>NW_021703770.1:25587390-25600627 GCF_005190385.1 Monodon monoceros | reverse complement strand
GCTGAGAAGGTAATTCCAGCAATTAGCTGGGGCCATTTTGTCACAGTGTCTCAAGAAGATACATACATCCAGCAGAAAAGAAAGCACCCTCCCCACTCCTCCCTCCCTTCTCCTTTCAATTACCCATATGTTAGAGATGGGAGGGCAAAAATTAAAAGCTAAGGACTATCAAAGCAGCCAGTATTTAACAGGACAAGATTATAGAGAAAAGGGAATAGCAAGGAGAACCCAGGACTATGCTGCTTTCCTAGAGTTATCTGTTATTTCAAGCTGAGCTGAAAAAGACAAGTGGAAAGCAGAGGATAAGGGGCTAAAAAGCTGAGTTTTGATAATTATCAAAGTGCTTGGGAGACAAAAATTAGAGATCAGGGCCCACACAGGAGGAGAAACCCTGGTAAACATTCCAGACTTTCAGTTGAGATTCATGAAAAGTTCCGCCCTAGGACTAAGAACAAACAAAGAATAAACCAGCCATGCAAAAAACTGAAATCCAGCATCAAATCAAATCAATCAGTAACGGGATTAAGAAAACAGGCAGAAAATGTTGGGGATGCAGCTAATGTAGTACTTAGAAGGAAGTGTATAGCATTACATGCTTTCATTAGAAAAGGAGAAAGTTCAAAAATCAATCATCTAAGCTTTCACCTTCAAAAAAGAGCAAAATAAATCTAAAGCAAGCAAAAGAGAGAAATAAATGTAATAACAGAAATGAATGAAATTGGAAACTGAAAAAAAAGGAAAAATAAAGTGAATAGAAATAGATGCCCCAAATAATCCTTTAACTATTAAAGAAATTAAATTCATGGTTTAAAACCTTCAAAAAAGAAAACTCCAGTCCAGATAGTTTCACTGGCAACGTCTATTAAACAACATATAATGCCAAGTCTACACAATCTCTTCCAGAAATAGAAGATAGCAACACTTCGCCACTCATTTTATGAACTCAGCATTACCCAGATACCAAAAGTAGATAAAGACAGTAAAAAGACAAAACAAAACAATAACCATAGGCCCCAATATTCCTCACAAACATAAATGTAAAACTCTTCAATAACATATTAGTAAACCAAACCAGTGATATGTAAAAAAGAATAATAATACATCATGACCATCATGATAAATACCCTTAGCATACTAGGAATAGAAGAAATTTCCTCAAAGTGATAAAAAGAATCCATCATACTTAATAGTGAAAATTCAGTCTTCTCCCCAAGATCATGAATAAGGCAAGAATATCTGCTTTCACTATTCACCATTCCTATTTTACAGTGGATTAGAGGTTCTAATCAATGCAGTAAGGCAAGAAAAAGTATAAAGATTTGAAAAACACAAAACTGCCTTCAGTTAGAGATGACAATATTCTGTTTTTTATTTTAAAAGTAACAAACATACTAGTGTTTAGGCATAAATAACTTACTCATATATATGAATATTCATTTGAAATCATCAAGTTTAAAAGACAGTTAGTAGCAATTATCTACAATCTCAAAACAAACCCCCACTACTATCACTATAATTATATCCCCAGAGCCCTATCACAATAAATACTTGCTGAATATTGAATGAACACAGAGCAATGCAGTCTGCATGGCTTGTAACAAGAGGGCTATGAAATCAAAGTTCTATAGTCATACATATGAATTCCAGTGATTCTTGAAATTTTCCATTATGCTAGAAAATGTGAAACTTGGTTTCTCCATTTTGGTCATGTTTTCTTTTGTCAGAGACATTTACCTTCAATATTCTAATCTTTCCTTTCTACCTTAGGATGCAACTAACCCTAGAGTATAAATACTTCTTTATATAATCTTCCTCATTGCTATAATTCCAGATGGCAATAAATCAGACATTTTAAATTTGCTGATATGTTTTGGTAAAGGAACATAACTGAAGTTCTAGTGTATTGCTGAATTTGTTCAAATTCTTAACATTATCTTAAATGTTATCGGAGTAGGAACATACTCAACAAAAATCTCACAGTTGTATGTTTTATATGTATACACACACACACACACACACACACACACACACAAACACCCCTTGTGATATTCTAAGAGTACCCAGAAAATTTCAATGACTACACGTAGATTATTAGCAAGGTAGGGGGTAAAATCATAATTTCTGTCCCTGTCAGCTTTGGTCAGTCAATTCTTCTAAAAGAGAATATAGATATACACAGAGATAGAGTTGACACTTGAACAACATGGGTCTGAACTGGAAAGGTCCACTTAAAATACATACTACAGAAATATATAATATCCAACTGGTTGAATCTGAGGATGTGAGCAGGAGATACAGAGGACCAACTGTAAAGTTATACTTGGATTTTTGAGTGCACAAGGGTTGGTCCCCTAACCACTGCATTGTTCAAGTGTCAACTATATATCTCTTTTTTTCTCTCTGTACATATATTGAGAGAGCGAGAGATACATATATACATACAACCATACATGCACACCCACCCTATATGTACAACATGCCCACACACATATATATATTCACACAGTATAAGGAATATATATTAGAATTTTAAGCCATATTCAAACACTAGTCAGTGATACCTAATCTGTCTCTTACATTAGGAAAAGCAAAATAATGTTTGAAAAACATGGTATAATCCTCACATAACATACTTCTGGATCCTTGGGAAATCACACTGCTATTGCAATTGCTTACCAGTTCATCAGAGGTCAAATGCATCAAACGTTCAGCTATTGCAGCACATTGGGCTGAGTCTCTAATAAATTCCCCCTGTTTATCACCGACCACCAGCTCTGGCCATGTCAGTCCTTCATTCTTCTTAATCAAGGAAATCTCCAAGCTAGAAGTTTAAGATGAGAAAAGTAATGTTACATTGAGCAACTATACAAGTTATACAACCAATACCAAACAGAAGAATCTTCCACAGAAATTACCCCTCTGATGTCCAGAGGATGTTTTACCAAAAATCATGTTCATTTTCATTCTGCATATGATGGAAAACGTATCATCCAAGGGTAAACAATATAGATTTAATAGACAAGAAGGCACCACTGGAGTGATTGCGAAGAGTAACACCACTCAGAAAGTACTGCTGCAGTTCAGGTGTTCTGTGTGTTACCAATCTTCAGTAATAGAAAAATGCAAGCAGCATGAATCTATGAGCTATTTCACTGGGGAATGGTCGGGGGGGCACATAAAGTTAACTGGAAAGGGCCTATAACTAAAGGTACCTCTTTGTGTCTGGAGCCAACAATTACTTTCATTATCACAAACTAGTAGCCATAATATATTATTAACCTAAATATCAGGAAGGTTAGTTAAATCAATAAAAAAAGGACCCATCGGGGAACACTAAGATTAAGGACTGATGCAGCAGAAAAGGGAGAGAGAGCTGAGTCAGGGCAGACTGTGGACATGGGATAGGGAGTTGCCCACGTGCCTCTTGAATAGGAAAGGAAATCCAGGTAAGCTGGCTGTTGCTATAATACAGAGAAAAGTGATGTTGGTGGTAGCTGTTTCACAGCAAAGCAACCTTTTCCATGTGCCATCTCTGGTACACGTGGGCCATACTAACCCATGCCCTGGAACACAATTGCAAGGAAACAATTGCAAGAACACGATAGTAACTATTATCGTAATTATCAAATAGAACATGCAAACTTATCAGATATTCTTTTTCAAGGCTATTATCACTACCTCATGAATTAATTACAGTACTTTAAAATTTTCTAAAACTTCTTGTATTTTAAGAGACTATACAAAATAATATCTTTCTTATGTAATGAGTTCCTATCATTAGCATTAAAAACTACCACCATGGTCAATAATGCCCAGACTTAGTTACATTTTCTAAGGAGAAAGCTAATCTTGAATGATGATGATGATGGTGATGATGATAATAAAAATAATGACAGCAGCTTGTACTTACCTAATGCTTACCGTAAGCTAGGTGCTATCTTAAGCACTTTACATGTTTTAACTCATTTACTGCTCACCACAAACAAATAAAGTAAGCACTATTATCATCTCCATTTTACAAGTAAGAAAAGAAAGCACTGAGAGGTTAAGTAACTTGCCAAGGTCACAAGCTAGTAAAGCAGTCTGGCTCCAAGTCCATGTTCTTCACTACTGCACTATTCTGCCTCTCTGAAAAAATATATGTAAATAACTATTAAAGAACTTGTACCTAGTGACCAGAATGCATAAATACTGTTCTCAGTCAGTTGCTAACTAAAGAAGTTAGAATTCGTACAGTTTTAGTTATAAAGAATTTATGAACCATCATTAAATTGGCATATCTAGTCAATGTTACTCTTTTAGCACAAATGCATTTCTACATTTTAAAACTAGAATCACATCCTATCATCCAAGCAAAAAGGAACACACAGCCCCATACATAATAAACTACAGATTAGTTAACAAATCCTTCCAAAACTACAAGGAACATTAACTACTGAAAATGAGATGAATAATATAATCAAGTACCAAAAAATCATGTGTTTTTAAACCAATGATACCACCAACACAGCACTGTAATTATCTTTTGTAACATAAAATAGTAATCAAGCACCTCAAATTTAATGAAAAAAGAACACTGGTCTATATTCATGTGTTAAATGCTGAAACTATTTGCATAAGGTCCAGCTCTTCTCCTAAACCTTGGCTGGGTTACTGCTTGATGACTTATATTTAGCAGTATGTTCCAGCTGGTTTGCCAATTTAAAAATGCTATCCTCATCTCTCACACACACTAGTAAGATATGTTTAAATAGAATATATGGAAATATAAAATATTTTTGAAAGAAACTTTCAGATATTGAGTTTTTAAAATAATACATTAAAAAGTATAACGAAGTCACCAAATTTCTCCATTAATAAAATGATTTCAGGGTATCTGCTTAATTTAAAAACAATTTTGAACTAGATATATATTTCTTAGACTAGCAGAATTCAGAGTCACATCAAGACTCACATGGATGGGTAAAATACCACTAACCAAGAATTATATTTAATAAAAATATCTAATTTTAATCCACTTCTGACAAAATCTGACCATTTTAAAAATTAAGTGCCTAATACCATTCATTAACCATCACTGAATTCAATAATTACTAAGACTTGATCTAAAATGAAAGAGACTAATTTTATTAATCCAAATGATTAGGGAATGAAGTATCTGGAACAATAGATTTACAAAGAGGAATGGTAGTTGGGACAGAGGATTATAGTCTTACAAGACACAACCTTTGTTTACCTTTTATTTACATATTCTTTTTACTGAGGTGTAATTTATAGATGAAATTCATGGATTTTAAGTGTAGAATTCATTGTTTGACAAATGCATACGCCCGTATAACCCAATAAAGATAGTGAAACATCCAGGAAGTTCCCTTGTGCATTTTTCCAGCCAATCCTCCTGCACCCTAGAGGTAACCACGGTTCTGATTTGTATCACCATAGATTAGTTCTGCCAGTTCTAGAACTTCACTTATGTGGAATTGCACAGGGCATACTTTTTGTCTCTGGCTTCTTTCAGTCCACGTAACGTTTTTGAGGTTCATATTGCAGAGTAGCATTCCACTAATTAGCAAATTAAAGTTAATAGAAAAAAATTATTTCTATCAAAAAGTTTAAAAAGCACAAATTTAAATAAATGACCACTTTCACCTATTTATTATTATTATTGTTTCTGTTATTATTATTATTGTATCCAGAGCTGGTAATGAAAAACACGCAGTATAATGTAAACAATAATAGTATCTTTAATCTTAACTACAGTAATTCCATTTTTAATCTATCTTAAGAAAAATAATCAGCAATAATGATGGACCTATTGTAGTATTCCCCTATGATGTAACCACTGCAAAAAGTATAAAAAGAAAACAAGGAAAAAGTGAAATAATAAAAATTTTAAATATAAATAAAACTATAAAAATACCTATTATTCTCTTTAATTATCCATGTACTGCTTTCATGATCAATAGATGAATAGAGATTTCCTTCCAAAAACCTCTGACCCTTCAGCACAACGTTGACATGATCAGGCAAAAACTGTATTTGAATGTCTTCCTTAGTACAGTCTTCTGGAAGCGATATTGTTACTGTCAAATCATCTTCAGTCTGTTGCCAGTAATACAGAGGTTCTTTTAGGAAAAGAAAAATGCATTATGTAATTAAAAAGCTGAGACTAGGTCATACGAAAGAAAACCTATCTTAGCATATTTTCTAGTGATCGTCTCACAAAAAAATAATTATGAACAAACACAGAGAGATGTCCATGGGGAATTTTCACTTAAAGAGTTGTAGCAATTTACTTGACATTTTCCTGTTCCAGGATTACCTCATGCTCCAAGAGATACACATTCATAAAGTACAAATCATAGCAACCCTTTCATCCCCATTCCTTCTCTCCCTGCCTCTCAGTATCCCTACTTCCCTACTTCTCCCTCTTCCTCTTATACACGCGCACGCACGCGCGCACACACACACACACACACACAGTGGATTCCGAGTTCAAAAGAATACCAAATATGTCATAAACTCCTGTCTGAAATTTTCACCACAGCCTTGATTTGCCAATGTTGGAGCAATATAGTAACTCTGTGATACAGGAGACTACTGTTATTTGGTGGGATACATGTCCACACAAAAATAAAAGATATTTTCCTTATAAAGGTATTGGCTATTCTACCTCATTCACAACATGAAAGCAATTTCATAGCAAATTCAAGGGCTGTCAGTATATTTTGTCTAAGTTCCCAATAAAAGAATCCTCCCTTCATCACCTTCTCTTAACTCCTCAGCTTGTCTCCTAAAAAGCTATCTACTAAAGAGACACTTTGAGACCCATCATACTATCACCATGGAAGTAGGAAAATAGGGCTTAAATGCAAAATGAATATTTGCTTAATGGCATCCATAAACATTAATCTGTCTATCCACTCATCAGAAAGGAATATAACAGGGCTGTTAGGAACTAGTGCTCCAGAGTTGGCTAGTCCATGGTCTGAATCCTGGTTCAACCATTTAATAATTCTGATACACAACTATACCTCTAATCCTCATTTTTCTAATCTGTAAAACAGTGTAACAGAATATTACACACCTCTTAGGACTGACTGGTGACATTTAAATGAGTTAATGCATGTAAAACATTTAATATCAATTCTGTTAGCTAAATATATTATAAACTCTCACTAAATGTGGGTTATTATTCTTTCTATTTTTGTGTGGTTTTATGTTAAAACTTGGGGGGGGTACTTGATATGCTGAAAGATATAGCATAAGCATGGTGTGTCTCCTGGAAGGGTCACTTTTATCTGATATTAAAATTTTTCTTTTAACAAATATGATAATATAGAAATAAATATAAAACATGCGGGCTTCCCTGGTGGTGCAGCAGTTAAGAATCTGCCTGCCAATGCAGGGGACACAAGTTTGAGCCCTGGTCTGGGAGGATCCCCCATGCTGCGGAGCAACTGGGCCCAGGCACCACAACTGCTGAGCCTGCACTCTGGAGGCCTGTGAGCCACAACTGCTGAAGCTCGCGCGCCTGGAGCCCGTGCTCTGCAACAGGAGAAGGCACCGCAATGAGAAGCCCGCACACCGCAAAGACAAGAGGCCTCTGCTCGCCACAACTAGAGAAAAGCCCACGCGCAACAACAGAAGACCCAACGCAGCCAAAAATAAAATAAATTAAAAATAAATGCATGGGGGGCTTCCCTGGTGGTGCAGTGGTTGAGAGTCCGCCTGCCAATGCAGGGGACACAGGTTCATGCCCCGGTCCGGGAAGACCCCACGTGCCGCGGAGCGGCTGGGCCTGTGAGCCATGACCGCTGAGCCTGTGCGTCCGGAGCCTGTGCTCCGCAAGGGGAAAGGCCACAACAGTGAGAGGCCCACGTACCGAAAAAAAAAAAAAAAAAGCATGAATTTTTAGGATAAAATTGTTACTTCGGGGTAATATCTAACTTGCATCACATTCCTTTAAGTCTCAGATCCTCTATCTTTTGCCTTTAGAAGTACTTTTAATAAAAACTTACTGAAAAAGCTTGAAATATAGCTTAAAAGACATACTATAAGCTCTCTAAGAAATGTTTTACTCATCCCTCGTCTCCCACAAACATTAACAAGGCAGTTTATACATAATAATCATGCAATATATAATTTCTGCCAGATATGGGGATGGGAGGAACCTGCAAAATCACATGAGCTTTTAGTATAAATTAAGGCCATGGACATAGACTGAAGAGAAAGCCAGAATTTTCTTACTCCCCTCTCCATCAAAACTATACAAACACCTAAATAATTTTTTCCATTGTTGGTTGCTTTGAGTACCTTTCTATAACTCTATAGACTGTATTAGGTCTTCAAAGAAAATATCATTATTTATAATATCATGACAATACCAAATAGGTAATAGATAATATCAGTCTTCTTGAAGTTTATAGAAAATGAAACCGGTATACATACTCAAAAGAGTGCTTAAAAGAAAGCATACTAATTAACAAACTATGCATAATTTTTAAAAATTAGAACAATTTTCCTTTCTTATTGTGAAAGTCCAATGATAAAATAAATACAGAAGAAATTTCCCAAGAGAAAGTGGGTACAAGAAAGGGCTATTTATTAGAAAGGAAACAGAAAAATGGAAGGGACTTGTGGTTTACACTAAAAGGGGAAAACGAATTCAGGAGGAATGCAAAATATAGTGTGAGATGTCAACAAAAGAAACACTAGACTAGTGGCTAGTGATTTAAACACATGATGTGTCCCAACTAGCCTGCAAATCTGTCTTGGAACCACATGGTCCTAGCTACTAGGCAGACTGGTTCTAAGGATTAAGGCAGTCTTTCATTCTTCCACAATCACTCACCAAAGGAGTTCTAAAGCGCATGTGGTCTAGAGATATGGATAGCTGCTCTGGCTAAGCTTTAGGAGAGTTTAACATTATAATTAAGACAAAATAGTAGAATTTATTCAGAAAGGCATCTCACATAAAAACATCACAAGATGCTAAATAAAACGCTACCAAGCACAACCCTTATAATTGGAGTTGTACATGTTTACAAACCTGGAGAAAGTATTTTTCAAATATTTATTTCATATTCAAATATTATATAACATATAAATTAAGTGCTTGAAAAGTATTTTTAAATACTTTTCGAAGGATTCATTTTTTAAGCTATAAAAGTATATAAAAATATACTTATAAAAATAGTGAAACTAATTTTTATTTTAAATAATTAAGTTGTTAAAGTAATAAAAAGGGTAGATTCAAAGAGTAATATATATAATTGTTAAATATTGTGAAAATCTCTGTTAAGTAAAATATACTAGTCCCTGGCTATAAATACCAGAAATATAAACAGTAATGATTATAGAAAAATGTTCTCTGGAATACTTTTAAAGAATATGTACTCTTTGTATACAAATATAAATTTCTCCTGAAAGACCTTTTTACTCTTTTCATTCTAAAACATTACCTTCATTCATTCACTCATGCATTCATGAATGAATGCAACACTGAGAAAACTTAGTGATTCTACCCCCAAGGAACCTTCTTTCAGTTTAGTATGAAAGATAAGAACATGTAATTAGGACACCTATAATGAACAGAGGTTAGCTTATTTTTAAAAATTATTATTGACAATACTAATATGCTGGATTTTCAAACACCAACAAGTAGACATTAGTATTTGTTTATTCATTCAATAAGTATTTATTAAATATCTAATCAGGTAAGATAATATATAGGTTTTAAAAACATTTTTGGTAATTACAAAAGTATTAAATTGAACAGTTCACACTACTTAGGTGGTATATTTTATAAAAGACCATTCTGGGAAATATAAAGGAAAATAAAAATTAAGCACCTATCTTGACCTGGTAAAACTCATAACCTAGCTGGGAGGACAAATCAGATATATTTTACACAGGAGCTCTATGGATATTCGAAGTAAAATTACCTTTGATTTTCTCTGACATGTCTTCATCCTTACTTTCTTCAAGATTTTGACCAACCTGAACAAATGTGAAGGACTTGTAAGAGACAATCATTAGACCATTCCCATTGGGCTCAATAGCGGCATAATGGGGCACTGACTTTCCACGGAGAATATTACGCTTAGTAATTTCATATTTTTTTTTATCTGTAAGAAAATAAAGCATTTTAGAACAAAAAAATTACAAATAAAAAACTATATAATAAAAATATTTGAATATATTTGTATATTAATTCTAATTTAAACTAAATATTTTAAATGTACTATTAAAAAGCACACTATTAGGTATCTTTTTTAAAAAGGATAAAAAAACTTACAACCTAATATTCTGTAAATAAATCCCTATTTTAAAATACTGGGTCTGCACCTCCTAGAGAAATGGAAATAAAAACAAAAATAAACAAATGGGACCTAATGAAACTTAAAAGCTTTTGCACAGCAAAGGAAACCATCAACAAGATGAAAAGACAACCCTCAGAATGGGAGAAAATATTTGCTAATGAAACAACTGACAAAGGATTAATCTCCAAAATTTACCAGCTCATGCAGCTCAATATTAAAAAAACAAACAACCCAATCAAAAAATGGGCAGAAGACCTAAACAGACATTTTTCCAAAGAAGATATACAGACTGCCAACAAACATATGAAAGGATGCTCAACATCACTAATCATTAGAGAAATGCAAATCAAAGCTACAATGAGGTATCACCTCACACCAGTCAGAATGGCCATCATCAAAAAATCTACAAACAATAAATGCTGGAGAGGGTGTAGAGAAAAGGGAACCCTCTTGCACTGCCGGTGGGACTGTAAAATTGATACAGCCACTATGGAGAACAGTATGGAGGTCCCTTAAAAAACTAAAAATAGAACTACCATACGACCCAGCAATCCCACTACTGGGCATATACCCTGAGAAAACCATAATTCAAAAAGAGGCATGTACCACAATGTTCACTGCAGCTCTGTTTACAACAGCCAGGACATGGAAGCAACCTAAGTGTCCACTGACAGATGAATGGATAAAGAAGATGTGGCACATATATACAATGGAATATTACTCAGCCATAAAAAGAAACGAAACTGAGTTATTTGTAGTGAGGTCGATGGACCTAAAGTCTGTCATACCGAGTGAAGTAAGTCAGAAAGAGAAAAACAAATATTGTATGCTAACACATATATATGAAATAAAAAGTAAATGGTTCTCATGAACCTAGGGGCAGGACAGGAATAAAGATGCAGACATAGAGACTGGACTTGAGGACATGGGGAGGGCGAAGGGTAAGCTGGGATGAAGTTAGAGAGTGGCATGGACATATATATAATACCAAATGTAAAACCGATAGCTAGTGGGAAGCAGCCGTGTAGCACAGGGAGATCAGCTTGGTGCTTTGTGACCACCTAGAGGGTGGGAGGGAGATGCAAGAGGGAGGAGATATGGGGATATATGTATATGTATAGCTGATTCACTTTGATATAAAGCAGAAATTAACACACCATTGTAAAGCAATTATACTCCAATAAAGATGTTAAAAAAAAAAATACTGGGTCTGATGAAATTTGTTCTAGATTGTGGTGTCCAAGTGGTAGCCACTGGCCAGAGTAGCTATTTAATTAAAATTAAGTAAAATTTGAAATTCAATGCCTCAGTCACACTAGCCACACTTCAAGTGCTCAAAAGCCACACATGGCTACCTGCTATCACATTGAGTGGCTCACATATAAACACATCCATTTTGGAAAAATTTCTATTGGAGAGCAGTGCTCTAAATCATAAAAGTGACTGCCTTACCTGAAACATCAACCTCTGAAAAAAACTACCCGTTCCTTGACTACAGCCTGTCTACTTTCTCAGCCAGTATATGATAAGTGTCTTCTGAAAAAAGCTACAAACTGATGATACCAGAAAAAGTGTGGTGTGGACTATTTTCTTCCCATTCTAGCTACTGATAAGGGTCTTTTTTTAAATGAAATATGTTTATGGCAGAAATGATTTTTATACACACTCAGATATAGATCTATCTGCCTACTAGAACCAAATAGAAATAACTGTACTTGGAATTTTTAAGATATAAACAATTAACTGTATTCTGAGTTTCTGGTAAATTAACTGAATTTATTCTATGAAAATAAGGGGTTTTTGTCTTTGTTTTTTGCTTTAAAAAGTACCCAAACATTTCAGTTGAGTCCGTACCTTTACTTATATTGTTACTGTGGGTAACAAATTTTTATTACAGTGGGTAGTGCTTGTAAGCTTCATAATGAACAGTCAAAAATCATAACTCAGTGTCATGAGTTACACATAGTAACACATATACATACATAATAATACAATTTGTTCTAAAACATCTGTCAGTGTTTTTTCTCTAAATCCTCACCTACATTCACACATTCACTTCATACATATTTAGGAATAGACTTTTCATTTCATGAATGAAATAAAAACTCCTATTTTTCCTCCACAGGTACATGCACAGCAAAGAGTCCTAGCTTCCTCTAAAGACCCAAACTTAGACACTGTATATTTTACTGGATGGTTTTTCCCAACATGTGTGGGACAGAAAACAGTAGGTCTCAAGTGAATTATTCCATGGCTAAATGAGTTGGGAAATGCTGGGTCAAAATTAAATTTTTTCTACTCAAAATTTCTAGAAACTTGAATATGCTTAATGTGAAATGGAGATATCGTATGCCCACATTTTCAAACTTACTTGACCATAAAATATAACTTATCAAATGTTCCACTCAAAAGAGTTTAGAAATATAACACTGCTCTGTAATGTTCAGGGAAAATAAAAAGTAACACAATTATGTTAGTAATTCAGGGACAAGAGGAACTGAGATATTAAGAAAAGAAAGTTGTGAGCCAAAGAATGAATTTTATATTTTTAAATCACAAAAAATCAAAAGAATATTTAAATACATGTAAAAATTTTATAAAATTCAAATGTCAGTGTCCATAAACACCAGAATACAGCCTTACTCATTCATTTATGCATTCATCTATGGCTGCTCTTGCACCACAACATCATAGTTGAGTAGTTATGATATAAGTCAAATGGTTACCATCTAGCCCTTTACAGAAACTTTCTAACACGTAATCTAAAGTTTTCAGTTACTGTGTTCCTCCAGAGATAAAACTACAACACTGGAAAGAGAAAACAAATTACATTAAATATTTCGAAGAACAAATCTTGTGTCTATGTGTGTGTGTGTGTGTGTGTGTGTGTGTGTGTGTGTGTGTGTGTGTGT
>NW_021703770.1:25256882-25587380 GCF_005190385.1 Monodon monoceros | reverse complement strand
TGTGTGTGTGTGTGTGTGTGTGTGTGTGTGTGTGTGTGTGTGTGTGTATACATACACATACACATATTAACATATACTTTTGTATATATTAAAAATATACACTTAAATTATTCCAAAATTATGTAATAGTGTCTCCTTTTACACAAAAAGGCACATCTGACTATGGAAACACATTATTATTTTTTTATAATCCATACCTAAGGAGAAACTATGTATAAATATTCATTCCACCGGGTGGCAGGTACCAGAATCATAACACAGTGCCTAAGAAAAAGCAAATAGCATTTACAGGAACTTCTTTGCATTTCAAAACCTACTAAATTACGGCAACCACTACAGAGAGATCAGATTTTTGTTGTTTTACCTTTACTTTTCTTATTAATAGTGACCCACTCCAAGGAAACATAGAAACCACTTCCTTTCATATCCAATTCCTCTTTCTCTATTCGAAGAAGCAGGGTAGCTATCGAATGTTCTTCAGCTTTCAGCAATGAGATACTGTGAATTATGATAAAAGGATTTCCAAGCTCTTCATTAAACATAATCTACAAAAAAGAAAAAAGATGCCCCTCACAAAAATGTATTAGATGAATGTATATGGCACAGAGGAAATATACAGAATTCTGACAATCCAACAAATAACTCGGATACCATCCATATTTACTACAAGGATACAAAAATGAAAAAAGCCCTTAAATAAAGCGTACAAGTTTAAATCATATTGCTTGAAGAAAGAACTTTTGGAAAATACCTAATTGTTTAACAGAAAAAACTGATCAGTACTCTTGGCTTAAAAACAAAGAAAACAACAGGGCATCCAAACAGCATCTAAAGGAGAAAGGGAATTAAAAGCAATCTTCTAGAAAAGAATTGTCAAATTTAAAGAATGTTCTGTACAGGACATGAGCAAGTCAACATGCATTACTGCATCTCTTCCCCTGTCTCATCTCTGATTTATTTCTGCTTTCTTCCTCTTAGTTTCTGAATACAGTTCGTGTGTATTTGTGAGTGGGTGTGTGTATGCTTTTTCCTTTTGTGTTTGGTTTGGTTTGTTTGTCTTTGTTTTCTGGAAATTTACAAAGGTAAGAGTCAAAGGAATTAGAGAACAAATCACAAAAACTTTCTTGTTCTTCAAAAACAAAAGAGCCCACTTACATTTAAAAGGTATAATTCCACCAACTCTATTTAAATACTGAAGCTCCTTTTTAAAAAGCGAATCAAAGCATTATGCAAAGACACACAAAATCTTATCAAATTCTTTTTATAAGACAAACACATAATCTAAAAGACTATTATATTTTTATTAAATACCAAATAGGAGAGGTTTTAAGACTAATTTCTAAACAAGCTTTTCAAATAAATGAAAAAATAAATAGCTGAATACTAATCTGAGACAAAAATTAGCTTTTTTATTCTTTTTAAACCCATTATCTGGAATCCCCTCATATCAGCTCCTACCTGAAAGCCTTATAAAGAAAAATGTGCTTTACCCCAATGTTCACAGCAGCACTATTTACAATAGCCAAGACATGGAAGCAATCTAAATGTCAATTGACAGATGAATGGATAAAGAAGATGTGGTATACCTACAATGGAATACTACAGTCAGCCATAAAAAAGAATGAAATAATGCCATCTGCAGCAACATGGATGGACCTAGAGAATATCATACTAAGTGAAGTCAGTCAGACAAATACCATATGACATCACTTATATGTGGAATCTAAAATATGATACAGATGAACTTACAAAACAGAAACAGACTCAGACACAGAAAACAAACTTACGGCTACCAAAGGGGAAGAGGGATAAATTAGGAGTTTGGGATTAGCAGATTCAAACTACTATATATAAAACAGATAAACAACAAGATCCTACTGTATAGCATAGGGAACATATTCAGTATCTTGTAATAAACTATAATGGAAAAGAATATGAAAAAGAATATATATATGTAAAACTGAATCACTTTGCTGTATACCAGAAACTAACAAAACATTGTAAGTTAACTATACTTCAATAAAAAATAAAAGAAGGGCTTCCCTGGTGGTGCAGTGGTTGAGAGTCCGCCTGCCGATGCAGGGGACACGGGCTCGTGCCCTGGTCCGGGAGGATCTCACGTGCTGCGGAGCGGCTGGGCCCATGAGCCATGGCCACTGGGCCTGCACGTCCGGAGCCTGTGCTCCGCAACGGGAGAGGCCACAGCAGTGAGAGGCCCACGTACCGCAAAAAAAAAAGTAAAAGAAAATTTTAAAAAAAGTGTGCTTTAACGTCATCATTTTCTCTTTGTGTTTGAGCAACTCTGCCAAAATTATTCGAATAGTAGAGCTTTGAAATCCATTCTAAAGTCTTCCATAAGCAGGGATAAAAAACCAAAAACACCTCAAATACTCAAAACAGAGATGACAGACATGGTTTTTTATAGTTGGTTGACTGGGTTCTGCTTTTGTTTGGGGGACAAGAAATAAACCACAGGGAGAAAAAATTGAAAGTTCTGCCAAGCACAAGTAGCCAGTTTACTATTTCCTTCTCTTCTTTCTCTCTCATGAGACCAGAGGAGTAGATGTCTGGACTCTTAAAAATTCTTAGGCTAAAGTTTCCAGTCTTCTGAACAAACCTAGCAAATCAACTGTGATATTGTTGATATATAGCACCCCCATCACATTAGAGGCCACACATTTGGAAACAGGCAGTCTTCCTTGCCTTCTTTTATTTCTCCTTCTACATTTGAGTCATCACCACCACGCCTGCTTGGCCCCCTTAGGCCCTACCATGCCCCCGTCACGCTCACTTTTAGCCTCCTCTCTTACACGAATTCCCCCAAAGTCTCGAAACTCTACTGAGTTATTTCTCTCAAAGCGACCAATATCCCTCAGTATTCCTCCCACCTCAGTAATGCCCAAGTCCCATCCCTTTCCCACTCCCCCCACCTCCCCAGAGAGTGTTGATTTCATCATGATAGTACAAATACTGAAGAGGATGTGGAGTGAATTTAAATTTTGAATTCATTTACAAAATATTATTGAAGGCCTAATATGTGCCAAGGAGATATACACAGCAAAAACCAAATGAAATATAAACCCATATGAATTTCCTTCTGGTGGAATATGTGGTGTTATTTTTAATCTGAAGGTGAACAAGGTCAGTGTGTTTCTTACTACTGAAAACCAACAGAATCCACACGGCTTGATAACAGATAAATTCTCATTCATATCTCTCCTGCCCATCATTCTCCAAATTCCTTCCAACTATTTCAGGTAGCTGTGCTATATACCACATTGCCTCAGCAAGGAAAAAATAAATAAATAAATAAAAAGTTATTACTGGAGGCCAGAACAGAAAATGTCACAATGTCCAATAACTATTTGAAACTGTGACTACAAAGGCCCCCTATAAACAGGCTATTGTTGTTCTGATAATTTACTGTGTTTTTTGCTTAGTTTTTTGAACATACTACAATTTGGAAGTATAGCATTTGGTATAACTTAGTAAGAAAGGTAAACCACTAAGGCCTTCTTGGTTTTTCTCAAATAATTAAAGCCTGGTCTTTGTAGGCACCTATTGGTCTGATAAAAATATTTTATAAGATGTAAAATATTAAATTCATATCGCTTTAGCTACCCAGAACGAAAGGCCACCTGCTGAGATTTAGACAGTAGCAATATCACATTGTACTTATTAGCACAACTCAGTGTCATTCTTCTCTACCTTCAAAAACTGTGGCTCTAGAGAAAATAATTCCATATTTATTACTATTAAAATCCTAACACCTGCCCCTCAGATTTAAGTCTGTTACATTGTTTTTAAAAAACTGAAGTAAAAATGACATCTTGGAGACTGGTACGTAACTATAGTTATTTATTCTACAGTATATTTTTCTAAGTTGGGAATACTCTGGTATAGTTACTATTTGACCAGTTTAAACATACCAGACAGTTAGCAGAGTGGTGCAGCAGTGTGCTGGGCCCTTAAACATACCAGCAAATAAAACAAGAGTAGAGGAGAAAAGACATGACAATGCAATTTTCTGGCCAACTCTTCAAGAAGAAGAAGGTGGCAGCATCATTGCTTAGTGTACCGCTTTACACTTATAAAACACTCAATAGGTATTTGCTGAAAAGCAAATGCAATTCTTGACAACTGCACGCACCCCAGATCAAAACAGTAATAGCTAATATATCAGTTTCCTAAAAGGTATACATTTTATAATTTAACTTAAAAAGATATCCAAAACATTATATATTATAAAAATCAAGAGGTCACATGTAAACTATCCCTAAAAAAGTGTTATTTCAAAATCATTAAGATCTAATTTGAATATACTTTCCAGACTTTGCTAAGTCTAAAGAAAAAAAAAAAACTCACCTCCCATTTTTCAGAAGCACTATTTCCACGTTCACCCGTTCCAATGAGATACAATCTTCCAGTTCCATCTGACAAGGTAACCCAAGTAGAAGATGTGAAATGCATGGATGCGCAAAGGCGATTGTCATATGCTATCAAATCTGTAGGAAGTCGAAACACCTCTCGTGGTTTTCCTAAGGCAGTGTCCTAAAAAGAAGCAGAACATTATAAATGAATCCCGCCCTCTCCGTGACCCATACACACACAGAATAAATATCTTCAGTGCACTGGTTACGCTCCTCTTCAAGAGTAGGTGCCTAATTTCCCTGCCTTTCAGTGTGAGCTGTCCCACTGACTCACTTCGAAGAAATAAAAGTGACGGTATGTGACTTCTCGGACTCGGTCATAAAAGACTTTACATCTTCTATCTTGCTTTCTCTTGGATTGCACATGGCAGACACACATGAGGAGGAAGTGAGGGCTCCTGACAAAAACCAGCACCCTGTGAGTGAATCATTTTGGGAGTGTACACTTTAGCCCTAGTAAAGCCTTCAGATCACTGCAGTCTTGGCTGACACCTTGGCTACATTCTCTTGAGAAACCCTGGAACAGAACCACCCAGCTAAGCCACTCTGATTTCTCACTGAAACTGTGAGATGACAAACATTTGTTTCAAGTCACTAAGCTCTGAAGTAAGTTGTTACATAGCAATATGGCAGAAAACTAATACAATGCAGTAATCTAGTCTTCATTCTTCTAAGTTTAAAATTAATGATCAGTATTTTTAACTAATTGGAAATACTGCATCATGTTCTAAACGCCTACACGGACATTCCTGTGGTATGAAAATGCTGTATTATGTTATTAACAGCTTGGGTTTTTGTTGACACATTTTTATCATGTATATGTCCTTACAATATAAAGTTGTAAGATGGATTACACATCATTAAAATGTTTTACAAGAAAATATATAAAAAGGGCTACAACTGAGAAAATAAACTTCCTCTCATACACCAAACTGTATTCAATTCAATTAATTTTTTTAAAATTAATTAATTCGTTTAGTTTTGGCTGTGCTGGGTCTTCGTTTCTGTGCGAGGGCTTTCTCTAGTTGTGACAAGCGGGGGCCACTCTTCATCGCGGTGTGCGGGTCTCTCACTATCATGGCCTCTCCCGTTGTGGAGCACAGGTTCCAGACGCGCAGGCTCAGTAGTTGTGGCTCACGGGCCTAGTTGCTCCACGGCATGTGCCATCTTCCCGCACCAGGGCTCGAACCCGTGTCCCCTGCATTGGCAGGCAGATTCTTAACCACTGCGCCACCAGGGAAGCCCTCAATTAATTTTTTATTGTTGTTTTAGTTTTTAGTTAACAGGTTTTCCTGCAGTACAAAAATAATCCTTGATTCATGTATTTCATTCTCTACTCCTAGAACTGTTTAGATCAATATACGTACATATTAAAAAAAATTAAGTAAACTATGTCCTTATTAGCCTCAAGTTTTTTAGTGACCCACTGTTTCTTTCTAAAGCATGCAATTTTCTTTAAAACAGCAACTTTCCTTCTTTCTGTACTCATATTTTACTGATTTACATAAGATTGCATTAAATAATGAAAATGCAACGACAAACACAGCTGGCATAAAGTTTTTAGAATGACAAAATCTCGGTATTAGTGATGTAAAGCTCAACTAACAGAAACAGAATTGTAACAGCATAGTACTGAGTAGCCTACTGGCAATAAACATTAAGCTTACCGTGGTCTTGAGTCAGTATGTTATTCAAAGAGAATAGAGAATGTCAGTTAACCCAGTTAGTTAAGTGAAGGGCAAGTAAGAGAAATTTTACTGCAGGCTGATGTCTACGTAGGCATTTAGAACATGATGTGGTATTTCCAATTATTGTGAAGGAAATGGACTGGTCAACAAATGATAGTGGAACACTAGGGATCTTTAGGGAAAAAATTACACAAAAATATTCCTTACTCCAGATAGATTAATAAAATAAATGTCTTAAGGGAAAAGTAAAATAACTGTGCTAGAAGATTAATAATGTTTTAATAATCTCAAGGTGGAGAAAGCCTTCCTATGTAAATAAAAGACATATAGGAGGTAGGGAGAGAAATACTTGCCACAAATATAAAGCAGTACTAATATCTATAACATACGAAGTACCCTTAAAACTCAACAAGAAAGACAAGGTTATTAAAATTTTTTTAATGGGAAAAGAATATGAACAGGAAAACTACTGCTTTAAAAAATGAGCAAAATGCTCAAACTCACTAGTAAAAAAAAATATGATTAAAATAATAAGATATCTCTATTAGCCAGAAAAAAAAAAATCTCAGACTGTTAATGTCTATTCTTGGCTAAGGTGCCCTGTTGGTGGGAACAGAAATAAGTATAGGCTTTCAGCAATGATTATAAATCAAATTTTATGATGCATTATATACCATTTAATATAATTCCACTTCTAGGAATTTATATTATAAGAATACTTGCACATGTACACTAAGATCCATATAACGAGAATGTTTATTTTAACGATGAAAATGAAAAGCTGTGTCAATAAAAACTAAGATACAACCTAGCTGTTTATCAACAGTAAGTAAGAAAATAGCAGCCCTTGGCATCCCAGTGCTAGCCTGGTAGTATCAGCTAGGCCTTGGTTTTGCTATGAGCTGGTGACACTAACAGCTATGTTCTCCTGATGAATATAAACAACTTCACAGAACATTGTCATCAGACAAGGCTGCTGTGTGACCTCTGTCACCATAACAGAACAAGACAAAAACAGCATCACCCTGTAATGGTACCTGAACACAGATAAAACATGTACATTGCCAAAGCTACAAACAGGACCCTAATCCATGCCACTATTACTAACCACAGCTTGAGCCTTGGCCCAGTCTTCTTCCCTCCTTCTGGATAAGACTTATTAAGATATCCATCATGGAATTATCCAGTTTCCTGACAGTATCCAATCCAGAGCAAAGCCCCAGTCTCTTAAATCCTCCCCTCAAATCATCTAATATAAGCTCAATCCTACAATAAGTCCTTTCTAACATCTTCTGAGATACCCTACGGTTCCGCATGGTATGCATTCTCCTCTGCTGCAAAAAGTAATAAATCCAGTGTGTTCAACTATAGATGTGTACCTGGCATCATTGTCTGGAGAGCATTGGCAGAGGAATGGTTAACTGTGGAATAATCATCCTTTGGAATACCAAATAACTGTTAAATATACTGAAGTAGATTTACAATACATCAAAAAGATCACCAAGATAATAACTGGGAAAAAAGATGCAGAATATGTATAAATCCATGTACGTTGAAACAAACACTGCGATATGACAGCACAGAGTAAGCTGTAGACAGACACGTGCTATTCTGTTAATAGCGTTTACTATTAGGAAAATGAGATCAAAGTGCAACTGGTGGTAAGGGAGATTGGGGGTAAAGAAGAATTTTCCATTACTGCTTCAAATACATTGCTTGTTTTTTTTCCATATTGAATAATTTACATGTGATATACATAATTAAAGGATGTGAATAAGATAAAATAAAATGGAACTTCTTCCTCAGAATAGTTGTTTCAAAGTAAAAGTTTCTAGTGGTCTCCTCCATTACATGCTCTTCACTATGTCTAATCTAGGGAAGCATTATTAGGAAGCCACTATTCTTCATTTCATATTCAATTATAAAGGTGGCTTTAAGCCATCTTCTTTTAAATACAAGGTTCCATATAACTGAGATTGCTAGGTATCTAATTATCAGATAAATGAATGCAATATCTAGTAGAATGATTAAGATATTCAAGTCTATAAATGTGAGGCCAAAATTAAATTAAAATTCAAAAGAAAACATACAGTATCTCAAAGTTATATGATAGTTTATGTGAAAGAACCTAAATGTTCCTGATTTTTGAAACCTAATTCTCAAAGAGTACATTTTAATTTTAAATGGACTGTACCAATAAAATATTTTCTTGTGTAAATTACAGTGCTAAGTTATTTCTGAATAACCTTCAATAACAGTTTTACAGTGTCCTAATAATAAAGCTTTATGTAATGTGCATCTATAATGTCCTGGTCCCACCCAATCATTTTCTTCCTCCAGTCAAAAAAAAAATTAACGTAACTATGTTCAAAGCTGTTGAAAATCATTCTAACATTTCACAGGTGAATTGCAAAAGACTTAAAATTTCATTGATAAATGGAGCACTTATTGAATGACTACAATGTACAGTATTGTATTAAATAAGTGCTTTGACTTTTTGCCATCTCATTTAATTATTTCCAAACCCTATGAAGTTGAAATTATTATCCCACTTTAAGAAGATAAAGAACTCTGTTCAAAAAGATTAAATAATTTGCCTGGAATTCCACTGCTAGAAAATGGCAGGGCCAATAGTCAAATCTTGGTTGACCACACTCCAAAAGCTGGTCTTTCCTGTATTCCACACTTTCTTGAGAAGAAACCAATTCTCAAGGTTTTCTAAACAAATGATACCCCCGAACTCAATGCAACTTATAGAATAACTCCCCATCCCGCCAAAAAAAAAACCCTAATAGGAACGAAACTACCATATTCAGTTTTTCTTTCAGGCTAATATATTACGCATTATTTTAATTAGATTCCTGAGTCAACAAAACATAATACAAAAATCTCAATGTCCACATATTGTATATAAATGACACTAAACAGTAAATAAGTACTGTTTTCATAAACTGTACATATTTATGAAAACATCTCAAAACCATTTGGGGATCTCTTAGTTACAGCTACAAGGAGACAAGCTCTGAACTGACAAAGCATTTTTCTAATACATGTACATTTACAGAAAACACTACTCAAAAAACTGGTCAAGCTAAATTAAATACGGATGCCATTTACTAGTATTATTAGACACTGACATTTAAAAATTTGCCCTTTTAAAAGGGAGTGATCTTTTTCTGGAGAAAGGCTTTTATCACTAATAACTATTAACTTTATTTGGAAGAAAAAAAAAAGTCTTCCCTTTTCTGCCCCCACCCTTTTTTTTTTTTTTTTGCTAAAGCTTTAAGGAAGGGTGTTTTAAATTAATTGCAATTTGACTGAGTAACGTCTTTATGTACCACAAAGCTTTCAATAATGCATTAAGCACACACAGTTCCAAGAACTTACTCCACTCGTTTTTCTTTAACCAGGTAAATTACTGACTCCCTATTAATAAATTCAGCTGTAGAAAATAAGCTAGATTCAGGTCTAGATAAGAACATACTGGCATACAACTGAGCTGGACTAACAAGCAACCTCACAAATGCATGCTTCAAATGGAATCCAGTAACTCTCCTCTCTTTACATGCAATTTAAAGAGACACCACAAGATGACGCTCTTCTTTAGTAGCAAAAACATGAGTTTTTCAGATAAACGGAAAAATAAATTAGGACAAAATTAATTCCGTAAATATTAAGAAACAGAACACATTACTTTAAAATAAGCCCTAATATCATAATAAAATGACAAAATACTAAAGAACCAAATTTTAAAACACAATTTATTTTTCTTTCCTAAGGAATTTTCTACTTCCTAACTGTACTTCCTCCCAATTGACATTTCTCTAAAATTAACAATTGTA
The DNA here is from genome assembly GCF_005190385.1 of Monodon monoceros. Taxonomy (NCBI): domain Eukaryota; kingdom Metazoa; phylum Chordata; class Mammalia; order Artiodactyla; family Monodontidae; genus Monodon; species Monodon monoceros. Next base: position 25,577,420 of record NW_021703770.1, on the reverse strand, counting down.
AACCACAAGTTAGACTGACTTAGAAGTGTAATGCCTCTATAAACCTGTGTGTTGAACTGCTGCCACCTGCTGGCTCCTGACAAACCTAACGGTCAAGCAACTTGTGGATTTCCTTTCCTGGGCCCTACAGCTTTCATCTTGACCACAATACTGTTTAGCCCAGATTAACATGGATGGTCATTTTTGTAAATCAGCCACAAGAAAAGAACCTCTCTGGGATTTGTGCATGTGTGCCTTTGACTCAAAAAAAAAAAAAAATCAGACAATAAAATGTATCTTAGAACTGTTTTCTGCTTTAAAAAAAGTCAATGAGTATCTAGCAGCCAATACTCTCCACCTGCCCCCAGCACAGTTCAAACAGCAAGTCAATTGCCTTTGTTGCTGATCAGAAAAATAACAGATTATTCCAATCTGAAACTATTCCAGTTCCAAAAAGCTCTCCAATTCAAGGAAGCCAGCAAAAAACTTTAATCAAAATCTGACAGATATCAACAAAATCAAAACCAAAAACCAATATAACTTGTGAAAACAAATACAAATATTACAAATGTCAGCAAATAGAAACCAATAATGTATCAAAAGAATAACACACTCTAACCAAAAATAATTTATTCCAGGAACTTAAGGAATTACGAAATTAAAGAATTTTAAAACTACAATATATCAATTTAAGTCACTACATTGACAAATTAATAAAAGGCACACAATCATTAATAGGTGGGTTCTGAAAAGGCATGCAATAAAATTCAGCAGGCATAATAAAAACATTAAACAGAAACAGAAACTCAAAGAAGCAACTTTAGAACAATAAAAGCTATTTATCTAAAACTGACAATAAGTATTCTCTTAATTTAAAAGCCATTACAATTAAAATCAAAAGCTAAACAGGGATACTTGCAGTCCACATTATTATTCAACATTGTCTCAGAGGTTCTGTCTACTAACCTCAATAAGACAAAAATAAAATGACACAGGAATGTTATTTCTACTTTCATAAATACTGGAAAAGGAGAGATAAAACCATTTCCTTTTGCTAAGGATGGAACTGTCTATGTACTTTGAAAACCTAAATGGGAGTAGGTAAAAATTAATTGTCAAATAAGGTGACTGCTTATACAACAAATAGTCTTTATCAATAAGCATCTAGGAAAGAAAACAGAAAAAACTATATTAATGAGAGGCAGAAACCATAAAATATTCAAGAATAAACTTAATAAGCATAAGATCAAGGGAAAACTATAAACTCTTACTTAAGGACATAAAAGAAGATCTAAATAAATGAAAGGACATACCATGTTCTTGGGTTAAAAAAAAAAAAAAAAAGCCAATTCTCCCCAACAAAAAAAAACTACCCACTCTAGCAAAACACTGGAGATTTCTCTAATGAAAGCTTTAACTAGACTGACTCTGGCCATCAGGCCTAGCTAAGTACAGGGGTAAAGGACACCAATGAAAGAAAACAGAGGAATCAGCAAATCCCCACATATTAAAAGATGAGACTACAAACTCTTTTCTTTCCTTTGGATCCCAGAAAGCCAAAATCAGGCCTTAATACTTCTCAGACAAGAAACCAGAGGACTCCTCTCTGAGGACACCTGCCAGCCCAGGAGATACAACTTACAAAAACTAACATTCAGGTCAGGGGATTCTCACTCAAACATACAGTTGTCACTTAACAGTTGGGGAAAAAAACAAAAAAGGTATACATAGGTATATGGTAGGTCTTTTTGATAGAGGGTCTAATAAACTATTTTTAGAGTGGGTATTATATCTTTTTGACTAAATAATTCAAGGACTTTGTAATCCAATTGCTAAAAAGAGAATACATATGAAGTGCTAAAACAATTCAGGGATGAGAATGACAACTGAGAACTAGGAAAGAATGCACCTTGTAGAAACTTTCCCAGAAGTCATGCATTATAAATTATAGTTTCCTTATTGCTTTCGAAGAGGAGAAAAAAACACAACTTTCCAATTTTACCAGGAAACTAAACAAATTTAAATGTACACTATAATTAGGAAGATGTACATTGCTTTGAACATGTACAAACATACAAAAGAGGTTGTTATTTCAATGTTAAGTTCAAACTGGGGAAGAGAGGGAAGGAAGCTGTTCATATTCTACTGTAAATTAATAAACTGGAAGAGACTTTACTTTGTATACTGCAGCATTCCCAGTGCCTACAATAATGCATAACATATAGCAAGTATTCAATAAACATTTTGAATGTTGAATGAATAGTATTATATTAGACTATGTGACTGAGTTAGGCTCCATAAGTAAATATTCTTAAAGAATATCCAGATTTTAGATTTGTCTTTCTAAACAAAATATAACCGAATCTTAAAAAAAAAGTAAAAGCCCTTAAATTTAAAACACACAATAAAATGCTAACTATGCATATGCAGAGTATGGATGTGTATGATCATGTATGGGCAATATAACACACATGTATGTCTACAGGGCATCTGGCTGTGTGCATACACTATCCAGTATATAGTGTATATAGAGTGTGTGTGTATTTAGTGTCTTTAATGAGTCAACAGACAGGCAAAGAGAGACTAAACCAAATAAGGAACTATAACAAATTATTCTAAGGTGTCCACAGAAGCTAGACAATAGGACAGGAAAAGGAATCAAAGACATATTAGTCTTTGCTCTGATTCACGTCAAGTAAGCTATCAAATAAAATTATTTTGAGATAGCCTCACCCACCAGAGGGCAGACAGCAGAAGCAAGAACTATAATCATGCAGCCTGTGGAACAAAAACCACATTCACAGAAAGACAAGATGAAAAGGCAGAGGGCTATGTACCAGATGAAGTAACAAGATAAAACCCCAGAAAAACAACTAAATGAAGTGGAGATAGGCAACCTTCCAGAAAAAGAATTCAGAATAATGATAGTGAAGATGATCCAGGACCTCAGAAAAGGACTGGAGGCAAAGATCGAGAAGATGCAAGAAATGTTTAACAAAGACCTAGAAGAATTAAAGAACAAACAAACAGAGATGAACAATACAATAACTGAAATGAAAACTACACTAGAAGGAATCAACAGCAGAATAACTGAGGCAGAAGAACGGATAAGTGACCTGGAAGACAGAAGGGTGGAATACACTGCTGCGGAACAGAATAAAGAAAAAAGAATGAAAAGAAATGAAGACAGCCTAAGAGACCTCTGGGACAACATTAAACGCAACAACATTCGCATTATAGGGGTCCCAGAAGGAGAAGAGAGAGAGAGAGGACCTGAGAAAATATTTGAAGAGATTATAGTTGAAAATTTCCCTAACAGGGGAAAGAAATAGCCACCCAAGTCCAGGAAGCACAGCGAGTCCCATACAGGATAAACCCAAGGAGAAACACACCAAGACACACAGTAATCAAATTGGCAAAAATTAAAGACAAAGAAAAATTACTGAAAGCAGCAAGGGGAAAACGACAAATAACATATAAGGGAATTCCCATAAGGCTAACAGCTGATTTTTCAGCAGAAACTCTACAAGCCACAAGGGAGTGGCATGATATACTTAAGGTGATGAAAGGAAAGAACTTACAACCAAGATTACTCTACAAGGATCTCATTCAGATTTGATGGAGAAATCAAAAGCTTTACAGACAAGCAAAAGCTAAGAGAATTCGGCACCACTAAACCAGCTCTACAACAAATGATAAAGGAACTTCTCTAAATGGGAAACACAAGAGAAGAAAAGGACCTACAAAAACAAACTCAAAACAATTAAGAACATGGTCATAGGAACATACATATCGATAATTACCTTAAACGTAAGTGGATTAAATGCTCCAACCAAAAGACACAAGCTTGCTGAATGGATACAAAAACAAGACCCATATAGATGCTGTCTACAAGAGACCCACTTCAGACCTAGGGACACGTACAGACTGAAAGTGAGGGGATGGAAAAAGATATTCCATGCAAATGGAAATCAAAAGAAAGCTGGAGTAGCAATTCTCATATCAGACAAAATACACTTTAAAATAAAGAATGTTACAAGAGACAAGGAAGGACACTACATAATGATCAAGGGATCAATCCAAGAAGATGTAACAATTATAAATACATATGCACCCAACATAGGAGCACCTCAATACATAAGGGAGCTGCTAACAGCTAAAAAGAAAATCAACAATAACACAATAATAGTGGGGGACTTTAACACCTCACTTACGTCAATGAACAGATCATCCAAAATGAAAATAAATAAGAAAACAGAAACTTTAAATGACACAAGAGACCACATAGATTTAATTGATATTTATAGGACATTCCATCCAAAAACAGCAGATTACACTTTCTTCTCAAGTGTGCACGTAACATTCTCCAGGATAGATCACATCTTGGGTCACAAATCAAGCCTAAGTAAATTTAAGAAAATTGAAATCATATCAAGCATCTTTTCTGACCACAACTCTACGAGATTAGAAATGAATTACAGGGAAAAAATGGTAAAAAACACAAAGACGTGGAGGCTAAACAATATGTTACTAAATAACCAACAGGATCACTGAAGAAATCAAAGAGGAAATCAAAACATACCTAGAGACAAATGACAATGAAAACACGATGATCCAAAACCTATGGGATGCAGCAAAAGGAGTTCTAAGAGGGAAGTTTATAGCTATACAAGCCTACCTCAAGAAACAAGAAAAATCTCAGATAAACAATCTAAACTTACACCTAAAGGAACTAGAGAAAGAAGAACAAACAAAACCCAAAGTTAGCAGAAGGAAAGAAATCATAAAGATCAGAGCAGAAATAAATGAAATAGAAACAAAGAAAACAATAGCAAAGGTCAATAAAACTAAAAGCTGGTTCTTTGAGAAAATAAACAAAATTGATAAACCATTAGCCAGACTCATCAAGAAAAAGAGGGAGAGGACTCAAATCAATAAGATTAGAAATGAAAAAGGAGAAGTTACGACACCGTCAAAATACAAAGCATCCTAAGAGACTACTACAAGCAACTCTATGCCAATAAAATGGACAAACTGGAAGAAATGGACTAATTCTTAGAAAGGTATAACCTTCCAAGACTGAACCAGGAAGAAATAGAAAATATGAACAGACCAATCACAAGTAATGGAATTGGAACTGTGATTAAAAATCTTCCAACAAACAGTGGCTTCACAGGTGAATTCTATCAAACATTTAGAGAAGAGCTAACACCCATCCTTCTCAAACTCGTCAAAAAAATTGCAGAGGAAGGAACACTCCCAAACACATTCTATGAGGCCACCATCACCCTGATACCAAAACCAGACAAATATACTACAAAAAAAGAAATTTACAGACCAGTATCACTGATGAATATAGATGCAAAAATCATCAAGAAAAGACTAGCAAACAGAATTCAACAACACATTAAAAGGATCATACACCATGACAAAGGATGCAAGGATTCTTCAATATACGCAAATCAATCAATGTGATACACCATATCAACAAATTGAAGAAGAAAAACCATATAATCATCTCAATGAATGCAGAAAAAAGCTTTTGACAAAATTCAACACCCATTTATGATAAAAACTCTCCAGAAAATGGGCACAGAGGGAACGTACCTCAACATAATAAAGGCCATATATGACAAACCCACAGCAAACATCATTCTCAATGGTGAAAAACTGAAAGCATTTCCTCTGTGATCAGGAACAAGACAAGGATGTCCACTCTCACCACTATTATTCAACATAGTTGTGGAAGTCCTAGCCATGGCAATCAGAGAAGAAAAATAAATAAAAGGAATAAAATTGGAAAAGAAGAAGTAAAACTGTCACTGTTTGCACATGACATGATACTATATAGAGAGAATCCTAAAGATGCCACCAGAAAACTACTAGAGCTAATCAATGAATTTGGTAAAGTAGTAGGATACAAAATTAATACACAGAAATCTCTTGCATTCCTATACACTAATGATGAAAAATCTGAAAGGGAAATTAAGGAAACACTCCCATTTACCATTGCAACAAAAAAATTAAAATACATAAAAATAAACTTACCTAGGGAGACAGAAGACCTGTATGCAGAAAACTATAAACACTGATGAAAGAAATTAAACATGATACCAACAGATGGAGAGATATACCATGTTCTTGGATTGGAAGAATCAATACTGTGAAAATGACTATACTACCCAAAGCAATCTACAGATTCAATGCAATCCCTATCAAATCACCAATGGCATTTTTTACGGAACTAGAACAAAAAATCTTAAAATCTGTATGGAGACACAAAAGACCCTGAATAGCCAAAGCAGTCAAATGGAGCTGGAGGAATCAGACTCCCTGACTTCAGACTATATTACAAAGCTACAGTATTCAAGACAGTATGGTACTGGCACAAAAACAGAAACACAGATCAATGGAACAAGATAGAAAGCCCAGAGATAAACCCACGCACCTATGGTCAACTAATCTAAGACAAAGGAGGCAAGGATATACAAGGGAGAAAAGACAGTGTCTTCAATAAGTGGTGCTGGGAAAACTGGACAGCTACATGTGAAAGAATGAAATTAGGACAGTCCCTAACACCATACACAAAAATAGACTCAAAATCGATCAGAGGCCTAAATGTAAGACCGACGCTCTAAAACTCTTGGAGGAAAACATAGGAAGAACACTCTTTGACATAAATCACAGCAAGATCTTTTTGGATCTGCCTCCTAGAGTAATGGAAATAAAAACAAAAATAAACAAATGGGACCTAATGAAACTTCAAAGCTTTTGCACAGCAAAGGAAACCATAAACAAGACAAAAATACAACCCACAGAATGGGAGAAAATACTTGCAAACAAATCAACGGACAAAGGATTAATCTCCAAAATATATAAACAGCTCATGCAGCTCAATTTTAAAGAAACAAACAACCCAATCCAAAAATTGGCAGAAGACCTAAACAGACATTTCTCCAAAGAAGACATACAGATGGCCAAGAAGCACATGAAAAGCTGCTCAACATCACTAATTATTAGAGAAATGCAAATCAAAACTACAATGAGGTATCACCTCACACCAGTTAGAATGGGCATCATCAGAAAATCTACAAACAACAAATGCTGGAGAGGGTGTGGAGTAAAGGGAACCCTCTTGTAGTGTTGGTGGGAATGTAAATTGACACAGCCACTATGGAGAACAGTATGGAGGTTCCTTTAAAAACTAAAAATAGAATTACCATATGATCCAGCAATCCCACTACTAGGCATATACCCTGATAAAACCATAATTCAAAAAGACACATGTACCCCAATGTTCATTGCAGCACTATTTACAATAGCCAGGTCATGGAAGCAACCTAAATGCCCATCGACAGACGAATGGATAAAGAAGATGTGGTATATATATACTATGGAATATTACTCAGCCATAAAAAGGAACAAAATTGGGTCATTTGTTGAGACGTGGATGGATCTAGAGACCGTCATACAGAGTGAAGCAAGTCAGAAAGAGAAAAACAAATATCATATATTAATGCATGTATGTGGAACCTAGAAAAATGGTACAGATGAAGTGGTTTGCGGGGCAGAAGTTGAGACACAGATGTAGAGAATAAACGTATGGACACCAAGGGGGGAAGCCGCAGGGGGATGGGGTGGGGGTGGGGGGGTGATGAATTGGGCGATTGGGACTGACATGTATACACTGATGTGTATAAAACTGATGAGTAATAAGAACCTGCTGTATAAAAAGTAAATAAAATTTAAAAAATTTAAAAAAAAGAAAGCTGTAAATAGTCTCCTCAAAATAAATAAATAAATAAAATAATTTTATTTCCTATGGAAACTCTGCAATAGAAGAAAAATATACTGACCAGTCCACACTGCTTATCTACAGTATTGCAAATGCAGTCATGAGCTTTAATTCTAGATTTCCAATCTTTTGATTTAAGTTGGAATTAGTATACCAAATCATGATTATCAATGAGTGAACTGATGAAACCAAGCTTCTGGCTCTAAAATGTGACCCTATCCACATCCCTCTCCTAGCCATGCATAGTAGTAAACTATTTCCTCCTCCATACTACTTCTGCATCTTATCCTTACTTCCGCTGTGACATTATCAATTTATTTGTGTGTGTGGCTACAAAGCATGCAGCAGTATTCAATACATGTTTGTTGAAGAAAAATAAATCTTTCTTATTCAGTAAAATTATCTCAACAAACCAGACTCATACTTGTACCTGAAGAATAAAAAGATCCTATCAAGAATGTAAAGCCGGGCTTCCCTGGTGGCGCAGTGGTTGAGAGTCCACCTGCCAATGCAGGGGACACAGGTTCGTGCCCCGGTCCGGAAAGATCCCACATGCCGCAGAGCGGCTAGGCCTGTGAGCCATGGCCGCTGAGCCTGTGCGTCTGGAGCCTGTGCTCCGCAACGGGAGAGGGCACAACAGTGAGAGGCCCGCGTACCACAAAGGGGAAAAAAAAAAAAAAAAAAAAATGAAAAGCCAACTCCAAAGAGTAAGAACAAGCTTTAAACAACTGTTATCCATTGTATAAACATACTGATTAAGCCTTCTGCTGGCTGCTAGGATTACAGAAATATAAGAAAGACCCACAGCCTAGACCAAATGTTGGCAAACTATAGCCCATGAGCCAAATTAGCCTGTTGGTTTTGCAAATAAAGTTTTATTGGAACACAGCCACAATCACTGTTTACATATCGTGAACTGCTGTTTTCACATTACTACAGCAAAACTGAGCACCTGTAACATAAGACTGGTCCATAAACCCTGTAACATTTATTATCTGGCCCCGTGCAGAAGAAATTTGCCAACCCCTGGCCTAGCAGGAATTCAAAGTCCGTGCAGATCTGAGAGCCAATGGTTTGAATATCCCTGGGGAAACAAAGGGAGGACGTCATCAAGCCTCCTAGATGAAATAGTTAGCTGAAACTCAAGTGAAGACTGGGAAGCAACCTGACACACAAGTAAGAGAGAATGTTTCAGGTAGAGTAAATTATGTGGGAAAAGGGCTGGAGGGAAAAGGATACAGAGCATGTTTCAGTAACTGCAAGAGTTTAGTATTGTTAGAATGTAGTGTACAAAGTGGTGAAAGACAAGGCTGGAGAAAAGGGCATTATAAGCTGCATTTGCCAAGGTGAGGAGTTTGTATTTTTTAAACAAATACATCACTTTATGCTTATACTTGCTAGGAAAATCAAAATCAAACAAACACACACACAAAAAACCCCACCTCTGGAAGAATATACAAGAAACTAATAAGAAGTTACGGAGGGAAAAGGGGTACTGAACACAGGACAGATAAAACTGGGGTCAGAGAGACTTTACTAAATACCTTTTTAAATTTCTTGTTTTTTAAATCACATGAATGCATTATCTATTCTAAAATTACATATTAATAAGTGTGGATTTTGTCATAAAGGAAATATTTTAGGAATTTAAATGAGAAGTGATAAGATTAAACAAGCAAACTGGATAGATTATTCTGTAGATGCAACACAAAGGAAAGCTGAAAGGAGCAGAGTAGTCAGGAAGCTACTGACAGACCACTGATTACTTAAAGCAAATACATTAACAATGTATTGTGAAGCTTACAACATATGAAGAAGTATAAAATGTATGACAATAGCGCAGAGGATGGAAAAGTAAAAGGAATTATAATATCATAAGATTTTTACATTTTTTTTAAAGTGGAATAACATTAATTGGAGGCAAAGTAGGATAAATTAAGGATGAGTACTACAATCTCTACATTAACCATTAAAAATAATAACAATACAAACAGGTTTAAATAAAAAGCTAAAAGAGAAAATTAAGTGGAATTTTAAGAAAAAAAATTTTTAAAGAGAAAAACTGTGATGAATTAAAAAAACAGATAGGAAGAGAGACACAAAGGAACAAAGAGCAGATGGGACAAAATGGAAAGAATTAGCAAACGGTAACATAAACCCAGCCATATCAGTAATGACATTAAATATAAATGTACTAAGCCAATTAAAGGACAAAGATTGTCATTCTGGATAAAAAACAAGACCCAACTATATGCTCTTTACAAGAGACACACTTTAAAAATAACAACACTGACAAATTCAAAGAAAACGGAAAGAAGAAGACAAATACTAATTAAACAAACAAACAAAAAAAGCCAGGACAGCTATATTAATATCAGAAGACTTCAAGACAAATTATTCCCAGAGCCCAGAGATAAAGAGGGATATTTTATAATGTTAAAAGGACGTTGCATAACAGACAAAACAATCCTATTGATAAAATGTCTGCACCCAATTAACATACTTAAAAATACATAAAGCAAAAATTAACTAAAAGGAAAAAACAGATAAATCCACTGTCATAGGATTAACTACTCACATAGAAAAAGCAGTTACATCAATATTGAGATATACAACACATCAGAGTAGTTGCCTGTTGGTAAGAGTGGAGGGGAATAAGTAAATTTAAGTAACAGGAATAAGGGGAAAAATTAAAATTGAATTAAACAAAATGAAGCCTTACATAAACTGATGATAGGATTCCATATATTAAAGGTATGTGTACCTCAATTCTCTAGACATTAGATGAAAAGGGAAAATTAAGTAACAAATTTATTGGAAAATCCTAGTATTACAAATTTTTTTCTTACCAGCATCACTGTTAAATTCATAATTCTTCCAAGGTTATCAACATAGTAGACACTGTCTTGATACCATGAATCACAGTGTAGGTAATTATACATTCCAAAAGCATGCATGTGTTCCAGTGTATACTGATCATCTCGAAGTTTTACTTCTGCCACAGCTGAAATATAAGAAAAATAAACAAACATCAAGAGTTCTGCCTCAGATTGTTCTTTTCTGCAGAATGCCAACAAGGCAAAAAAATCACAGAATACTAATTACCAAGGCCTCAGGACAATTCACTACATTTTTCATTTCAAAAACAATTTCTGGGCCCCTACTAGGCACTGTGTGCAGAGGATAAACAGTGAGTAAAACTGACAAGGCCCCTGCCCTTACAGAACTCAATACAGTGGCCAGAGGAGATAGAGCTCTTCATATCACACTCTTTTCTTTTAGGTACCTCTTCCTTGTAATTATAAATAAAAAGGACAGAGAAATCATAAAATTGAAAGATTTCCTGTTTTCTGGGCAAATATTAAGTACACTTTATAAAGTGTGTGCTTTTTAAAATGCTCTACCTCTATCACCTCGTTCATTTTTTACCACACATTAAGAAATAAAGAGAATGTTTTTATTATCCCATAAAATAATTATGGAAATAAATGTAAGTGCAAATGGTGACTTCTCTAATGCTATACCACATCTTTCCCAAGAGTACAGAACAAAACAGTGATCATATCTGGAACAGAAACAAGGTTTCTTATTTAAAGAACAGTGTTTTTTCCACTAGGGCATTGGAAGCTTCCATAACTTTATTTTACCTTGTTCCAGCTTTATTGAGATGTAGTTGGCATATGACATTGTATAAGTTTAAGGTACACAACATAATGATTTGATATATGTATTTATTGTGAAATGATTATCAAAATAAGTTTACTTAACACAGACATCACCTCATAGTTACAACTGTTCTTCTAGTTATAAGAACTTTTAAGATCTACTCTCTTAGCTGCTTCCATCATTTTATGTTTCCTTTTTATTTATTTATTTTATTTTTGGCTGCATTGGGTCTTCGCTGCTGCGCACGGGCTTTCTCTAGTTGTGGTGAGTGGGGGCTACTCTTCGTGGCGGTGCATGGGCTTCTCACTGCGGTGGCTTCTCTTGTTGCAGAGCACGGGCTCTAGGCGCGCAGGCCTCAGTAGTTGTGGCATGCGGGCTCAGCAGTCGTGGCGCACGGGCTTAGTAGTCGTGGCGCATGGGCTTAGTTGCTCCGTGGCATGTGGGATCTTCCTGGACCAGGGCCCAAACCCTGGCAGATTCTTAACCACTGCGCCACCAGGGAAGTCCTGCTTCCATAATTTTAAATCTGCCAAGCCTGATCTCTGCCTCCCACTCCTCCTTCCCTTCTATGTAGAGAGAAACTTATAGTTCAGGGCTACCAGTGACCTAGAATTAATTTCTGCTCCAACAGGAGATACATAAGTAGACTACGCTGGGCCAATATTTTACCTTAATTATGAAGCTCACCTTACTGTATTCTGATTGCAAGTATTTTCATCTTTTTTCCCCAAATGCTCACCTGTTCGTACTTCTATTACCTGCCTTGAGGCCTGGCTGACTTACATTTATTCATTCATTTATTTAGCAAATATTTTAATAGGCACAAATGATACAATGATGAGAAAAGAGCACAGAATCTACCTTCTTAACACTTATGATCCAGTGGGGAAATGGACGTTAGTCAAATAAATAAATATATAATTAAACTGTAATAAATGTTATAAAGGAAAAGTATTGGATACTGTGAGAACAAATAACACTGGAAGCTGATCTACTTGGGGAGATTAAAGAAGGCTTTAAAAAATTTGAGCCAAGCTACAAAGGACAAGGTAGAGTTAACTTAAGAAACATCCCTACACACACACACACACACACACACACACACACACACACAAACTACTTATCACAGGCAAAATGAGAGCAGGCGAAAGTAGAAGGAAACACTTGTGTTCAAAAAACTAAAAGTCAGCCAGACTGGCTGAAATACAGAGCAACATGGAGAACTGCACAAGGAAAGGCAACAGGTGAATAAAGCTAGAGAACTGGGCAGAAGCTGGATCACAAAAGGCCTTGCCTTTATTTATCATTGTTGATAAACTCAATGTAATAAGAGCTCATTTAAGAACTTTTAAGCGGGAGAGTAAAGTCCAGATTCGAATGTATAAAAGGTTGCTTATAGGGACTTCCCTGGTGGCGCAGTGGTTAAGAATCCGCCTGCCAGTGCAGGGGACACGAGTTCGAACCCTGGTCCAGGAAGATCCCACATGCCGCGGAGCAACTAAGCCCACGCGCCACAACTACTGAGCCTGTGCTCTACAGCCCGCGAGCCACAACTACTGAGCCTGCATGCCACAACTACTGAAGCCCGCGTGCCTAGAGCCCATGCTCTGCAACAAGAGAAGTCACTGCAATCAGAAGCCCATGCGCCGCAATGAAGAGTAGTCCCCGCTTGCCGCAACTAGAGAAAGCCCACGCGCAACAACGAAGACCCAACGCAGCCAAAAATAAAAAAATTAAAAAATTAAAAAAAGGTTACTTATAACTACCTATGGAAAACAGACCAGAGCAAAGCAAAGTAAGCCCAGGAAGATCCACCAGGAAGCTACTGCAGTCATCCAGGTAAAGGATGGTTGAAATTTGGAGACCTATCAGAGGTTAAATCATTTTAACTTTGTGATGGATTTGATAGAGGCTGAGGAAATTATTACATGACTCAAGGAAGTGTTTATTTTATAAGGAAGTTAAAAATACATATTCACTGATTAGAAGGGAAACAATCATTAAATCTTGTTTTTCTAGCACCACTGTGTGGATTCAACTCGACGCTGCAGGAAGTGTATGTGGTAACAGAATGTTCCAAAGCAGTAATATTAGGCAATGATACAACAAATACATTTTCTTCATATTTGTACCAAAGACCCCTGACCAAACCTGAACAAGCCAGAGACTTCTTAGCCCTTTGCCTTGGTACAACACCTTGTTTGTAACTGTACTGATTCTGGAAAACCATTATTAGGAAACCATGAAATAGTCTAAGTCTTAGGTTGCTGCATTCTGACAAGATTAATTTATGTAGGTTATTAGGACACAAATGAAGGGCACATTACATACTTGCTATTTTGCAAAAGCTGACAGTGCTCAGAAAAAGGCCACCTCTCTGGCCCCAAATGAGAAAGGAAAAGTTATTGCATTTACCCTGTCAATCAACTTGAGTATAAAAGGGCAGGCAGAGAAAAGTGAAAGGAGAAAAGCAATGTCCAGAATGTGACAGAGCTTAACCATTGATGGGGCTCTTTTGTAAAGACTAAGGGAGGGGTGGACAGCAGGGAGTCTCCAATCCAGCTTGATCTTTGATATGACTGAAGAAGAGGAACCTCTTTAACAGAGGGCTAATAAGCCACTGTAGTAAAATATTTTATTAACATTATCTTACATTAGAAATAAAACAGCTTTGCTGAAAAAGCCTTCTCTCTTATTCTATGAAAAAGAACTTAGGGCCTAACAAAAAGGGAATCTCCCTTAATCTTTACCTATATTTCTTATAAAACATGCATGGAACCTCAAAAACCTATAGTTTTTCATTCACAAATTATTTATTGAATGTCTACTATGGGCCCGACATGGTGCTTGGCATTGGGCAAATACTGGTAAATAAAACAGACATGATCTCTGTGTCCTAATCGTGCTAACAATGGTCACAATTACTGCTTCTTGTCCTTTCAAAATGCACAGTTAGGTTGAACCACATGAAATTGTCAATATTCAACTCTTTTGACACCAACTGAATATGATTCAATCTAATACTTACATAAGTACAGTATTTTTTTTAAAGGAGGGGAAGGGCCAAAGAACGTTAACTCACAAAGGTCGCTTCTTAGACCATTTATCTTCTAAAAATGATCAGTTAAGTCTTCTGTTCACCTAGTTACTGTGTTTGCTCTTTGCATATAAAGATGTAAAACAGCAAGAGTACAGGCTTGTATTAGTTCTGAAGCAAAATGTACAGAACAAGGCAGGGCTAGAATTAGCAGCATTGCTCCCACTACTCTTCTATACAATGCTTCTGCACCATAACACAGCTTCTCTTCCCCAAATTTTCCTCCAGAAGAGTAGGCATGAATTTTATAGTAAACTTACATAAATAAGGTACATGGCTCTTCTCTCCCTTTATTCCAATTATAGCCTGAACCTTCACCAGTTTTTATTCTCCCTGCCCTGAAGAAACAGCCCAGAGACCACAAAGTGCATTAGAAAAAGCACGAGCTGTAGGGTCAGGTTAGCCACTGATGGCTAAGGTTAAGTTACCTAACTTTCTACCCTGATTCCTCACCTGTAATAAAAGTTAATAATACTTATCCTGTGAAATTATTGACAAGTTTAAATTATGTGAAGTATTTGCTATGTGACACCTAAGAAAAAGAGTAAGTGTTAATCTCCCGGTTCCTCTTCTCCCTCCCAAGGCTAATTCTCACAGCTGTTTATGATTCCATTCTCTCCTGCCTCTTCTAGGCCTCTCCTCAGGTTATCTCCTCTCCACTGGCCCCTTCTCCTCCACTTAAATATGCTGAAAACTTCCCCACTCTCAAAACACATGAAAAAGATTTCCTCTTCTTCGCTCTGCACTCAAAGCAGAGCTCTCTCCCACCCTGTACTTCTCTAAAAAAGAGTCTACACTCCCATTTTCTCATTACCCTCATTAACCCATTTTAATTTTGTTTCTAGCTCTACCATTCTATAAAATTATTTTTCCCTTAAAAATATGCATTGAGCAGCCAAGATGGAATAATAGTAATCAGATTTATCCCTCCCTCAGAAACAACCAGTAAGACAAAATAAAATGAACCAGACAAAATTACATGAAACAATAACTTTCAAGACACAAGACAACAGGCAACAAAGGATAGTGATCGTTAAGAGATGAGAAACAAATGAGGTGAGCTCTACTACTGCCCCAGCTTAGTGCCATGAGTGAGTTTCCAGCCCACAGCACAAAGAGGGGAAAGTGAGGTAGAACCTGACCAGCTCCCTGGGTTGAGATTTCTGAGCTGAAAGTCTGGGGAGACCAAGACAGCTACAGTTCATCGGACAGAGTACCAGAGAAGAGAGAGCCATAGAGAGAGAGAACTCCAGAGATCTGCAGAGAGTCTCTCTCAAATATTCAGCAGAGAACTAATGGCATATGTCTGAGCAAACTACCCCAGACTAGGGAAAGAACCATCCGAACGGATTAGAGGGAACAGTGTTGGGTACTCACACAAGGCTAGGAGCTGTCACTGTTCCCACTAGGCAGACCAGAGAAAACTCCGAATTCATAGGCAGAGTACACAGAAAAGTCTTGTCTCAGTGGTGAGGAATAATCAGCCATAGACTGAGCATTGCTCCAGACAAGGCTAAAAAAGCATAAATGCAAGACCTAGTGGAATTAATCTAATTAATCCAAGTAACTCAACTGCATCACAGAACAAAGTTCAAGAAGATTTATAAGGATACAAAAATGTCTTACACTCAATAGGGTAAAATCCACAACTTTTTGCATCCAAAGATTACCAGGCATGCAAAGAGGAAAGAAAACAAAACCCACAATGAGAATACCCAATCGACAGAAGGCAACATATAACTGACACAGAAGTTATAATTAGCAGAACAAAACATTAAAATGTTTTAAAACATTAAAATGTTTAATGAAACATTAAATTAAAAAAATTAAAATATTTATTAAAGTACATTCCAAATGTTCAAAATGACAACCAGAGACATGAAAGGTATTAAAAATCATTTAAATCAAACTTCTAGAGATGAAAACTACAATAGCTAAGATGAAAAATACACTAGATGGGATTAATGACAGAATAGACATTGCAAAAAAAAAGATTAGTGAAATTAAAGGCATGAAAATAGAAACTATCCAAAATAAAACAGATTTAAGGGACTCCCCTGGTGATCCAGTGATTAAAACTCCCATGCTTTCACTGCAGGGGGCACAGGTTCAATCTCTGGTCGGGGAACTAAGATCCTGCATGCTGCGCAGCAGGGCCAAAAAAACAAACAAAAAAACCCAAAGAAAGATGTAAAAAAAACAGAAAAAAATAAAAAGAACATTGATGAGCTGGGGTTAACTTCCAGTAATCCAAAAATGGGTAACTAGATTCCTCAAAGGAGAAAACAGAGGAAAAAAAAAAAAAAAACTGGAAGAAATAATGGCTGAAAACTTTCCAAACTTGATGAAAACTATAAACCCATGGATCTAGGAAGTTCAACAAACCCCAAGCACAAGTATCATGAGGAAAACCACATCAACACACAACATAATCAAACCGCTCCAAACCAATATGAAAGAGAAAAGTCTTAAAAGCAGCCAGAGAAGAAAAAGATATTATGCATAAAAGAACAAAGGCTAACATACAATTTCTCATCAGAAACAATAAAAGTAATAAGACAAGGGGTAACATCTTTAAAGTATTGAAAGCAAAAAGCTGTTAACCTAGAATTCTGCACATAGCAAAAGTATCTTTTGAAAATCAAGGCAAAGACCCACACTGCAAGAAATATTAAAAGTCCTTCAGGCGGAGGAAAATTATACAGATAAAAATATGGATCTACATAAAGGAATGAAGAGCACCAGAAATGTAAATATATAAGATTTTTTCTCTACTTTTTACTTCTCTTTAAGAGATAATTAACTATTTAAACAAAAATAATAACAACGTATTACAAGTTTATAGTAATATGTAAAAGTAAAATGCACAACAATAGCATAAAGGAAATGGAAGTATACTTTTGTTAAGTTCTTATACTACACATGAAACAGTACAATATCATTTGAATGCACCATGTAATAATTTAAAGATGTATACTATAAACCCTAAAATAACAAAACAAAGAGCTATAGCTAATAAGCCAACAAATGTGATAAAAATGGATTCATTTAAAAATACTCAATCCAAAAGAAGGCAGAAAAGCAGGAAACTTCCATTCTCCCAAAGACTAAATGGGACCAACAGACTACCAACAGCAAGATGAAAGACCCAAACCTAACAAAATCAATAAACACATTAAATGTAAAGTCTTATCACAAGATAAAGACTATCAGTTTGAATAAAAAAGACCTATTTTTGCCAAAAAGAAATGTTATCAACACAACATTGTAATCAACTATACTTCAATAAAATAAATTTTAAAAAAAGAAAGAAATGCATGTTAAATACTAAGACACAAATAGGTTAAAAGTAAAAGAATGGAAGATATATATGTATACACTATGGTAACATTAATTAGAAGAAAGCTGAAGTGACTATTTTACTATCAAACAGGAGAATTCAGGGCAGACTATCGCCAAGGATATAAAGGTTCTTTCATAATGATAAAGTGGTCAATTTATCAAGAGAACATAATAATCAATAATGTTTATGCAACATAAAATATATGAAGCAAAAACTGACAGAACTGCAAGGAAGAAGAGAAAAATCCACAATTATAGCCAGAGATTTCAAAATCTCTCTCTCATGCAACAAGAATAAATTCAAAGTAATTATGCTGAGTAAGAGAAGCCAGACAAGAAAGTACATACTGTGTAATTCTATGTATATAATACTTTAGAAAATACAAACGAATCTACAGTGACAGAGCAGTTGTGGCTTAGGGACTGAGAGGGGAGAGGGAGGAACAGAGGGCCAGTTACAGAAAGGCACAAGGGAACTTTTGGGGATGGTAGCTAAGTTTAATATCTTTTTTTTTTTTTTTTTGCGGTAGGTGGGCCTCTCACTGTTATGGCCTCTCCCTTTGCGGAGCAGAGGCTCCGGACGCGCAGGCTCAGCAGCCATGGCTTACAGGCCCAGCCGCTCCGCGGCCTGTGGAATCTTCCTTCCCGGACCGGGGCATGAACCCGTGTCCCTTGCATCGGCAGGCGGACCCTCAACCACTGCGCCACCAGGGAAGCCCTAAGTTTAATATCTTGATTGTGGTGATGAATTCATGAGTGTATATGAACATATGTCAAAACTTATCAACCTATACACTTAGATATGTGTAGATTATTGTTGTAGCTCAATAAAGCTGTTTAGGTTGTGATATAAAATCTTCTGTTATTCATCAGTCATGCTGCAGCTCCAGAGATGAAACACTGAAAAAGAAGGACACAGGACCCTCAATACAGAACTAGCAGTCTTAGCAGAGAAATGGATACAGCAGAGAAACACCAAATGCTAAAGTGTGATAAAGTCTATGAAGAATCAGGTACTGTGGAAAAGTACAGATTGTAATTTGTATAGATTCTATAGTATAGATTTTTACTAGATAGTCAAGAAAGGAATCTGAGTAACATGTAAACCAAGATGAAAGAACAGAGTATGAGTTAGCTAGGTGAAATATAGGAGGAAAATATATACATTTACTTAATGAAGAGTCTAGGGAAAAAATATAAGATAAATGTCCAGAAGTGGAACTGCTGGCTCAAAGGGCAGTTACAATTTTAACAAAAGGTTTTTTTGCTCAGTTCTTTGGAAAAGAAAAAGACAAAGTGACATTTACTGTTTATGTAGCATAGGGGGTTTCAGAACAACTTAATAACATTTAAGACAAGAGAATAAAACTCAAAGCTCCAAGCAAGTTGAGACCAGACACCACATCTTCATTCTCACATCCCAATTGGGAAGCTTCACACACCACAGGTGCCCACCAACAGTCTGCTGAATTAACATGAACCCTTTAGGTTGGTTATAAAAGAAATCAAACTGTCAGGAGAAGTAGCTCAATCACACCTCACAATACCTCTAGAAATGGCAGTTTTTAAAAGAATTAACCTCTTCTTCATCCTCCTCAAGTAATTAATTCTTAATGAAAGCTCCTCATGTGAACTGTTGCAAAGCCTCCAAGCTGGTCTCCCCATCTCCATTCCCCTCATCTTCCAAACTCAATCTCCACAGAGCCTAGTAGTGAACTACTGAATCCCCAAACCTGCCACTTCCCTTCCACACTTAAAACCCTAAATGGCACCTCATCACCTCCACCTGTGCATCCCAAACAGAATCTAAGACCAACACTGGTGAAATGAGGGGCGTAAAAGAACAACTCAGCTTTTCATAAAGTTAATGTATTCGATTAAGAGGACTATTTATTGTGAGATTTTGCTTCCTGCTTTTTTGGTGTCAAAATATCCTTTTGTTTATGAAAGGGTGGGTGAGTACATGACAGTTCTTAAGAAACACCTACACTTAGCAAATTAAAAAGTTGGTAAATCAATGACAGCTGAGCTTTATTTTTTATTGTAATTGCCCATGGAAAAGTCTGGGAAACACTTACTCACAGGATAAAGTCCAAAAGACAAAACGTGCCCTCACCTAAGTCCTCTCATTTTCCCAGTAGATTTTTTGCTCAGGCAATACAGCAATAGTGCCCTGCACACAATCTAATTTTTTCCGTTTGCTCATGCTTCCCATGAATGGAATGACCTCAACAACCTCTCTTCTTCATTCACTCAATGTATTGAGTACCCACTATGCCAAGCACAAGAGAAACACCACTGTATCCATGGAGCTCACAGTCTACTGGAGGAAACAGATATCAAACAAATGCAGAGTTATCGATAAAAACTATAAGTACTGCCTTCCAAAGAATGGAATGAAGGAGCCCAAAATCGAAGGCAGGAAGCCTAGTCAGGAAGGTACTATAGTTCAGGTAAGAGATAACAAGGATTTGCACAACGGTAGAGGCATGGAGAAGTCAAGATTTTGAGCTGACTAGATTTGCTGAGAAACAATAGGGGATAAAAGAGAAGAAATACACCAAAGGTGACTCTCGCATGAGCAATTATGTCAACCTGCACTAGTAGTCCCAATTTTTTATGCTTCCCTGGACCTATTATGCCCTTTGGTTTGAGCTTCCCATATTGACTCTAAGCTTGATTATACGACTTGCTTCGGCCAACGGGACAATAGCACACTTACTGCAATCAGAGCTTGAAAAACTCTTCAAGACAAGACTCTTGGAATAACCCTGTGCCAGCATGCTGAAGGATAAAGACCATCTGAAATCATCTTAAACGAGCCTACAGCCAGAGAAACCCCAAACATATGAGAAAGTACAGTCATGACTAGAACCACCTAGCTGACCTGTAGGCTTGTAAGCAATAATAACTGCTTACTGTTTTGAGCCACTGAGTTTTGGGGTGGTTTTTTAATGCAAGGCTAACTAACATGGTGGTATCATTCATTTATATGGGGTGGGAGAGAGAAAGGAAGGGAATGAAAAGAAACATCAAGCTCATTTTCTCTTACCCTGATCAACTACCTAATCTTTAAAGCTCAACTTAGATATCAACTTCTTTTGGAAGCTTTCCCAGATGTCCCAGGCTGGTTTGGGAAAGATACTGAAACATTATCAATATGTTTTGTACATATCCCTATCACTGCCTTACTGTCTTGTAATTATTTGCTTACACTTTTCTTCCTAACTAGACAACAGCATTTTTATGTTACTGGCTGTGTCATATTCATCTTGATTGTATCAACATGTAACATAAAACAGGCTCTCAACAGAGATTTCTGAACTTATATAATTTATATATTAAATGAATAAACATGTATTTGATTCTATAAAACTTATTAACTCTAGATTGCTTCTCAAAGTGTGATCCACTGACATCATGCATCAGAATCAGCAGGGCTGTGTATTAAAAATGCAATCTTTGAGCTCTTTATCATTAACAAAAATGACATACCTTGTAAAAACAAGGATGAATATTCCCGCCACCTACAGATAAACAAAACAAGTAGTAGAAGTCTGGGTACTAAACCAACTTTTCCTCAAGTATTTCTCGAGATGTAATCTACGATAGAGTCCTTAATCTGATGGCACGTAGGTAATTGAAAACGCTCCTAACTGCAATGGAGTTTCTCTTCTAAGAACTGGGTCTCGGCCAGAGGAAACAGAAGCAGAAGGTCCTCCAAAGAGGTGTGACTTCTCAACGCACACGTTTACAGGGAATGCTCCAGGAGGAAAGCCTGCCCTGAGCTCTCTCCGCAGCAGGGGCCAGGCCAGGACCGACAGGCGGGCGGAGCCCAGAAAGCACCCGCATGCAGGACCTCGGAGCACGGGCAGCGGAGCCTAGAGCCGGCCCAGGGTCCCGATACGGCAGAGCCACTCGAAGGCGGCTCCCTCGGGGGCCGGGGATGGGCATCATTCTCCAGAACCAGCCACTCTGGTCCACCCCTGCCCGGCAGGCCGTGAGGAAGGCCACGGTCGCCTGGCTACACGGAGTCAGAAAAGAAGAAAATGCGGGAAGCGTCGAGTTTCGGAAGCCAAAAGGAGAAAGGAACAGAGTGCTAGGGGGCACCGCCGCTACCCACCTGCGTCAAGCTCCAGCTGGTAACAGGGCAGTGGCTCGAGGGAAAGCTTATAACCCTCGAAGCGGGGATCCAACAGAGGTCTCTTCACCCGCAGGGAGCAATTAGCGGCCACCTCCATCGCCTTCCAGGAGCCTAGCCGGAGAATTAATAAAGTTCGGGTTGAAAGGTCCGCGCTTCACGCATATTACCGTGGCTGGGAGGCGGCGTGCTTCCCATCCCAGAAAACACTGCGGCGTAACATCCCTTCTGGGTAACGTAGTGCCCACGGGGAAGTTGGCTCTGTTGCATATTGGGATATGTAGTTTTTAGGGAACTTAATGCCCGTGCGACAGTAGGATCTGGACTCTCTTACCCAGAGGGCTGAGCGACCAGGAGGCGGCCCGCGCTGGTTAAATTCTCACATTATAGGCAGGGTGGCGAGACCCCGCCCCGGAAATGCGTGTGCTAGCTTTCTGTGTGCTTAGGTGCCCGAGCTACTGAGGGTCTAGGTCCGGGCAGCCGAAGAGTGTGGTAGGTAACGGTCGTCAGCGCAAGGGTCATTTCGTCGCTGGGAAGGGACGGCCCTCGCCCGCGGTGATGGTGGTGAGCTATGCCCGTGGTCCTCAGGGCCGGGACCCGGGCCCAGCCCAGGCTCCTTTCGATGTGCTGTCTTTCGTTAGCTTCCCCGACCCGCGCTCGCGGGCCTGTAGGGCTCTCCGACAGGGCGTGCTACCGGAGTTGGCCTGAAGCCAGTCCTCGCTTTGTTTCTGGCTCCTCCCCTCCCGCCTCTCCCGCTGTCTCCGCCCTATTCTGTTTTCCCAAAGACTGTCTGAACTGGGAGGGATCCCCTAGCGCCCTTGTTTTACCAGTGAGAAAACTGAGGCCTTTAAGAACTGACTTGTCCAAGGTCACTCTCCGTATTTTGGGGGCCAAGGCAAGATCAAGTTCAGTATTCTGCTAATGGTACGGACTAGACCTTAGTATTATTTTGAAAATGTTAGCCTCCAACTGCAAAAGCAAACATATCCTAGTCACTTCTCAATCTCTCCTTTTTCCTGTTCCATTAAAAAAAAAAAAAAAAAAAAAACTCCGAAAACTCACTGCCAGTCTTGAGTCTTCATAGAGGCGGCGAGGTTGGGGACAACAGAAGTAGTCTCAAGTTGGTGACAGATAAGTGGAGTAACGTTAGCTTATTCCAGGTTTTACAGTTTATCCTCCCAGTCCTTTTTACACCGTTTTGGTTGTCCGTTTTTACTGAAAACTGAGAATTTTCTAAGTTAGGAATTAATTTGATACTTGTTTTCTCCTTAACCCAACCAGCAAGCTTTGATAAAGAGCATACACACACACATACTTACAGCTAGTTTGGCAGTTGTAATTCTGGGTACATACTAGTGGAAAGTAAAGTAAAGCACTTCAGATCCTTACCCAGGAATTTCATTTTTCACAAACTGTGCTTACTCTTCTATTGATACTTAGGTTATATAGCTTACCCCAAATTTTGAATACAGTTAATTAAGATGCAGAAATGATTAGCAGTCAGTTATTATGTGCGGTTAAAGTATTTTGCGGCTTCTGGGGTCACAGTACCTGAGTTCAAGTCCTGCCTTCACCACTTTTCTATCTCGGTGCCTCAGTTTCCTCATCTGTAAAATACAAACTATGTTAATAGTACTTGCATAAAAGAATAAGATCTGGGAATTAAATGAGATTAAAAACTTAGTGCGTTAGCTCAGTTCCAGGTACATAAGTGTTTAATAAATGTTACAGTAATTGTCATTATCCAGAGACTCATTAATAAAGGGTACATGGGGGAAGAAAATTGTAAAGTCATGATCATGACTTCTTGGGATGCAGTAAATAATATTAGGAGTAAGGACCTTGTTAACACATTGTTGAAATTTATCACCCCTTCAGTCGATAGACAGAATGTTAAATGTGTTGAGGTGCTTGAGAGGATTTAGAAGAAAATGCTTTGTAAGTGTTCTATATCTGAAAATACATGTTGATGTTCAGGTTAGCAAGATGAACAAAGATGCGCAGATGAGAGCAGCAATTAACCAAAAGTTGATAGAAACTGGAGAAAGAGAACGGTAAGTAATCGATTGTGTTAATTAATTACGTTTAACATCTTTAAATTACAGTTATAAGAATCTAAAAAGTAACAAAACTGATGTCAGTGGAAATAATTACAGAAAATTGAGATTATCAAAAGCAATTCCTAACATCTGTTAAAAATGCTTAGGTCTGTTCAATATTGCAAGACTTGGGGGGAAGTGGATCATGTACAAAGATGAACAGGAAGTGACTCTCTCTCAAAAAATGTCTAATCTAATGGAGAAGAAAAATACATACCCAGATAACTACAATTGAAGATAAAATGTTACCCACTTTTTAACAGGGAGACAACATGATGGAACCAGTTTCAGTTACCAAGCTCTCTTAACCTCAGAGCAGTGTGTGCTATTCCTACTCTCTGAAACATTCTTCTTCCTTCCCCCCATCTTTAACTAATTCTAGCTCATTATCAGGTCTTAATTTAAGTATCATCTCTTCTAGAAATCTGTTAACTCCCAAATACCTTGTTCCATCATAGTATTTAATCACTTTGTATTATAATCACCTCCTTTGCTAGTTTGTATCAATAGAATCTGAGTTCCTCGACAGCAGAAATACTACTGTATACCGAGCATCGTGCCTAGCACATAATTGGCCAGGTAAATATTTGAAGAATGAACAGGTTTGGAAGTACAGAGGAGAGTCTAAGGAATCAAAAAAGGCTTCCAGGAGCAGGGTGATAAATTGTATGAGAGAAATATATATAAGGAACAAGAGGGATCTCTCAGTTCTACCTGGGGATTAAGGTAATCAGTAAAGCTCTCACAAAATAGTAGAAGTGGTACTTCAGCTGGGTAAGAAGGATTCGCAGTTCCCCAACCCGGTAAAGGAGAAAGGACAGTCTAGGCAAATGGAACCGAATATGCAAAGTCAAAGAGATTTGTTACAATATGATAATATTCTGGGAAACTGTGCAGTTAAAATGTGAAAGACAGTGGACAGGAGAAATGTGGCTTTTGTATAATCAGAAATCTTTCCATTCACAATGATAAGAAACTGAACTCAGTAACTGGCTCAGCCAATTCTATATAAGATCGTGTGACTAAAAGTCTAGGGCTTGAAGGTGCTTCAGGCACTCAAAACTTGTTGCCAAGAACATGTCTGTCTTTCCGTCTCATCTCTGCTTTCCTCTCTGTTGGCTTTATTCTCAAGAAGGCACTACCCACAAGGTGGCAGAAATTAGCGGTTCAAAATTTACATCTCTCCACCTGAGACTACCGTTCTCCTAGTAGTTTCAGTAAAGGACCTAGCTAGATTACCATCCTACTTAAGGTAATAGGCCATTCATAATCAGCGTTGCCTAGGTCACATTTCCATTGCTAGAGCCCTACCCAGATTTCTTACACCGAGAGTTGTGAAGTGTTTTTACTGTCAAAGAAATGGCAGGAAAATAGGTGGTAGTTTGCAAAAACATCTGTTGTTGACTTTATCCTTGGGTGGTGGGAGTCATTAAAAAATTCTAAGAAAGGGACTGACTAGATCATATTTGCACTTTAGGAATGTTATTTTGGCAGTATGGAGGATAGACTTGAAGGGCTAGAGATAAATTGCAGAAGATAATAGGTTAAAAGTGGAAAACAGCAAAAATGGAAAGGAGAACTTACAGGTTTTTTTTTTTTAAGTAAAATCAACAACCCTTGACATGAGGAATGAGGAGGAAGAAAGCCTCTAGAACAGTGCCTTGGGAAACTGAGAGGATAGTATTGCCAATAATGGGTGTAGGGTATTATGTATTACTGTTTTTTTATCTGTTTTCATTCATGCAGCTTAAAGTTACTGAGTTTCTACCATATGCCATGTCCTGTTAGGTGCTGGAGATATAGTAGTGAACAAAATGAAGCCTGTTCTTTTACACAGCTTACATTCTAATGGGAGGAGACAGAAAATAATGTGTAATATGTCAGATGGTGATGAGTTCTAGAGGGAAAATAAAGCAGAGAATAATCAGGTGTGTTATTTTGGATAAGAAAAAAAAGTAGGCTTCACTGAGATCAAAAGGATATGAGGGAGTGAGCGGACTCCTAAGAGCCATGGTCCTGACACAGGAGCTTTCCTGGCATTTTTTTTTTCCTTGTGTGCCTTGTGGGACCTTAGTTCCCGGACCAGGGATGGAACCGAGGCTCCAGCAGTGAAAGCGCCAAGTCCTAACCACTGGACAGCCAGGGAGTTCCCTTGCCTGGCATTTTGAGGAACCCATGGAAACTAATAAGACTGAGTCAGCTGGGTGAAGGAGAGAAACAGTAAAGTCAGAGGCATTGCTTCGGAGGGGACAGACCTTGCGGGGTCATTTAGGTTGTAGTAAGGACTTGAAATTGTAT
The DNA here is from genome assembly GCF_005190385.1 of Monodon monoceros. Taxonomy (NCBI): domain Eukaryota; kingdom Metazoa; phylum Chordata; class Mammalia; order Artiodactyla; family Monodontidae; genus Monodon; species Monodon monoceros. The sequence continues at coordinate 25,551,003 of NW_021703770.1, read as the reverse complement.
TCTGAGTAAATTGGGAAGCCACTGGAGGGTTTTGAGCAGTGAGAGGAGAAGGACGTGTACAAGGAAAGTAGCAGGGGGACGAGTTAGGAGGCTTTGGCAACAGTCCAGTCAAGAGAAGATGGTGGCTTCAACTAGGTAGTAATGGCAGAGGTGGTGAGAAACATTTGGATTTCAGGTATATATTTTAAAACTGGAACCAATAGGATGTGCTTATGGGTTGGACGTTAGTGTTATCAAAATTGCTGAGTGGGGCTTCCCTGGTGGCGCAGTGCTTGAGAGTCCGCCTGCCGATGCAGGGGACGCAGGTTTGTGCCCCGGTCCGGGAGGATCCCACGTGCCGCGGAGCGGCTGGGCCCGTGAGCCATGGCCGCTGAGCCTGCGTGTCCGGAGCCTGTGCTCCGCAACAGGAGAGGCCACAACAGTGAGAGGCCCGCGTACGGCAAAAAATAATAATCATAAATAAATAAAAATTGCTGAGTGAAGGTTGCTGCCAAGGTTTCTAGTCTGAGGATCCAGAAGAATGGAGTTGCCAGTCTGACAAGGAGAACAGCTTGAGATGGAAGAGAAGCAAGAGTTGGGTTTTGTCCCTGTTACGATTAAATGACTTAAACATCTAGATGGAAATGTCACATAATGGATGTTAGGAATACTGAAAAAGAAGCAGTTTGGTTTGGGACTTGACATGTTTAAGCTGAGAAATGAGGTGATTTAGGTTGAAGATTGAGGTTTTATAAGACTAGGTATTGCAGAAAGATAAAATATTTTATTGCACCCATGATGCCATTAGTTGTAATACCCACCAATATTTTTTTAACCTTTAAGAATAAAGAAAATACTGCCAATTAAATTATGATAGGCATGCCAATTACTGACTTGTTAAAATGTGGGAAAACACAGTCTTAGAATTAATGAAATACCATAGTTAATGTGTAATTTAGAAGGACAATGAGAAAAAGGGAGGGGCAAGCCTGAGATTAGATATATAACGGGGCAATAAGAGAGCTAATGGGTAAGAATTTGTAGTTAAAGAATGGATTTTGGAGTTTGAAGATTTCAAAAGTACAGCTGCTTCAAACTCAACTAATACCCTTCTGAAGTTGTACAAAACCCACAATATTCCTGTTGGTGGAGGGAAGTAGAAAGTGTGTAAGAAGGCCAGAGAGTAGGGTTTCTTAAGAAGAATTGTACCCCATCCACTTCATTGAATTTTACTGATGACAGAAATGAGGCCCAGCCTTTAAATGACTTGCATAAGACCAAAGAACTTTTTAGTGGTAGAACCAAGATTAGGCCATGGTTAAAGTTTTATAACTGGAAGGTGGGATTTTTAATTGAACAGTTGAAGCTTTGCTTCAAGCATTCCTATCTAAGATATTGTACACTTGAACACTATTGTAGTTTAATTTGGAAACACTTCTTTTTCAACAGCCTCAAAGAGTTGCTGAGAGCTAAATTAATTGAATGTGGCTGGAAGGATCAGTTGAAGGCACACTGTAAAGGTAATCTGTTTCATTTAGAAGATAAGCTAATTCCATAGCTCTCAACTGTGTTGGTTTGGAATTCATTAGAAAAATTATAGTCAGTATTTTAAGATATATTGAGTGCTCAAGCATAATTTTAAACAAATAGAAAATTGAAGCTTGTGGTAATAGATTACCTCCTCTCAGTGATAATATGTAGACCTATTCCTTAATTTGTAGAAATTTTCTTTGTGTTTCTCTTAAAACAAGTGAGGCAAGATTTCCTCTGGCATGGAATATGGAATCCCACCTTTTTTGCTGTGCCTACTCAAAGTGAAACATTAATTATTCCTAGTCTGTTTTTCTTAACACATTGAGCACTTTACGGTTGGCAGACTTACAGGAATTATATCTCCTATCTTTAGCAGTGTTATTTTTTGAAAAAATCATCTATAAAAGCTCTTAGAAAATTACATGTATTTTTAAAATTATAAAATGGGAGCTTGTTAAATTGCAATTAGGTATTGATGATTATGCCATTAGATACAATTACAAGTGTCACTAAGATGAGCCTCCTTCCTTTCTGGCTCAGCTTTTGGTATGCTGGAATTCTGGATATTTACAATGAATTCTCGTATTGGTTTCTACAAATGATAATAGAAACTATTTATATCATTAACCGGAAGAAGGCAATGTGCCAAATTAATAAAAGCATAGACTTTGAGGTCATACAGACCTTCACTGGTAAGACTAGAGCTGGATTTCAAGTCGTGTTTGAATGAGTTATTTAATCTTTAAGCCTCACTTGCCGCACCTCTGAAGTGGGAAAAATGCCCAGCCTGTCAGCTTATCGTGAATATTAAATGATGCAAAGCACCCAGCACATAATAGGGGTCCAATAAGTGTAAACTCCTTTCTCCTTCTTTTGGCCCAGCCTAGAGAAGAGAAAGGAGCAAAGGAGTTGTTCTATATTTTAATTTGGGGCTGTGAAATTACAAGTTAGACTTAAATTACAGTTTTTTCCCCTCCATACATTCAAGAGCTGATATTATTATCGTGAAATAAGATCTGTGCAGTTGTAAGTTTCCAGTTTTTTACAAATATTAGATTTGAATTTACAGTTCAGATTCATTCTAAGTGTTATAATTATTTTATGTTTTGGATCTGGTGAATACATACTGTGTTTAAGGTTGAAATAAACCTTCATTAGAAAAGAAAAAAAGAAGTGTCCTCTTTTTTTTTTTAAAGACCAGTCTGTACTCTAAAAACATGATCTTAACCCTTCCTCTATGAAAATCTTTCTTACAGATAATGATTTTAAATGATATGATTTGTTTTTTGCTTTTGCATAAGAGGTAATTAAAGAAAAAGGACTAGAACACGTTACTGTTGATGACTTGGTGGCTGAAATCACACCAAAAGGCAGAGGTAAGGAATGAATACAAATTGTGTGAAAGGAATTGTGGGCTAAGACGTGATTTTTTTTTCTCTCTTTTGCTGGTGCAGCTTTTCTTTCTTTTTACAAGGAAAGGCACCCTTTCCAAAATTATGTGGGTACTTGCATCTCCTCTTTGGGAAGAGTTATAGTTGCCTCACCAACTTTTGTGCATGGTCTTGAGTAACAAACAAGTAAGAGGTGTAAAACGTTTTTGCACTGTTAAAACAGTACACAAATGTAAGTTGATGTGGTTGTTAGATCATTTTTATAATACAGGATTTTGTAGAGGCAAATATTACCTGAAGCTAGGATTTGTAAACTTTAGCCTGATATTTAATAATTCAGAGTTTTACACCAGCCCCTGAGTCATTGCTCTCTTTCCTTATTAAAAATAAACAAAAATGTCTTCTTGAATGTCTAATTACAAATTTGGTAGCTCCATAACTTCATGGTCAGGGTAATTCATATTTAAGACTCATACTTCAACTACCTTCTTAATTTCTCCCTTTAATACCTTGTTTAGAGAAGCCAAAGGAAAGAGAGGAAGTAGTATATTAACAAACTATTAACAAAATATTTATATGTAATAAGTATTAAGTCAGGAATTACATCATATAATTAAGTGTAATGAGATTATTTTCATCATTTCATTTGAGGAAGTCAGTGGGGGGAGGGAGAGTTGTATTATAAGTGGAAGCAGGTAAATTAGATGACCCGTTAGTTATTTCCTCACACAGAAATAGTAAAAAGAATTTAAGTGTGAAAAGTAAATGATTTTAAAATTATTACTAGGGAATACTAGTCCCCTGAACTGCTACCATGTGGGGGAAAAAGCAGTATTTATTGTTCTCCCCATGGATTTATGTTTTAAAATAAATTTCTATAATTTCTTTTTCTACTTTTCTTCTGTAATTTATGCTTAATCTGTTAACATTTAAGAACTTAATCTGTTAACAGGGTAGAAATCATCCTTTGCTTCTCCTTCAATACTTGTGTGTTGGACATTTCAATCCGTTGTAGCTCCCTTGCTAGAGAATGAGCAAAAAAGAAAAGAGAAGTAAAAATAAATCTTTTATTTTCATAGTGTTCTTTTTATTGTCAAGAGAGGTATTTGTTTTTATTTTTTAAATTAACATACAGTAAAATTGACCCTTTTTTAGTGTCAGTTCTATGAACTTTATACACATGTATAGATTCACTCTAAAAAACTCCCTCAAGCTGTTCCTTCATAGTCACACCACATCTCTAACCCCAAGGCAGCTGATCTGTTCTCCATCACCATAATTTTGATTAAAAGTATATTTAACATATAGAGTGATCACATTTGCAGTGGACTTGAATTAATTATGTAGTCTTTATTTCTAGGCAGGCTTACAGTAAATTTATAAAGAGGAGTATCTGTATAGTTAATTCCCTATTGTCCTTATTTTTAGTAGCCAAAAAGGGGGAAAATAGTGTAGATTTATTTATTGACATTTAATATTAATTTAAATTTCAAAGAGCAGGGCTTTTTTTCCTTTATTATTTTTATTTTTTCCATGCCACACGGCTTGCAGGATCTCTGTTTCCCAACCAGGGATTGAACTTGGGCCACACAACAGTGAAAGCCTGGGATCCTAGCCACTAGGCCACCAGAGAACTCCCATTTTCCCATTTTTAGTTTAATATTCTGAGTAGATAATACAGTTACATGGTTCAAAATTTTAAAAATAAGCGTATAACAAATACAGCTACTGTTGAAGCTTTTGCATCTTTGCTCATTCAAGCATATGCATTTATTTCAATACAGTATTGCCAAATTACCTTCCCCAAAATGTTTTGTCAGTTTATTCTCCCACCAGCTAATATGAGAGGGCCAGTTTCCCTCAGTCTTGCCAATACATACATTACTGACCTTTGGATTTTAGCCAGTCTCATTGGTAAAACATGCTATGTGAATGTGGTTTTAATTTTCATTTCTGTTGTGAGGTTAAACTCCTTTTACATTCAAGAACTATATGCCTTTCCTTTTCTTCATCTCCTTTGCTCATTTTTCTGTAAGCCTGCTGATCTTTTTCATATCAAATTGAAGAAATTGCGTAGTAGAGAGATTAGCAGTGTTTTCTCAGTTTTTGTTGTTTATGGTAATTTTGACCAAGCTTATTAAGTTGTTGCATTTGAATCACATTCATCAATCTTTTACAGCCTCTGTTTAAAAAAGGCCTTTTCTGTTCCTAGTTTAAAGAATTTTCACATGTGCAATATATTTTTAGGTATTGGATAATTCATTCAAATAATGAATTGCAAATATACTTTATTTTCTCAAATGTCTTTATTTTTTTATTGAAGCATAAGGGTTACTTTTGAAATTATTTTGTTGGTAGTCCTGAATAAAATACCAAATCTCAAATTGACATATATTAATTGGGATCTTCTTTACTCTTATGTTTTTATTTTTGTATTTCAGCCCTGGTACCTGACAGTGTAAAGAAGGAGCTCCTACAAAGAATAAGAACATTCCTTGCTCAGCATGCCAGCCTTTAAGATTGAATTAGATTGTGTTGTTTTGTGGTTTTATTTCTGAAAGTAAAACTTGCCATAAATTAGGAATTGATTTCCCAAAATAAAATCCTTTTTTGTATGATGGTATACAGTTTTCAGTAATGATGTATACAATTGTATTGATTTTTTTCCCTAAATGTGTTATTTTAATAAATATCTCATGAATGAGTTTGAAGTTTCCTTGGATTTTGGAATAAATGGAACTTTATTAATAATTCATCAGATTTGTTAAAGAGAAAAAGTCAGGCAGTGAATATAGTTTAAGTGTTAAGTATGTAAATGTTAAGTAAGCAAATCTCTGTAATAACAGTTGAGGAGAGGTAAGCAGCCTCTTCTGATTGTTTGGATGTAGTGTATGCCTCTTTTGAATTCCTATAATATTTTATAATATATGTCCCACCTTGTACTACAGATATCTTATTTCTTATTTGTTATAAACGCTGAGGGTTAGGACCGGGTCTTACTCATCTTTATGTGCCTTCCTTATTCCTCAAAGAATTTACCATCTTATTGGAAGAGAGAACATTTGCAAACTGGCTCCATACCAAGCTCCTCTCACATACTCTACTCATCTGAACTTTGAAAGCAGAAACTAAATTGCATCCCCACTTACTAAGGTCAAGAAAGAACTTAATGGGAAATAATCTCCACCCATAGCTTTACTCTGACATCAGGATTGGCAAATCCATGGACTTTTGTCTATTCTTATGTGACCTCTGCTGGAAAACAAGAATGTTGACCATCCGGCCACTTGGAACTCTTCCCACTGCTCACGTTGTTTATACCTACCACTGGAAGCTCCTTCTGTTTCTTGTGGATACCTTTTGCTGTATGGAACTTTAAATAATGGTGTTTCTTAGTGCTCCCTCTGGGCCCTCTGCCTAATGATATAATTTCCTGGGCAGATACCAGGAAAGTTGGGTCGGACCATGGCTTCAAATACTAACAGGTTGATAAATGTTAAATTGCATCTCCAACCCAGCCTCCAGATCCATATACTCAACTGCTATGGATCAGCTTCCTTGAATGTTCCATAAACACCTCAAACCGACCCCACCTGAGAGTGATTTTCTTTTTCCTCCAGTAACTGCCCCTACTGTGTGGTGCTTCCCAGACATACAGATTACCTGAGGAGCTTGTTAAAATACTGATTCTGAAGGTAAGGGATACGGCACAAGATTCTGTATTTCAGGCAAGCTTCTCAAACATGCTCGTGCTGCTGATCAAGACCATTTTGAGTGTAGCAAGACTAAATTGTCCCCCTGCCTGCTTAACTTAGGGCCTCTTAGTTCAAGCCCAGATTACTTCAGTCGGCTCTTAATATTTCCGCACTCCAGTTGCTCCATGTTTCCTCCAATATATCTTCCACATTATTGCCTAAGTGACCTTACTAAAATTCAAACCTGGTCATTTTATTCCCCTACTTGAAATTTCTCAATAACTTCTTAGTTTGCAAGGTAAAATTCAAGCTCTGCCGTACCACCTAGGCCCTTCTTGATCTGCCATTTACTTATTTCTCTGGGTAAAGAGTCCCCAAAAGTACCAAGTTGTTACATCTGTAATACATTGGAAAATCCACGAAAATGGAAAGCCTTTCTACTTACAGCATTCCTCCTTGCCCTTCAAAATTCAGCTTGAGTCATTGCCGAAATATTCTGACGTTTCTTGCTCTGGTTTAGATTCCCCACCACTGTTTTTCTGTAAGAAGCACCTGTGCCTAATTTCAACACTGGTTTTCCAACTTCAACATGCATCTCCTGGAGGGAAGGAAACATGACTAATTTTTACTTTGTATGATACTCATTGGTGGATGAATGGACAAAGGAATATATGAATGCACTAGTGAATGAACGTTATAGGAGCACCAAAGAAGGTAACAATTGAGTGTAGCTGAGGAAAGCCTTTATGTTAATTTTTGGTTCATGTTCTAGAGATACAACTTTATATTTCTGATGAATTTATAGTTTAAGTGTAGTCATTGAACCAGCTAGACTTAATTATGTAAATTTTGAGTCCAAGATACACAAAAAAAATCATAAAACTACCCCAAAGAATTTTTTGTTTTGCCTCATCTCTTGTAAAGCAATGATCCAAAGTAATGATAGTTATATTCACCATTCTGCTACCGATTATCAAAAAGGAAACAATCTTAAATGGTACATAAATGTTAAAAATGAGTTTTTATTTCATAGTACTGTATATGAAAGCGAATCAAAAATTGCTCATAGAAATAATAGCTCAAAAGCAAATATGAGAAAATGGAAAACAAGTTATTATGAAAATATTTTGAAATGGAACAAAAATAGCTGAATCGAAAATATGTAATAGCAATTCAAAATACTAAAAAGCCTAGATTTAAAATAACAATGCTGAGAACTCCCCCACCACCTCTAGGGTTTTTTTTGACATCTTAGAAATTATAGTTTGCATCTAGAACACTGATACCTTTTAAATAAACCGACTTTGTGTATATTTTGACTCACATCACTGATTTATGTAAACTAGGAACACATTCTTTAAAAATCTTGCACCCTTTCGTGCTCAATGTTGGAAATTCAATAGAAGATTACTGTTACATGACTGTGCTGGGTGAGTAAAATACTAATTAAGATTACCATAAGCTTCTCTTGTATAGGATTAAAGAAGACCTAAGTAAATTATTTATGTAATCGCTTTGCTCTGGCATCACAAGTGTATCATTTGGTTGCACAGTGCAAAGCCAGGGCCTGGGTTTTCTGGGGATTGGTAATTGGATATGGGACATTTCATAACTTGAAAAAAGACTCCATCCAACTCAAGAGAATTGTGACAGCTGCTCAGTAGCTGATGTTGGAAATGATCCAATGTGTGTGTGTGTGTGTGTTAACCCTTCTTGTAAATGGCTATCTCATGTTACTCAGTGACTCCATAAAAACCCCTCATATTTACCATTAGAAACCACACAAAAGTCATTGGATGAATCTTCCAAGAAAACTAAGAGGTGCAATCAGACAATTTGAACTGTGGTCTCATCTATTATACTGAATTATCAGGTAAGGCTGACTCTTCTGCCTCAGTTTCCTCATCTGCTCAACAGATCTGATAATGCTGACCTGGAAAGAATGAAAATAATTTTTAAAACTGTAAATATTATTAGGATAATTATAAAAAGCAATCTGGGTAATCAGAAAAAGCAATATGGATTCACATTACTCCTAGGAAAAACTAAAAATATGTAATTATTTACTATGTGTCTTCTAGATTTATTTAGATACATGAATTACACTTGTGTGGAAAATAGCTGCTTTTATTTTTCAGGAATTTATATGTAATATTAATTGCCATGAGAATACCTACAAAAATAAAGACCAGCATAACTTGATCAGAATAGGAAAAAAATCACTATAATGGCACTTAGCAGGGTGAGTTGAAATTATCTTTTTACCCTCGTTTTACTATGACACAAACTGTATCCCACTTATCTTTTGATCTTCGGTGTGAAACAGAGTAAATTCTTGACATGTTCTTTTAAATGAATTAATAAATAAACGGCAATAGGGAAAACCTGTTTATTCCAGACTTCGAATTTATTTGGTTATTCTGCTTATCAGCCACCAGGGGGCATTTGAAGCCTGTATGTTGATCCTCTCGGGGGCTCACTGAAATGGGCTCTCATTTCAACAGGCCCAAAAGCAGGCCAGTCAGCTTTTTCAAGATGAAAGTGTAATTGAATTAAAGCTTAATATGAGGACCTCAGAATGTGCTTCTAGTATAAGTTAAGATGAAGCTACACTGAGATGTTATTTTACTGGGATAAGAATAATAATAATGTAGATGTTATGTTACTGGGATCATTTTCTGAAGCCAAGTTAGTAATTCAGGCAGCAAGTTGATTTAAATGGCATACACCACAACTGAAATGATTCTATCTCAGCTATTTTATCAAGAAAGAAGCACAGTGTGTACATTAATACATAAAATAATTTCCAGTATATTTTCCGTCATGCTCCTCTCTCAGAACGCCCTTTTAAAAGGTAATAATATTCATATTTTCCTTTTTCTTACTATGTAACTTTGTTAAAAAATATACATATGTGCATAGATGGAGCATTATATAGTTCCAAACCCTGTGGACATTCAATGAACGTTGGCTTAGGATGACAGTGGTGAAGAAAGCCAACAAATGAAGGCAGGCAGAACCTGCACTCATGGTGCAATGTTGCTCATAAAATAGTTTCAAGTACAGCAGCTGGTACTTACCACATCTATAAATGCTTTGGCTTTGTGCCTGGGATCACCAGAATTAAGTGATAATAAATGCCTTTCATTTACTTTATACCTTCGTATTCTAAAATTATTGGTGGAGGGCACAGCTTTGAGAATGTATCCTTCCTAGGCAGCTAGTTACATCAAAGTTGGGCTTCGGCAGGGTAAGAGGCACTAAATAGAGTAATTGAAATAGAGATGTCCGTTAAACCACAGCCTGTGTGACTGGGTGATTTAGGTAGTGATACACATCGTGTCATTTGGGGAGTGTTCAGTGTGGCTAGTACAGTATGTAAGTGAGTGCTCTGGTCTTCTCAGTTCTACCACTATTGTGCTTAAAGACTTCATTAGTCACTTAAATGTTCTACGTGCAGTTGCCTATCAATAACACATCTCCTTTCCACTAGGGATGCTGGGAGTATAATAAAGTATGGGAATTATGGGCACTCCTCTTCGGAGGTGTGACATAAAGTCAAAGTTATGGTAAAGGACTTTACAAGTCCTTATATATGTGCTGTACTTTTCTCCTTGTAACGGTGCTCATAAAACAGTTTTGTGTATGGAGTCTATCTCCCATATTTTACCCCATCCATAAACATCGGGCTTTCAGCAGACTATTTCATGAAAAAGCACTGAGGCTTTCACTGATCAGCTGCATTTCCTATGTTCCTGATACAATTCTTTCACTTTACAGAGACTTTGTAGAGACCTCGTCAGTTAATGACCCCTTTATCATTATTATCCATCACTCCCTTCATGTTCTCTCTTCCCTCCCTACCCGCTTAGATTTGATGGTTTATCATTAGAACTCCTATACAATTACCCTGAACTTCTCTCTACTTTTTTTCTAATCTCACACAGTCGTGCTTAAACCTAGTTACCCTGAGCGCTTCCTCGCTGCGTGCACCTGATCACCTGAACTCTGTTGAGGAAAATCACACAACCCTTCTGTAAGTTCCACTCTAAAATAACAACATTCTCAAAAACAACTGGCATGAACTTTTCAAAAATGTTACTGTCAAGAAAGAATGAAAGACTAAAAAAAAAAAAAAAAAAAAGACACAAAGGTCAGGAACCATTCTATGTTAAAAGAATGAAGATACATTAGTATTTAAAGCAATGTGTAAATAAAGAAATAAAACAACTATTAAGAACATTATTAGGGTAATTGGAGAACTTTAAACGTGAACTGTGGCACTTAAAATTCCTGAATGTTACATTTGTATTCAAGTAGAATGACCTTGTTCCATGGTGAAGCATTTAGGGGTGAAGTGTCACATTGTAACTAGCTCTCCAATGGTTCAACAACAGAAATGTATACATATTTAATATGGAGAGAGAGAGAAAGAACATGTGAATCTAACAGAAGAGGATGTAAATGCTTATTTCAGACAGGTTTGAAATTTTTCAAAGTAAAATTTTGAAAAGAAGAAATGATCACAAATCTCAATGAACACTTTTCACTGCTTAAGAACTCTCCTGCGCTTTTCTAGTATTGAATATATACATTTTCCCACCCCCCTGAAACGCTTATTTCACACTCCTCCCCTGTACTAACAACACTGCCTTATGCTTTATCAAGGGACAGCTGCAATCAGACAAGAACCCAGCATCACCAAAACTACCAGCCTTCCTGAATCTGCACCCACACATCCAGCCTTTCCTCTGCCTGTGCTCTGTGCTTCTCTCTCTTTCTCAATGATTGCCCTCCTGTGGTTGTCCCCCTCTTCCGTCAGAAGTTTCTCTCTAGCAGCACAGTCACTTAGCGCAGTAGTGTCCCTCTTTTATAAAAACCATGCCTTGATCACAGATCTCCCTCAAGGAACCGCCCCATTTCTCTGCTCCCATTCAAAGCAAGGAAGGCGGCATCACTGAGTTGTCTCTAGGTACTGTCTCCACTTCTTCACCTGCCACTCATTCACTCATGGAAATTACATTCCAGTGAAACTATTCATGTCAAGGTCAAGAGAGACTTACTACCTTAATCAACCTCTTGGCAGCACCGTAACAAGTGACCACTCTCCTTCCTCAGACACATTCTTTCCTTGATTTCTGAGCTACAAAACTGACTTTCCGCCTAACTCACAGCTGCTTTCTGTCTTGTTTGCTGACTTCGGCTAGACCTCTAATTGTTAAGAGTTTCTCAAATCCTAATCACGTGATTTAGTTTTTTCTCTATCTGCACTCTCCCTAAATCAAGGGTTCTTAGCTGTTTTTGTGTTACTTTAGCAGTAAAGTGAAGCCTATGAATTCTCTCCCAGAATAATATATTTAAATGCACAAGATAAAATTCTTAGAATTATGCAGGAAAACTATACTAAAATATAATTATAAGATATTTCCAAATAAATGCATGATATTCCTCTTTATTAACGCAAAAATAAGGCAATGTATTTCAAACACAGGTAAGCTTCATGTATTATTATTTTAAAATATCAGTGTAAAGGCTTATTCAAGTTATTTATTAACTTGTATAAGAACATTAAATTGTGAGATGGTATTCAACAGGACAACATATATACATCATCTATACATGGTATGTTGGACATTCCATCAATTTCAATTTTTTGTTTTAATGGTTGCAAGTATTGAAACTCTTGATTGGTTAAGATATATATATTTTTGCAAATGGAGTTAAAGCTTCTTTACCTTACTCTGCAAGGCCAAAAATCTTATCTCAAAGAACACCAGAATTCTCAAAGGCTTTTTGTGTTTAACTCTAATATGATTTGGTTCTAAGATCAAAGGTCATAAGCTAGGACAAAATCTTTTTTTTTAATTAACTAATTTATTTATTTTTGCTGTGTTGGGTCTTCGTTTCTGTGCGAGGGCTTTCTCTAGTTGCGGCGAGCGGGGGCCACTCTTCATCGTGGTGCGCGGGCCTCTCACTGTCGCGGCCTCTCTTGTTGCGGAGCACAAGCTCCAGACGCGCAGGCTCAGCAGTTGTGGCTCACGGGCCTAGTTGCTCCGCGGCCCGTGGGATCGTCCCAGACCAGGGCTCGAACCCGTGTCCCCTGCATTGGCAGGCAGATCCTCAACCACTGTGCCACCAGGGAAGCCCCAAAATCTTTGATAGAGTTTATATCAGGAAGAAAAGGGTTATAGATCTGTGGTTCAGCTTTAATACAATCAAGATAGAAGTAACTTCTGAAGGAGTCCTCAGTAGTTCCTAGGTGTCCATAGATTTCTTTTCTTAGAAAAATTGATAGCCATCTCAGGGTAAAGCACCTTCTCCAGCATTTCAAAGTTTGGAAAGGATGTCAGTCTCTGTTCTGGTCTTCCCAATCAGCTGCTAATCCTAGAGAGCTTACAACTTTTTATTTTAAAGTAGAAACCATAATGGGCTTGAAATGAATGCTATATCTCATTCATATGATTAAAAACTGCCAGGTGAGTCAGCACAAGGATAAATCATTCTTTTCAAGGTATTGAGTGCGGAATTTCTTTTCTTTCAGAAAAACTAAAGCAACTGTCTTTAATTCAAACAAGCCCTTAGGTCTCGTTCTCTGGGAAAGCTAGTGAACTATTTGGTAAAGATGGACTTCCTAACCCGGTCCTCTTATTGACACTCTTAAAAATGCAATGATTCAGAGGAATTATCAGAGGTTAATGTTGATGACTTTTCTGATGGTTGGCAAAGCTTCTCCCAAGATTAGAAGAAAAGTTTTAATTCCTGGTGCATGTCTGTGTAAAAAAACAAGAAGTGATGACATCATGAGGTGCTTCCTATTCCATTAAGGTGGCAATACCAGATATATTACCAAGCATTGCTGGGACCAGTCATGTAAGGAGTATAATGCTTTTTTTCCAGTTGAAGTTTTATTTGGAAAAATAATTTTTAAAAACTAGACCAATAAAACAACTTTTCACCATTTCCAACATGTCAACAGCCTTGATAGTTTCCAAAGAAACTCACAAAATAAGAATTCTTCTTCCAGGTGCATACTCAAGGGGAATGGTGAGGCTGTTAATTCCTCCATTGCTTGTTTCAAAATGTTAAGATATTTCCATAATTCTACAATGTATCAAAACATTTGACATTAGAACCTTTCCTAGATTTCTGTTGGTTTGAAACCTTGGGAGCTAACCAGGTGAAATTTGAAACTGGCCCCCATGCATGGAGGGCAAGGAGAGACTGAAAAAAGAGGCAGATGACTCCAGATTGGTAGGTGGAAGGTTTAATAAATAAGGGAACTTTACATGTGAGGCTTATCTTGGGTGGCTTCAAGACAAGTAGATTTCTGCACCTGCCTCCCCCCACCCCCTTTTTTAAAGTTTATATGGAGGCCTTAACGGGGTGCAGTCACATATTCAGTCCAGATGGTCTCAACAACACCTTACTTCTCAAGGCTACATCCTTGAAAATGGCTCCCACTGTGGGAACAGTGGGCAGAATATATATTCCAAGGACAGGGGTGGGGTTGAGGAGCCTCTGATTGCTTGGGTCCATCTTGAGCGTCAACCAATGGTCATATTCTTGATTCATTGACCTCTTCCAACAATTTCTCTTCTGTTCCAGTCCAAAAACCAACTTGAACATTTTCAGTGCACATGGTTGAACTAAAGTCTCTCTTTAGTTTATAGGATGTTAGAGAAAAGAAATTTGTTAAATGGCAAATCCAAGTTTGGGGAGTATCCTAGCTCTTTGTCTTGAGATTTTCTTGCATGAAAAAGCCTGCTGTTTGCAAGAATTTTTAAAAATAAAAACACTGTGTTGGCACACAAACCATAAAAGAACTAATCGATAAACTGGACTTCATTCAAATTTAAAATTTCTGCCCTGCAAAAGACACTGTCAAGAGAATGAAAAGTTAAGCCACAGACTGGGAGAAAATATTTGCAAAAAAATATTTCCAATAAAGGATTATAATCCAAAATGTACAGGGAACCCCTAAAATTCCACAATAAGAAAACAAACAACCTGGTTTTAAAATGGGCCAAAATCCTTAATAGACACCCCACCAGAGGTCTATAGATGGCAAATAACATGTGAAAAGATGTTCTACATCATGTGTCATCAGGGAAATGCAGATTAAGACAATAATGACATACCATTACATACCTATTAGAATGGCCAAAATCCAGAACACTGACAATACCAAATGCTGGGGAAGGTGTGGAGCAACAACAGGAGCCCTCACTCATTCCCGGTAGGAAGGCAAAATGGTAGAGCCACTTTGGAAGATAGTTTGATGGTTTCCTACAAAACCAAACATACTCTTACCACATGATCCAGCAATCACACTCCTTGGTATCTACCCAAGGAGAAGAAAATTATATTCTTATAAAAATCTGCACACAAGGGCTTCCCTGGTGGTGCAGTGGTTAAGAATCCACCTGCCAATGCAGGGGACACGGGTTTGAGCCCTGGTCCGGGAAGATCCCACATGCCGCGGAGCAACTAAGCCCGTGCGCCACAACTACTGAGCCTGTGCTCTAGAGCCCGTGAGCCACAACTACTAAAGCCCACACGCCTAGAGCCCGTGCTCCGCAACAAGAGAAGCCACCGCAAGGAGAAGCCCGCGCACCACAACGAAGAGTAGCCCCCGCTCGCCGCAACTAGAGAAATCCTGCGCGCAACAACGAAGACCCAACGCAGCCAAAAATAAATAAGTTCATTAATTAATTAAAAAAATCTGCACCCAATGTTTACAGCAACTTTATTCATAACTGCCAAAACTTGGAAGCAACCATGATGTCCTTCAGTAGGTGAATGGATAAATAAACCATGGTACATCCAGACAACAGAAGATCATTCAGTGCTCAAAAGAAATGAGCTATCAAGTCATGAAAAGACATAGAAGAAACTTAAATCCATATTACTAAGTGAGAGAAAACAATCTGAAAAGACTGAATACTGTATGATTCAAACTAAATGATACTCTGGAAACGGCAGAACTATAGAGACAGTAAAATGGTCAGTGGTTGTCACGGATTTGGGGGAGGGAGGGATGAATAGGAGTGCAGAGGATTTTTAGGGCAGTGAAACTACTCTGTATGAAACTTTAGTGGTGTATACATGTCATTATAAATTTGTCCAAACCCATAGAATGTACAAGGGTGAACCCTGAACTATAGACTTCAGGTGATAATGTATCAATGTAGATTCATCAGTTGTAACAAATGTACCACTCTGATGCGGAATGTTGATAATGGGGCAGGCTTTGCCTATGGAGGGGCAGTGGGTATATGGGAAACTTCTGTACCTTCCATTCTATTTTGTGAACTTAAAACTACTCTAAAAATAGTCTATTAAAAAATAACACCACTGTAGCCTTTGTGTACCATCACATTAACTAATGCACAAGTGTCTGAGACAGGAAGAGTGTAGTCATGTGTGGTCTTATTGTGGGTCTAATAATTCCCTTAAGTAGCGATGAGCGTAAATGATGTTTTAAGATACCTCCAACAACTGTAATATCATATGAAAATATCTATGCTTTCCTTGGGTGATACTGATGTTGCAGATACTGAATAACAATACTGTGGTTTGTTGTCTACATTAATAATTAAAGGAAATGGAAATTTTCACTTAGAGGAAAGTGAAAATAAAGCTGTAGTTTTTTCCCATCTAAGTTCATGAACATCTGCCCTCAGGGATCTCAGCCATTTTTGTGTTTTTAAATTCCATCTATATGCTGATGAATAACTCCCACATTTGTTCACTTACTTGACATTTACACTTGGTTTGTAAGAATAGTTAGCATTTGTTGAGAGCTTACGATATGCTAGGGACTATTCTAAACATTTTACACTTACTAAGTCATTTACTTCTCAAAACAACACTAATCAGGTAAGGTCTGTTATTCTCATTTTACATAAAAATGTAATAGCTTGTCCAAGGTTTCCCGGCTACTGAGTGGCTGAGTGAAGAATGGCGCCCAGGCACTCTGCCTCCCAAACACGTACTCTTAGCCTCTAAGCAACCCTTCTCCTCATTGGCACCTTGAGCTCAAGTTGGGCAAATCAGGAGTATGGACCTTCTACCCCAAAACAGAACCTCCTCCAGCCTTTCCACATCATAGTAAGTGGCACCACCATCCACCAGGCATTAACACCCAAAACCTAGAGCATCCCAGGCTTCCCTTACCCCGTGAATCCATTCCAAAAGTTAATAGCAGTGCTATCTCCAACCCATATCCAGGAATCTGCCCCTTTTTTAACAATTCCAGTACTGCCATTCTAGTTCCATCTTCACTATCTCTAGTCTAGACCACCACAATAGCATCCTAAACTGATCTTATTTCCATTCTTGTCTCCAATTTAATCCCTTAACATGTAGCAGCAACAGAGCATTTTCTGAAACATGAATCAGTCTAGTCACCCACCTCCACTTAAAGTTGGACAACTCCTTACTTGAGTCCTAAAAGCTTTTCTGATTTGCCCCTGCCTCTCTCTCCAAACTCATCTCGCGCTACCTTCCCCCCAATTTGCTATCACCAGCTACACTGGATTTTTTTTCCTTCCCAGTGTTTTTTTTCTCACTCAACCTTCTTTGCCATTTATTTTAAAAGGGAGGGAAGAGGGCAATAGCGACAAATTACAAACCATCAGCGCTTACTTGATCAGGAAATACTGTGGAATGTTTCATAATATAAAGTCAAGATTAACAGCTTTTTGTCTACTTTGAAGCATTTGTTTATTACCCTTTGGCAAAAGCTCAAAGGAGGCTGACTTGTTCTCAGTTCTGTACTAGAAAAAGTTTTTTCAGCTAGGATTACCCTACCATGTAGATAGTTATTTGAGGAAGGGAGGCTTAATAACTTTGTGTCTAAAAAAAACTGGGGGTCAATATAGCTTCCATATGTAAATTTATGTAGGGTTTTGGAAAAAAGAATTACCAAGTGATTCAGCCCTCTGAGAACACTGCTACCTTATTAAATCATTTTACCCAGTGCTGTGTTTTTCAAAATGGTCTGTCTCATTTTCCAGGGCTTTTAAACAAGTTATACTTGTAAAAAGTTTGTTTCTTTCAACTCATATATAATAAAAAGAAATAAGCATGCACAAGAAACTTTTGAGCCACGATACAGGGCTAATTTCTACTATCAGTCCATGTAGCTAGGTACCAATGTGGCTCATTCACTATTACTAATGTTATATTTTTCCAAAATTTGTTCAAGAAAAAGGTACTTGTACTGCTTGCTACAACCATCTAGAGTTCTTCTTTTACATGCCTTTTAATCAAATATTGCATAGTGGTTATAATGTCAGATCTTTTCCATCCTGTCAAATAACGAAATATGAAAATAAGAGAAATAAAGAGGAGAGAATACAAAACCTCCCCTCCCTCCCTCTAAAAGCATGATTTACTGATAAAAATGTTTTCTTAATTAGAATTTTGGGGGGTTGCAAACAACCGTAACTGACTGGCAAACTACAGAACTATGGAAATTTATAGGAAGAATATCTAAAACTTACATTATCATTGGGAAACCTGGCAAATCAAAATGTGGAAAACAGGAAGGAACTAAGGCATTTTCTAGGACTGCAGGGAAAGAACCTCTGAAACAGTGCTTGTGTGAACAATCTGGTCAGGTCACTTCCAAGGCAATAAACAAACTCCAGCATTCACACTCCTCTGTTCCTCTGCTTGAGATTCAAGTTCCAGGGAGAATCTGATTGGCCTACTCTAGGTCACCTCCCCCAACACCACACACACACACCTTGACTCAACAGACTATATCTAATGGGGAAGAGATCATTCCACAAAGGAGAAATTGGGATGATATAAAAAAGGGAGAAATAAGAGTGCCCCCCCAAATAACAACTGCCTACTTCAAACAATGGACACAAAAATTCCCAAGGCAGCAATAAGGCTTGCTCGAGAACAGAAGTTTATTCTATCAGTAGGTTTTAGAGCCTCTTTATGCCTTAACATCTTTCTAGTTTCCTGACTTTTTATCTGAGAATGCTGCTGCTGACAGTGTCATCTTAATATAGGAAAGCGATTTTAAAGTCTAGTGAGTAAAGCCACTAGCTTTCCCAAAGCTGCCTGCTCACTTGCTTGTACTTGCACATTTCAAGTAGCTGGAGAAAAAAATGCTACCATTCTCATTGATTGCACTTCAATTCAAGACCACCACCCTTGGCTCCCTGCAGTGACTATTTTTCCCTGGGCTATTGATTTTCCACCTCTTCTAGCTTATCTTGGCAGGCAGCCTCTACAAGATCCCCAATTATCCCTATTCTTTCAGGAATCCACTCCAATCAGGATTTCACCCCCACCACTTTACTAAAACCACTCTTATCAGTTTCCAATAAGCTCCACATTGTTCAATCCAAAGGTGATTCTCCCGTGCTCTTCTTGCTTGACATGGCAGGAACAATTGATGGTTATTACTTCTTCCTCCTTAAAATACTTCTCTACTTGGCTTCCCACAATACTCTCAAGTGATTTTTCTGCTGCCTCTTTGATCACTCCTCCCCAGTCAGCTTTGCTTGTTTTTCCTCATCTTTCCCATTACTAAATATTGGAGTTTCCCAAGGCGCAGGCTTCTGATGTTTTCATGTTTCCATCTATATTCTACTCTCTAGGTGATTGCATTTGGTCTGTTTTTAAAATATATGCTCATCATTCTCAGATTGATATCTCCAACCTGGATTTCCCCCTGAACTTCAGATTCAAAACCAAACTTGCTATTTTACATCTCTGATGTCTAATAAGTCTTAAACTTGATATGTCCAAAATGAGCTCTTCATACACTCACCCAAACCCACCCCTTCAACATTCTTCCCCTGCAGTTGACGGCCCCGGTACTTCCGGGTGTTGAGGCCCAAACCCTTGCAGTCATGTTAGACTCCTATTTTTCCTCTTACCCTCCATACTCCTTGTCAGCAAATCCTGTTAACTCAGCTCTCAAATATATCCATAATCTGACCACTTCCCACTACCAACACTGTTCCCATCCTGGTCCAAGTGACCATTATTCTTGCCTAGATCATTTGCACTAGCCATTTAATTAATCTTGCTGCGTTTGCCCTTGCCCCAGTGCAACAAAATAGCAGTTGGTGTTTCTTTGAAACCATAAGTTAAAGCATGTCACATTTCAGCTCAATATTCTACAGTGAATTCCCATCTCACTCAGAGTCAAATCCGTGATCCTCCATGACCTGCCCCTCTTCTCATTACTTCTGTGACCTCACATCTTATAGCACCTAGCTTGTTCTGGCCACTCCGGCCACTCTGGTTTTCCTGCCCCTTACACACCAGGCACACTCCCTCCTCACTCATTGGCATTTGTTCTCCCAGTTGCCTAGAATGCTCTTCTCCCAGATGTCCACGTGGCTAAGCTACTCACTTCAGACATTCAGAACTTTACTCAAAATTCACTTTCTCCACAACAACTTCCTGTTCATCCTATCTAAAACTCCATCACACCCTACACACACACATATACACACTATTCTTCCCTACTTTATTTTTTTCTCTCTAGCATGTATTACTTCCTAACATACTGTATATTTTACTCATTTATTTTGTTTATTGTCTGTTTCCACTAAAAATATAAGTTCTGTGAGAACAGAGATTTTTAAAAAAAAATTACTGCCATACTCTTAATGCCTAGTATACTGAATAATTGTTGAAGGCAAACTATTGTTTTGTAGGTACTTCATTTTGTTCACCATCTCTCACAATTAGGTGCAGATTCAAAATCAGGCTCCAGCACACAGCTCATTTTCCAAGTCAGTGAATTCCTTATTCATTCTAGTTCTGCAAGAGTTATCACTTTTTCTTATTATGTTTAAATTGAAGGATCAACAAGTTAAAAACCTGTCTTTTTTTTTCATCATAAGGGCAGGCAGGACCATCTATATAATTGGGAGATCCCAAACAAAATGAAAATAGAGATTCCCCCTCATTCAAAAAGTATTAAGGATTTCAGGATGGTGACAGCAGAGAACTAAACCAAACGTGGGGCCCTATGAGACTGCACAAGTCATATTCCCATGATGCTGGCCCTATAGGCAGGTTTTTGTTAGAGCTAGATTTTTTAAAAACTTAAAAAGAAGCACATAGTTTGGTAGTTAGGATTCTCTTTTCATGTTTCCCCATGTCCATGTTCCATGATAAGTCTGTATTGCAAAGGTTTAAAGATTCTAAAGATGAATACAATTTAAATCATTAGTCATGTAAGCTACGTAACCACTTTTTGTGGTTCCAAGTTGATGTTTTAGTTATACAAATTTCCATCTAGTTATTATTTATTGTCACTTATGTTAATTTAAGATTAAAAATCTCACTGCTGTATTTTTCAGGACATTGATTTATCATATAAATACACAGTATTTATAATAGAAATGTTAAAGATACTCATTCATTCAAGAAGAATTGAGTAAAAATCTAAAAATGTAAATTACAGTGCCTGGCTCTTTAAGAAATTTACATATTACATGACAGGAAAGCAGGCTATTTGTTGAAATATCAGTTTTCCTAAAGCCAATTAGCCAAATGATCAGTTTGTTGAATGACTAATTTGCCAAGTTTGCTAAATTAAATGAATGCAGTTTAACGTAAATATTTAGCAGCTTGAACAAGACTATTTGATTTTGGTTACTGATGGTGAAATATATAGAAAAACTATACACACATTTTTCATATTACAATATGTACTATTCATAATGTCATATTATATATGATATGTGTATATATTATGTACATATACACATATATAAACGTATGTTTGTATATATATTTGTACATATGTACATATATAGCTAACTTGTTACAAGACTAGGTGTACAGGAAGTAAAAATATCTGGAAGGGACCATTTTAATCTAGAAGGGACCGTGTGGTTAGTACAAGTTAAGTAGAAAAATGAAATAAAACACAATAGGAATAACCATCTTATATATTATGCCATTTGCTGGTGGATGCCATTTGCTGATGGATATACTCAAAGAATTTTGTGAAACAATCTTAAAAATATCAAAAGTTTGGCAAAACAGAAATCAACATAAAAAGGTCCCTAATCGGGCTTCCCTGGTGGCGCAGTGGTCCGCCTGCCGATGCAAGGGACACGGGTTCGTGCCCTGGTCCGGGAAGATCCCACATGCCACGGAGCGGCTGGGCCCGTGAGCCATGGCCGCTGAGCCTGCACGTCCGGAGCCTGTGCTCCGCAACGGGAGAGTCCACAACAGTGAGAGGCCCGTGTACTGCAAAAAAAAAAAAAAGGTCCCTAATCACTTTATTGATATATCCAAAACTTAAGAAAAGTTTTCCTTTTTGTTATAAACAATATAGATCCTTTCTTTAAAGAAAGTCTACCTATTTCAATAATTCCTGATTAGAAATCATAACTTCAGTATATGTCTGTGACAAGATTTTTCACCTACTTCTTTTCCATAATACTTTTGAATGACATTTTATACTTTTTTAATACTAAAAGAATCGTAAATATTCTTTTTAGTATCATTTAGCTTATGTCTTATATTCAATTTAAATTTATAAATTTAAAAGCATGTGCAAAAATCAGGATTTTGAATAAAATTGAATTCACTTTTTAGTGAAGTCATCTAAAATTTAATTTAGATTAATTTAACTTTAATTTGAAAGCACCAGAAATAAATCAAAATTAACCAAACAATTCCATATAGAAATTCCCACATTAATTTTTATTTTGGTTATTGATATTGAAATATATACTTCTACATATTTC
Source organism: Monodon monoceros (assembly GCF_005190385.1). Lineage (NCBI taxonomy): Eukaryota > Metazoa > Chordata > Mammalia > Artiodactyla > Monodontidae > Monodon > Monodon monoceros. Next base: position 25,528,659 of record NW_021703770.1, on the reverse strand, counting down.
ACAGCTAATAACCTAAAGTGAATATTTTTGTTAAAGCTGCTTATTATTTCTCTACAACACTGCAATCTTTAAATTTAGTAAATTTGGCAAATAATGAGCAAATTGGCATTCAATTAGCTGATTTTCTGCTAATTGGCCTGCTTCTAGATAGCAGAGTTCGGGAAGGGTGAAAAAAAACCCTGCAGGTATACCAATTTCCAAAAGAAGATGGAAGAGAAAAATATTAGAAGTGACTGGAGAAGCAGGAAGAAACCCAAGGCTATTAGGAGGGATGGAATTTCAAGAAAGATGTCGACAGTGTCACATGCTACGGAGAGTTCCAAAAGAAGTAAGGAAGGTCAGGGTACCTTTGCTGGCACTGCTTTCAGTAGAGTGGTGACAGTCCGTTTGCACAAAATTATAAGACGACTATAATTAAATAAATCTAACAAAAAAAATTTAACCCCAATGAGGTAGATAAAACTTCTGAAGAGCAAGGACTTAATTTTATTTATTTCACTGATTTTAAGTTCTCTCTTCTATTTCTTCTCTCTTCCCGCCCAACTAGAGTTGTCAGACTTAGTAAATAAAAATACAGAATGCCGAATTAAATACGAATTTCAGATAAATAATGAATAGTTTTTAGTATAAGGATGTCCTAAGCATTGCAAGCGTTCGCTAGAAGTCTGCCAAATAGGGGCCAGTGGCGGGCATAAGAGCCCTGGCTCTAGAGTCATTCTGCTTGAGTCCTCGCTGTACACTTAGGTATACGGCCTCGGGCAAGTTACTTAACCTTCGCCTCAGTCTACGGCTTGTAACGATGGGGATCATAATAATAGTAATAGTCATTTTGGAACTATTGTGGGTTGAAGTCTCTAAGGCGCGTGTTTGGGGACGTGCCCAGAGACCAATAAACCTTAGTATGATTGTCAATAAAAGGGAGAGCACGAAATTATATGAATGGGAAGGGGGAAACTGTGTGGGGTTTGCGTATTAGGTGGACTTTGAGGCTCACCTGGGGATGATTAATAACCAAGGCAGGCCGGCAGAGGAAAGTGTACAGGTCCAGAAATGGCCGGGGGCGGGGAGGAGGGAAGAAGAAGAGAGAATGGAAGGAAGGGAGGAAGAAAGGGGGTGAGAGGAGGGGAAGGACGGGAGGGAGGACAGAAGAGGCGAGATTGTCGGCAAACTTGCCTGTTGACCTCTCTCGCCAAGAAAAAGTGGGGCTCTTACACCTGCGGAGGCAGCCGTGGGGCGTTAGCAACCAACTCTGAGTGTGGAGGTTCCATGGTTACTGACGGGCCGGGGCCGGCTGCGTTCCCGGGTGAGGGGGGCGTGCGTCTGCGCGTAAAGCCAGGGGGCGCCCGGGCGGGCGGGGGCGGGGCGGCCCTGGGGCGGCCGAGTCCGCCTGCGCGCGTGGGACGCGGCGGGCGCGCTAGCCCGCAGAGCCAGGGCGCTGGCGGCGGCTGCGAGCGAGCGGCGGGCGTAGGCTCTGCGGAACTGGCGCCGCGATGGGACACCTGTGGCTCTGGGGGACGTGGGCCCTCTGGGGGCTGCTCCTGTGCGTCGCAGACCCCCGCACAGGTAACCCAGTTGGGACGCCAGGGAGGCAAGCCGGAGAGGTCCCTGTAGACACAACCCCCGCTGCCGGTGTCGCGGGAGAGGCTGCACCGTCTGGCACTGGCCCTGGCCCTGGGACGAGGCTGAGCGTGCGGCTGCACGGCGATCCTGGGGACTAGGTTAAGCTCTTGCCACGAGGGTTGCTGCTTGAATTATGGAACCTCACCCCCTCCATCCCTGGTCACTCAGTTGAAAGAGACGGAAATTTGGCTGGGGCTTGGGGACGCAACCCAACTCCTCCCTTTTCTCACTCTTGTTGGGTCCCTTCCCCTTTGAAGGGAGGACAGGGTCTCCCAGTAAGATAGGAATGGGTCTTTGTGGCGGGTGTCAGTCATTTCCAAGGGCAGCTGCCCAGGGCCTTCAAAGTAATACCCAAGAGAGGGCTGGGAAGAGACTGATAAGATAAGAAATTGGAGTTGTCCGTGGAGATAACGGGGAGGATGAACCTGAGATAGGTGAGGAACCGCGCTTCTACGAGATAGGATCCGAACCGCGCTTCTACGAGATAGGATCCAGCTCCCTCGCTGGAGTTTCCTACTCTTGGCTGTGGGCTGCTCGAAGTTACAAATGTGCCGGCAGCATGAGCAGCCTTGGAGCTCTTGCCAAAGACAGACCCACAGCGCAGAGTCATTGGGTCTGGGGGGTAGTCATCTTTATGCTGGAGAGCTTTTGCTATTGTAGGTGAAGTCCACACTAAACTTTTCTCAGGCAGGAATGAACTCAATCATAATTTCTTTACCTTTTTCTCATTCATCCGTTTCAAACAATTTAGGTGGCTTTTCTTTGTGTTCCCACTTAAATTTTTCCACCTATCCTGAGAATTTGTTACTGGATCTAATAATTACCAGATCTGTACAGTTTAAGCAGAAAATAAATCTTTTTAGCCATGATGTAACTTTGAGTTATTTTGAAGCATTAATTTCAGTTCACCAAAGAAGCTGCTCACTCACCCCTGTGTTTGCAGAGGCGCCTCTTTGTCTAGAAGTCTAGAAGTCTGTCTTTCCCGTAGTTGGTCCAGTCTAGCTAATTCATGTTCGCTCTCCCAGATGCAGCAGGAACACCCTTCTTTCAAGAAGCAGTGTGGATGAAATGCCCATTCTTAGGCACGTGGCCCCTGTGCTCTCTTCTGTCACTCTGGGCTCCCTAAGCTGAGCTTTTGGAAAGTTGGGACTGTCACAGATTTTTAAATGCCCAGGAACCTAACACTGTTTGTTGAATGAATTAGTGACCTTTACATTAAGAACTCACTGTCATCAGAAGGCTAAAAAGGTCCCAGAACTGATCTTCCCTGAAGTCTTACTCTGTCACAGAAAACAATTACTTCTTAAAACACAACATTCCTTTTTTGTACCTAGACTATTCTTTCAATTTACCTGGCTTTGCATTTCTTATGGGCTTTGATAATGACCTATTTCTCCACAGAGCTATTTCTCCAGCGCTGTCCGCTGCTGTGTGGGCTGATAGCAGTAGTTACGGAACTGCAGCTAGCAGAGCACTACATGAAATTAAGGGTCTAATAAATGTTTTATAATATGATAGGTAAGAATAATGAAAATGATCATGTATTATTCCTCTTCTTTGTAGCATGTAAGACAGTGCTTTGCATAAAGCCAATGAGTATTAACTAAGTTAATGACTGACTCCCTGTCAAGTCACTGGTTAGTAATAGAACCAAAAAAAAAAGCTAGGTGTATTTACTTTCTGTCCTATAATCTCCATGATGTTTTTCTTACACCATTGTAATTTGTGGTACAAAATTTGGCGCTTGAAATGAAGTACTTGATGCTTTTACTTCTATTGTACTTTAATATCTTTCAGATGGCTCTAAAATAATTCCCAAAGTCACAGAAATAATACCTAAATATGGCAGCATAAATGGAGCAACAAGGCTGACTATCAAAGGAGAAGGTATTGTTGCCTTTTTTTTTTTCATCAGGGTTGAGGTATTTCAAAGGCTGTTTTACATTTAGAGATTTACGGTTTTTTTAAAAAATCCACTAGAGTTGCTTCTCCATTTGGCCAGAGTAGTGAAACTCTATCCTCTTTGACACCTAAAAAAACCCCTGAAAGTCTCTATCAACCTGACCATCTGAATTTGTATCATAATTACTTGCTGAACTCCAAGGTCTGGAATATAATGATTGAATTGAAAGAAACATCTTTAACCCAACTCTGCAGTTACTTACTTTGTTCTTCATGGGTCTAATAACATTTATCTTTTTATTAAATATAACATTTTGGGGGGTTCTGGGAGTAGGATGTTAGTAGGAGGGTATGATAGAGAAATAGAACGGTAATGAATGGAGAAAGACAACTGAAAGCAAAGCTTTGGATCCCTTCTTCTGCCACCCAATCCTTATCATATACTTCATCAAAACATGGGTTATGTGTAACTCTCCTTCTCTTGTCTTGGGATGAAAACAAAGTAGGCAATTAGGGAATATATTTAATAAGCAACTGTTCCTAGGATTAAATAGAAATATGTGGTTCTTTTAGCCATTAGGCCTTTATGATCTAAATGATAGTAGTATTAATATGCTTACAAATTTTTGAAGGTTGGGAAAGAAAAATTTTTTAAGAATATTAATAAAAACTGTTATTTCGTCTTTAAAATAAGAAGAACAGTGAGAAGTTTTTGGAATCAGAAAATTGACAAAGCAAGATATTTAATAATTCTGTTGTATGTATTGAAATGTCTTTCAATACTTCTAAGTAAAATTTCTGTAGAATTTAATCTCAATGATACACTTGAAATGGTTTGAGCCTCTAAATTGTGAACAATATGTTTTGGATTAAAGTGTGTTTTTGTTTTTTTAGAGTTAGACACCTGGAGACAATGTGTTTGTTAAAGACTTTTTAAAATGTCTTTATCCATAGCTCCCTTATATTGTATATTGCTGTTAACATTTGGTTAGTGTGTTTGAAAGCTATTGGGTTTCTAACAGAGATTTAAATGCCATGAGAGAAATGTCCAAAACAAACAAACAAACAAAAAAACAAGAAAATTGCTCAGCTATTTCCTTCTGCCTCAAGACCTGCACTTTTTCTGATCCAGGAACCATGGCTTGAGTTTAGGTACATAAACTCAGAGCATCCCTAGTTAGAAACAGGAAAAAACAAAACAAACCATTCCATTCTTAAGGCATTTTGGAAGAACATCCTTATTAACCTAGCTATAATCTTTGCTCTTTGGTAGACTTTCTGAGGCTCAGGAGTAATCCGCTTACTTAGGAAGCACAAAGTGTCACAGTGAATTTCTAGTTTTCCCATCAGTTTGTATTTCTGGATGCTTTTGGCAAAGAATTATAGAATAGTTAAATCCTATTTGAATTGCAGGTACCTGCACCCCACCCTGATGTGTCTTCCCTCTCCTTGCTTTAACCACACACTATAGGGACTGAAATTGTGATACCTTATGTCTTTCTAAGAGGCTGAGTCTAAATACTGTTTGGGGGGCCCATGATATATACAGAATGTGTGTAAAGTAATGATAATGAATTTACAAAACACACCAGACCTCCAAAGCTACATGAATGTGGTACTTGAACAAAGTTTATTTGGAGGAACTACATTCACATCATCCATCAGTGCTGTGTCTGACCCATACTCCATGTTTAGAATTGAATACAGAGATAATTTATTAATCACAGAAGAACACTTTCTAAATGGAATTGTAAATGCTAGATCACCTAAATGTTGGTCCCCTATGACTTTAAAATTTTTTATTTTTGTAAAGGCCACGATGAAAATGTAAAATAAATATTTGACTTGAGTTCTCTGAAATTCCACCCTCTGAAAGATCTATTGTTAATGTTTTTGTGTATTCAAATGACTTTTGTCTATTTTCACACCTAATGAAACTTTACAGGCAAAAATTTGCTACTGCATTACTTTGTTCTAAAGGCTATCTTCAGGAGCCAAAGGTAAAATTTTACAATTATGTAAATATTATGTATAATTTTACAATTATGCTGCCCAAGTAAAAGCGTCTTGAGGGCTTCCGTGGTGGCGCAGTGGTTGAGAGTCCGCCTGCCGATGCAGGGAACACGGGTTCGTGCCCCGGTCCGGGAAGATCCCACATGCCGCAGAGCGGCTGGGCCCGTGAGCCATGGCCGCTGAGCCTGCGCGTCCGGAGCCTGTGCTCCGCAACGGGAGAGGCCACAACAGTGAGGGGCCCGCGTACCGTAAAAACAAAAAACAAAAAAAAAGCGTTTTGAGCAGTGGCATGACCGTGGAAATCATTGTATTTCCTTCTAAGATGACTGATTGGATGAGGAGTGTTATCATTTTGATAAGTTCTGGAGTGTTTCTAACTTTATTGTGTTTATTACTTTATATTCATACCTTGTATTTCTCAATTGTCTTCTTTGATATTTATCTTTGTTAAAAAAAAATCTGTGAGCCGGAAGGAATAACTTTTTACTTTTGGTTCTTTTTTTTCTAGCTATTTCCCTATTACAATGCCTAGCACATATATTGTTGTTTAACTGAAGTGGTGAGTTATGTAATTTTTGCAATATTATGGAAAGCATATAGACTTTAGTCGGGTCCGACTGGCTTTCAGCTCCAACTTTGCCACTCCCACTAGGGGACTGGGACAAGTTTCTTCTCTAAGCCTCAGCTTCCTCATCCGTGAAATGGGATATTAATTCCTACCTGTTGAGTCTATTATGAATATTGAAAAGGATGATGTATCTAAGGCACCTATACATATCTGCTCCATAATTTAGAGCTATTTCATATTATTCTTTTGCATTTATCTTATACAGATGGTTTCATTTTTTAGAAGTTATGCTCCATCACACTGCACCATTTTTTCCCATTGTTTTGAATGTTACAGCTTTTAAGTAGGTTTATACACTCTCAACCCTGCTTTTTTTTTTTTTTTTTTTTTAACCAGAGAAACCCAAAACAGCCTGCATTGTACATGGCAACTGCTGGCTTTGACAACACATGCATTTTTCGTGATAGCAGCACAGGCTGCTATCAGGAGACCCAGGTTTGGGTGTCTGGCAAATTCTGTCTCCAGTTTTTCTGCAAAAGGAAAAAAATACATCAACATGTCAGGAATTTCCATCTGAAGCCTCGACCTTTTCTGTTTCCAGGGTACACCCATCCCTTCCTGTAATCTTTGTGCTTTGGAGTACTTCTAGAGTTATCTTCTTTATACCCAATTATTTATTTAGAATTATACTTTTAAATTAAAATTATTTTTTTAAAGGTGATTCCTTTCTATTGCTTTTTAACTCTTTGGAGCTAGCTACAAAATTAGAAATATTTCTGTAGTTTTTTTTTTTCACTAAAATTTATAATGAGAATATTTACAAATCTTATTGATTTGGTTCATATTTTCCTATATATTTTACTCCCAGGAAATATATATATATCACATATATATGAGACATATATATGTATGTGTATATATACATACATACACATATAATATTAAAACAACTCCTAAGCTAAAAACAATATATATCATCTTTTGTTGGCATTACTTTTTTAATTGTTTTTTTCTTAGGAATGCTGAAGAACAGATCTGCTGTTACCATATCACTGATGTGACATATGCCTAATAGGAAAACAAACACATGTATCACTTCCTGAGCCACGCTACAAGTAAAACTTTCTATTCTTTAGTTAGTTGCCAGCAGCCCTTCTGTGTATTCCAAACTCAACGTGAACGCCAAAGATAAGCAGAAATTGGCAAAAGGAAAGAGTGGTTTTACAAATAGCTTGCTTTTCTGTGTTTTCATGTATCTTTTCACAATTCCATTTCAGCAGTAACTGCCTTCCTATATTCAATACTGCAAACTCAATGCAAATATGTTTCACATGTTCAATTGGTATGTTTGTACATTAGCCTATTGCTGGATGAGTCCTGTTCCGTTAAGTTTTAAGCTTAGAATAAGAGAGCAGCGTTTATTAAAATCCCTATCTTTTGTTGAGTTTCTGCTTACTTCTTCTATGTATAAAGAATAGGAGAGGAGCTAAGAACATAGGGTCTGGAGGAAGTTATGTTGGATAACTGGAAATAGCTTTGTAATGTGCATTTTTAAATATTACTTTTCTCTGAATATCACAGGGGTGCCAAGCTGGCATCTACAACCTGGGTTCGAATCCTGGCCACCCACTTATTTGTTCTGTTATTTTTTTAAAAACGATATTAATACTGACTAATAATAATTATTTTGTGACTTATTATATAATAAGGATATATATTAATTGAGCTCTTAACCTGTGAGCCAGGGACCATGTTAAGTACTATATATAAATTCTCATTTAGTCTTCCTGATAATTCCTGCTAAGTAGATTATTATGGTCATTTTCCTGGTGAGGAGACTAAGACTGAGAGAGTTTATGTCTAAAACTAATGCTCAAGTTCATACAGCAAGGAGTTCACTGGAGCTGGGATTCTAACCCAGGATGTCAGGGTCCAAATGCCCTTTCCTGTACACAACACTGTCACCTAACATGCAGTGTTAACCAGAGCTGTGGCACAGGGCTATGGCATTTGATGAACATTTGGCATAGCGAAGCCCTACTTCCAGTCCTGTGTTAAACCAGGCAGTATTCATGTTGTCTCATAGACCTTTGTAGAACATTGAAAATGTTCAGTAATTTAAAAAGCCACACCACAAACCTTTGGCAACCCTAGTTCAGCCACTTTAACTAGTAGAGGTTAATGTGAGCACATGTTGTAGTGGTGATTGTTTTGTTGAAACATACTTGAAAACTACTGACAATTTAAGGTAAATACCTAATATTTATTTTTTTTCTAACATTAATAATATAAATACTTAGGATTTAAAGAGTTTAGTGTACCTCTCTGGGTTAACCTTTTTTTCCTGCTGATTTTATTATTGTACTGTGGGACAATGTGATCTGTAGCTAATTAAGTTATGACAGTTACATAGCTTATACATTTACATTAATGACATGGATGCAGATCTTTTAGTGTAAAAGAAAATGTTTCATAATTTCAAAAATATTTTAGTCATCAATATGGCTATACTGTTTTCTTAATCTTAAGAATTTGTGGTATTCAGAGAAAAATAATATGTAAAAATGCACATATTTTTAGAACTCAGAATTTAGGAATTTTAGATTTTGAAGTAATCTGGGCAAAACATGTTTATTTACTGATTTGACTTTATTCAAAAAATATGTTATAACCTAGACAACTTTGTAGATTCACTGTGCATACTAGAATAGTATTAAGTACCTTTTTAACATTTTTATTAGAATACTTAATTTTAGGATTTAATCAATAGAACATTATCCGATTATCTTACTCATAGGTTTTATTTCAGAATTGAATGTGGTTTCAGCAATATAAAATACTTTAAAAATTATTTTATTGAAGTATAGCTGATTTACAATGTTGTGTTAATTTCTGCTGTGCAGCAGAGTGATGCAGTTATACATATATATGTAGATATACATTGTTTTTCATATTCTTTTCCATTATGGTTTATCACAGCATATTGAATATAGTTCCCTGTGCTGTATGGTAGGACCTTGTTGTTAGAATACTTTTATGTGGCATAAAAATAATTGATGTTTACTTCCAAACCTAGTTTGAATTTTCATATATTTATAGTAAGATTAAAATAATCTTCTGCTCTGTTTCACATCATCCATTTCTCAGTTTCTGTTGGATCATTCCCATCAGCATGCAAACATACTATTTCACCCACCTGAAAAAAAGCAAAAGCAAAATCATCAACTGTCCCCTTGGTCCACACCGCCCCCTTCAGCTACCCCATTTCTCTGCTTCCCTTTACAGTAAAACTCTTTTAAAGGTTACCAGTATTTGTACTCTTTACCTATTTTCCTCCATCTTCTCTTGAACCCATGCCAAGCAGTCATTTACACATTGCTCACTGAAACAGCATCTTCACCCCTGCCCCCAGTCTATTCTCACCCTGCCCCATCTATTTCTGGAGCAGCAGCTTGTGAATCTTGAAAAGACTATGTTAGATAATACCACTTCTCTGTTTTAAAGCCTCCAATGTTTCCACACTCATAAAAACAATCGAAATGCCTCCATTTCTAATCTCATCTCCTACTGTTTCTCCTGACTCATACTAATGCAACCACACTTGTTAAGCCTTGAATCCACAAACATGCTCCCACCACAGGGACTTGGAACACCCTGTTCTAACTAAAATGTACGTCCCATAGATATTCTCATGGCTTACTCCTTCTGAAAAGCTTCCATGACCATCTATGACAAGTGCCTTCTTGGCATCACCTCTGATATCATAAATGTTGCAAAGTATTCCCTGGGCTCTTAATTCACTTTCAATGTCAGCTTCCCTGGTAGGCAGAGCTGTGAGTAGTATACATGGTCAGTAACTTTATAAGGAGGAAAAGGTGGTCCAAGGTAAAGATATACATCAGCTCCTGGGCTGTGGCAGATGACTTGACTAGCACAAGATTGGAAAATCAGAAATAAGAAAGTCTTGGAAAGAGGCTGGTGAATGCACTCACGACGGTGAGCATGCAGATCTATAGGTCTCAAGTTAGTTTCCACAAGAGAGTATCCCCAGCCGAGGAAATGGAACAACTAGGTCGATTGGATAACTTGTTCAGGAGCTTCTCTCCTTGGCCACCTGAGTGCTTGTGCAATGGGCCTCTGAACAGAGGGCCATTGGTAAAGGCTGTGCATGGACCAACACCAGGGACTCCCTTTTACCAACACTAAGCTACCTACCGCTGTTGCTGAATACCTGTTCTGTCAGTAGCAGAGACCAATACTGACTGTCAATGGGGACTGTCCCTCAAGATGTACACCCAGCCACTCAGTGACAAGTCGACTGCATCACTCTCCTTCCCTCATTGACAAGCAGAGATTCACTGTTTCTGGAACTGACACCTATTCCAGATATGGGTTTTGCCTTCTCTTTCCACCATGCCTCTGCCAGCCTCATCTTCTGAGAGCATACAGAGTCTGAATTACTGTCATGAGATGCCATAAAACAGGGCCTCAGAACAAGGAACATATTTTATAGTGAAAAAGTAGTGATAATGGACACATGACCATGAACCCTGCATCACCCTGAAACATGTGGCCTAATAGAATGATGGAACAGCCTACAAAAGGCAAGACTAAGAACCCAGCTTGGGAGCAACATCCTGTGGAGTGGGACGCTGTGCTCCATCATGTGCCATATGCACTGAGCCAATGGCAGATCCACACTGTTGTTTCCCAACAGATAGAATACATGGAGCTGGGAGTGAAGGGTTATTCCCTGTCATTATCACTCCCAGTGATCCAAAAATTGAATCTGTGCTTTCTGTCCTTGCAATTTTAGGTTCTGCTGGATTCTGGGTCTGAGTTTCCAGATAGAGGATGCTTCTGCCAGGGGTCCCAATATGGGTTCCACTGAACTGAAACTACCACTACTAACCGATCAGTTTGAATTGAGCAAACATAAGTAATAGACTGGTAGAGATGGTCCATTCTGATGATTGTGAAGAGGGAGGGTTGCTTTCACCTAATGCAGATAAGGAGCAGTATGTCTGGAATTCATGGTATTCCTGGAGCATCTCTTGGCTTCCATGTGCAGTGATAACTGAATAGGCATAGGTGGCAACCACAACCAAACACGGGCAAGGCAACTTTGGGCTCAGATCATCAGGACAAAGGTTAGCATCACTCCATTAGCTGAGTGCTGGCTAATGGTTAGGGAAATTACAATGGGTGATAGAGAGGGGACATGCATATTAATTATAGCCTCAGGACCAGTTGTATTACTGTGGCCTGTTGCATGTCCCACTAACCCTCTTGTATGAAATCTTTAGCAGAACTCTTAGGTGGCCACTGCCTTGTAGACCTGACAATGGATTGTACTTAAAAGTAGGGCCTGAGCATATCTGTATGGTACAAGGAATCAACTGTGTCAGATGCCTTTCTTACTCAGCCTCACATCCTGGTTCCCGCCTCTTATTCTAGCCACAGAAGTGGCAAAAAGTTCCCCATGTACTTTGACTCCATCTGTGCTTCCAGCTCTAGCCTCCAGGTCCCACAACGTGTCTTTGTCCCAGGGCTTCTTTGATGCAGTGACTAGGGACGTTGGAACCCAGATGGCATATACCTATGTGCAGCCTAAAAGTGCAGGAAAAGCCATTTCCCCCACGGGGAACTGTCAGCTCATGGGACAGGATTTGATGAATAAATGCTTCTTCCCATTGATTCTTTGCTTCTGAGAGGCAGTCTATATTTTCCTTAAAAGTCTTTTCCAGCAAGATTGAACCCCAGCTGTTTTCAGTGGTGTCCAGGTTTTCTTCTTCAGGTTTTCTTCTCTCTTGTCCCTAAGGGATCACCACCCAAATAAACTATCTACTTGCGAGTCCTTACCTCAGATTTTGCTTTATAGGTACTCAAGGTAAGGACCCCATGTCTTATAAAATCGTGTTCCCTTTGTCTCCTCTTTCTGTGCCCTTTAGCCTGCTGTTTTCATAGTAGTTATCTCCACTAGACATAGCATCTGGTGGTATATATTTGTATATTGTCTGTTTCTCCACCCCTCCCCACCCTATTACTGGGATATAAGCCATTTGATTACAATGCACTTAACAACCTGACAAATAATAAGTTTTCAAGCATTGCTTTTATGAATAAATTAATTAAAGGCTAATTTTCATGTTTCCAAAGAGGATTACAATCATAGAGGTGAATATGAAATAGATTAATTGCTGACATCAGTACTATTTCTTATTATTTATTCAATGATGCAATACGAAATAAGTGTTGGATCTTTGAAAACAGAGTTCCATTAATAATAATTAAGTGCTTTCATTATTCCAGGTTTTGCTCAAGCAAACCAGTTTAACTATGGAGTTGATAATGCTGAGTTGGGAAACAGTGTGCAATTAGTTTCTTCTTTCCGATCAATTTCTTGTGATGTAGAAAAAGATTCAAGTCATTCAACTCAAATTACATGCTATACTAGGTATGTTTTAAAGTATCTTTAATAAAATGATTTTCATCATATCAGAACCACAGTTATGCATATTAGTATTATAATAGTTTTATCACTCTGGCTATTACAATAATGTTTTTCTGATTATCAGCTATTTTTTTCAGCTATTATTTTTGATTTCATGATGTTTAGACTATTTTATACCTTTATTATATTCAGTTATAATACTCTTTCCACATATTGGCATGATCAAAATATATTCTAGGGCTTCCCTGGTGGCGCAGTGGCTGAGAGTCCTCCTGCCGATGCAGGGGACACAGGTTCGTGCCCCGGTCCAGGAAGATCCCACATGCCGCAGAGCGGCTGGGCCCGTGAGCCATGGCCGCTGAGCCTGCGCATCCAGAGCCTGTGCTCCGCACCGGGAGAGGCCACAACAGTGAGAGGCCCGCGTACCACAAAAAAAAAAAAACAAAAAAAAAAAAAACTATATCCTTTCCCAGGTTATTAAAGCTATTATCATTATTGATCTTTTTTAGAAGATAAATGGCCACTATTAAATTGTGATGATGCTCTTCAAAATATCAAAATTATGCCTTCCTGTCCAGTTTGATTAATTTTGTTCAGAATCTTGACATAGTCATTAAGATTAAAGATGATCATTTTGTAGATTGACATTTCAAGCTCTTTACTATCAGCTCAATTTGATGTTTGTTATTAACAACTTAGGAGAAAAAAATTAATCATTGTAAATAGCAACTTTCAGTACTGAAACAGGTAGCCCATATTTCAGAGGATTCCATCTACATTAGGCTGTTTTTCAGCTTACTTAGGGAGAAACATTATTAAAACTTTTTAAAAAGTAAAAGCATAAAATAATTGTACCGAGATGATATGTTACTATTTTAAATGATTATTATTACATTTGTTTTCCTTTTCAATAAGCACCAATGCATTAGTCAGAATAAGCATTTGCCTGGGGTCTATAATGTTAGAATTTGCAGTACAGAGTTCAGGATGGAGATCATCTTCTTTCCATAATATAAAATTGAATTTAATTGTATAACAATTAGAATTTCAGACACTTCTTTTCAAAAATGACATGTACATTAATGCTATATATTAAATAACAGAGTTTTGCATTCCTTATGTGTTCTTCATTTGCTTTCCAGAGCAATGCCAGAAGATTCCTACACTATTAGAGTCAGTGTGGATGGGGTTCCTATTGCAGAAAATAATATCTGCAAAGGTCACATCAACAGCCGGGCCTGCAGCTTCAATGTACGTGGCATCTCCTCTCTAACTTACGTATAATCGATAGTACGCTTTCTTTCTTGCGGAACTGGGTTTTTATTTTTTAATTTTACAGATTGTTATCTATTTCCACATTAAATAATTTACTAGCATGTAGCTAAGTTTAATTTCACCCACTGTTAATTATCTTCTGTAGTAATGGAAGCTCTTTTATCATTTCGTGTTTACCTTTTTAGATTAATTTTATTAATGAATTAAACTTGTATACTTCCAAACTATTTTCTTGTTCATACTATTTTTTCTCTTTCTCCATTTCTGCTCTTAGTTTGATTTTCCTTTTTCTGTTTTCATCAGACTCACCTTCATTTTAAATAGAGACATAACTCTTTTCCCTTTCTTTGTACTTTCTAATGCAATGAGATAAGATGTGACTGCATGCAGCACAGAGCCATTCAAAATTTAGTTACCCTAAATATAGGTGTTCACTATAATAAATTTTCTTCTAAGGACCATCCCATATATTTTAAAAAATTGTATTTATGCTTTAAGTTGTCAATTACCAAGTGCTGTAATGTTCCAATGTAAGATGAAATGCTGAGGAAATTAGTTATGACTTCTGTCCTCAAGAAGCGTCTATGATTCCCAAATATATTGCCAAATATGAATCCCAAATATCTCTGGCTCCCTGCTCTCTCCTTAAACGTGGAGCCATCTTTTGTTTCCTAGAATAAAATGCCAAAATGGCTCCAAAGCAACCTAAATTCAACAAATCTCAAATTGGACTTCTCGTATTCCTCCTTAACCCTACTTTTTGTCTGGTATTTCTCACACATCTCAAGCTAGAAACCTGTTACATCCTTGGTTTCTCCCTTTCCTTCATCTTCAGCCCCAAACCATGATGATCCTACCCTGCAAATTAGCTCTAAAGTTCGTCGTCCCCTTATCTTCTTTCCTGATATGGCCTTGGTTTTGATTCTGGCCTTGTCATTTCTTACCCATTATCGCTGTAGCCTGTTGGTCTCTCTGTCCTTCTTCATTACACTGTTCACATGCAACATTCAAGACCATGCACGTTATTATTCCTTTCCCCTGTTCTAAAGAAGAAACATATTATTTCTAATGTATGTACAAATAATGTTTTATATGATTTTTTGTGATATTTCTAATAATAGGCTTCTTAATTAGAAATATATTTATTGCTATTTCTGAATAGTTAAAGTTTAACTATCAATATTATCTATAGTTAAAGTTTAACTATCAATATTATCTATTTATTGATAATTCTTACAATGGAAGATGAGAATTTAGCACCTATATTCTTACATCTATTAACTTGTACTGTGTAACACAACTCGCAAGCTTAGCTTCAAGCAGCAATAATTTATATTGCTTATGTAGCCATGGATCAGCTGTGTGGTTCTTCTGTTCTGGGCAGAGCTAGACTGACCTCTGTTGGACTTGCTCGTGTGGCTGTGGTCAGCTGCGCATTAAGTAGGAGGCTTTGCTGCTCTCGGCTAGGTGCTTTCACATTTGGGAGGCCTCAGCTGGAACAACTGAGCTGATCAGGCTTTGTTCTATATAGTGTCTGTACCCTCCAAAAGTAGCCCAGAGTTATTCATATGATGGAGGCAGGGATCCCTCAGGAGAGCAGAAGTATGCAGGGAGCCTTTAGCCCTGGGCTCAGAAATGTCACGCTCCTTGAACCACATTCTAATGGCTGAAACAAGTTCCAAGGCCAGTCCGTATTCAAGCCTCCATCTCTTGATGGGAAGAGCTGCAAAGACATTGCAGGTGAGGATGCAGAGAGAGGAAAATTATAGCCATGTTTGAGATGAAACTGCTACCCCTTCCCACCTCCAACACACACAGATATCCTCCCACTCCTTCTCTCAATTAGATTTGCCCCAGTTTGGGTTAGATCAGTATTCATAACATGATTGTGTCTGTATAAGTAATATTCATAGCTGAAACAGGTACTGTACTGTGACCACATTTCTCTCTCATATAGTGTTTTGTTTTGCTTGGAGTTAATAACTGGGTTTTTATGTGTGTGTAGGTATTTGCCTAGTTTTCTGTGTATCAAACTCTGCACCAGAAATATGACATTTTTTCAATGTATTTAAATCATTAGGTAATTTATCAAATCATCTTTGCCTAAAAGACATCACTCCTGAATTCTTTTGTGCTCCTTCTCCAGTCTGGACAGCCTGTTCTCTAGGTGTGCTGCACAGCAGTCAATCATCATGGGGTCTCCCTTCACCAGCTTTCTGGGGACTTCCTGCCTCTCTCCCTCATGTCACTACTTGCTCCCTAAATCTTATGTCTTCCTTTTTCTTGATTTACTACTCCCTCATGTTAGTGGAGCAAAGTGTACTTAGAAAATAAACTCCTTCTACTAATAGGTTAAAATAAAATCCTTCCAATACTAAAACTTCCATGCTACTCTCACATTTGGTTGACAGTTTAGTTGGGTATAGAACTCTAGTTTGGAATTTTGAAATCATATCTCCATTGTTTCTTGGTCCTGTGTCTTAAACAACCCATGGTGAAGGATCATCTTTTTTAAAAGTTCCAGTCTGTTGTGGCTCAGTATTATGTAAAATACAATAAAAATGTCACAGCAATGTCCAGTTGTTTTAAACGTCTCAAAGTGCTTACCCTTACTTTTTGTTCTTATCAGGACCAATAACTTTTGCACACTTTTATTGGGCTGTTTAAAACCCTTTACAAAATTGCAGACTTGTAGCATCTAATTCTCATACTATTTTCTGATTTTATCTTTAATACTTTTTATCATTATCCTTGACTGCTGTTATTATTCAGACTAATTATTCTTAATTTTCAGAACCTTCTCCCTCATTTTCTATTTTCTATAAAATAACTTGCTCTGCCATCTTCATTGATTCTTTTCTTTGTAGATCATGAATTAAATTGAAAATCTGTTTCTAATCTAGCTCCTCAAATAATAATAGTAACTAATATGTTGTTTAATATGCACTCTTCAATTATTTTTTGCCACAGATGTAATTTATATGAGTACACTGTGGCTTAGAGAGATTGATTTACACACAACTTGGTAGTTCCTCTAGCTTTTCCCTTACTACTTCTAAAAATGATATTTTGCCCAAAGTCCATTTGACTAGGTATTATATTACTTATTACTTTTACATAGATTCTCCATTAACCATTTCTGAAGTGTGAAAGAATGAGTCTGAAGTCATTCTTAGCCTCAAATTTCAAAATTTATCTCTTCTTGGAAGTCTGAAAGAAATCTGTCCTTTTACTTTAAGTATCTGGGCATCTTTTAGGTTATTCCTGAATGAGAATTGGGGGAGGGGACAGCTGACATTTAGTGAGAGTCTACTTTGTGTTAGGTTATTTTTCTTATATAATTTTTGTATTCATGTAGAGGCCATCTTTTTCGCCACCAGAAACCTTCCTCCTCCAAAAAGCTTCAGTTATTCCTTAAAAATACAGCCCATGTTTCTGTCCTCTTCTGTTTTTCTGAGGTACCCTTGTGTTCGTGCAGATGGACTGTTCTTGATCTATTTCTAGCTTGTTTTTCTCCTACATTATTTGTTTTTAGGTGTAGATGTTGATCTGCTTGTATCCCAGTTATTGAGGAAACTTTGTCTATCAGCTCTGCTTTTTGCCGGTTCAGAATTAACTTTGTTTTTCAAATTTCCCTTTTGTGGTAATTATTTCTCATTTTGTCTTTTAAAAAGAAGTTGGCATATGTTTACTTGAATAATAATAGCCAACGCGTCAGGTGGTGTTCTAAGTATATTTTGTATAATAACTCTAGAAAATTATCGTTAGCTTAGTTACTAAAGCTTACTCTGATGAACTCTCTCCAAGTTTTGCTTCTATGTTTTTGAAAAATGCTTTGTTGTTTTTCCTTTATAATCTTAACCCAAAGTAGGCTTTCTTTAATTTTATTCCACCAAATTCTTAAAAGTCTTTACCAGAGAGCCTTATTACTGTGGTTTGACTTACACTGATAACAAAAGGATGATTGAATTTTAAAATTCCAAGTAGAAACACTTTGAAATGAAAGAGGATTTTTAGGGAGTAAGGAAAAGATTTTGAATAATCAGAGTAATATTCTAAACTTTATTTCTCATATATAAAAGGAATATTTTGACAGTCACATTACGGATATTGTTCAAATATAAATAATGTAAGAAGCCGAGATATTTCATAAAACTAGGACCAAAATAGAGATGACTGCTTATCAACAATATTATTTTACAGGCAAAAAGTTTCAGAACCCCAACAATAAGGAGCATCACACCTTTATCTGGAACTCCAGGTCTGTTATATGACAGCTGAAATATCTTTTTTGTTTATAATAGTTAATTAATTTTTAGTACATAAACTTATTATGATACCTAAAAATTTATAAATAGCATTTTCTGATTATAAAACAACTAAAAAATTTTTTTAATGCTTTTTAATAGCTGCATCTAAATCTGTTATAATGTATTAAACTTTCTCTCTATTGAGCATTAGTTTGCTTCCAGTGTTTATTATAATAGCTATAGTTATACCAATGTATAATTCCAACAGGAATATATGAAAATGCCTTTTTCTATAACCTTAACAATTCTAGGTACTCATTTTATTTCAAGAATTTATGTGAAAAATTCTACTCCTATATCTTCTTCTAGGGCGCTGGCCCTGGCTCCACCTGCTCCAAGTCCAGTGGACACTGGGTGCTGGAAGGCAGGAGGCCTTTTCTCCTTTTGTTTTTTTTTAAAAAAAGAATTTATGTGAAGAATATAGTTGGGTTTTTTTTGAATATTTCCAGTTCTTTGACTTATGTAATTAATTTTGTATTTATTAACCATCTGTATTTCTTCTTTTTATAAATTATTGGTTCATCTCTCTTTTTAAGGCTAGTCATTTTTTTTCATATTAAGTTGCAAGAATTCTTTGCATTTTAAGAATATTAACCATATATACGTCATATAGATGGGAAATATTTTTTGAATTTATTATTTGCTTTTAAAATTTATTAGTGATGTTTCTGTCATTCAGACACTTAATTTTTATTATCTAATCTGTAGATCTTAACCTTTGTTATTTCTTCCTTTATTTTTATGCTGTAGAAGATCCCACCATCCCGATTATACAAATATTATATAAATTTTCACTTATTTTTCAAGAGTTTGTATGGTTTTATTGTTTATATTTAATTTTTATTTCACCTAGAATTTATTTCACTTTTTGGCATAAGGTAGGGATCTTATTTACATTTTTTTCAAATAAATCACCCATGACCCAAGCAATATTTATTGAATAATTCATCCTGTCTTCCACGAAACACCTCTTTAAGCTATAAATACTTATAGATATCTCTTTAATACTATAATTATTTGTTCATGGTTTATTAGAACTTTCAGAACAATGCTAAACAATAGTAGTGAGCACAAGATGTAAGCGTCTGGATGCTTGTTTTATTGGGAAAACCTCTAAAGTTTTCATATTAAGTGTATGGGTATATGGATAGATAATCTTACACAGAGCTTTTTCTTTGTTTTGTTTTTAGGTACACTAATAACAATCCAAGGCAGAATCTTCACTGATGTCTATGGAAGTAATATAGCACTAAGCTCAAATGGGAAAAACGTTAGGATTTTAAGGTAAGTTTTCGATGTGGAGATGTATTCTTATAATTCATAAATGAGATATGATATCCCATGAATAATGGGTCCAATGATATTAAAAACCACTACAATGTGATGGGATTAACTAGTGGTTTTCAGCCATATTAGAGGAAGAAAAATAGACTGTTGCCATGATTCATTGACAAAGAAGCAATGGCCAGTATACCCTTCTCTTTTAGTATGACATAATTGCTTATTTTTCTATGATGGATTTTATTTATAGAAGGTATGTGGAAGCAAGTCCAATAGTAATTAAGCTAAAGTCACAGAACTTCATCACTGGAGAATTTTGTTACTTAATCTAACTGCCTCATTTTGTACATATTAAACAAAAACCTCGGAAGCCTGGAAGTCCATCACTTAGTCAAGGTCAGGAGGAGAACACAAGTCTCCTAACAGGCAATTTGGCACTTTTTCTACCACATGTCATGTATGGGACAGTGCTGAAACTAAAAGCTGTCAATAGTTTATTAACAGGCTAGGATGTGAATCCTGGTTCCTCCATATACTAACTGTGGACCAGATGGTAACATTGGCTGGTTACCTAACATCAAAAAATACTGGTTTCCACCTTTTGCGTAGGAAACTAGCCCTGTCACTAGAGTTATCTTCCTCTAGCATAGGTGGGGTTATCTCAGTCCTGCCTTGAAAGACTGCAAGTCCTGTCCACTTCCTACAGAATCAGTATCATAGCTTTCAAGATGCTTCATGCTTACTGAATACATATGTAAAATGAATAAATGGATAAATAATAACTCAGACAGCACACATACACATACATATGCATATATAATTTTGTAAAACATGCAATTTGAAAGGTTTTACTAAATGAAATAAAGATAATTTATCTGGCATTCTGTGGAGTAGAACTCTCAGTTAAATCACATTTGTGTGAATCTATAATATTCTAGAAATAGTCATGTTGATCATATAATAAAATAACTACTAAAATAGAGAATCAAATATTTAACATTTCATATGGACAGTTTAGTATAACTAAAGATTTTGTGTATTTCCATATAGTTGAGTGTTATGAATGTCTTTTTTAAAAATTGAAGTATGGTTGATTTATAATGTGTTTATTTCTGCTATACAGCAAAGTGACTCAGTTATACATATATATACATTCTTTTTTTATATTCGTTTCATTATGGTTTATCCCAGGACATTGAATATAGTTCCCTGTTACACAGTAGGACCTTGTCGTTCATCCATTCTATATGTAGTAGTTTGCATCTACTAACCCCAAACTCCCAGTCCATCCCTTCCCCACACCCCCTAGTGTTATGAATGTCTTATATTCCAATTCTTAATTTGGGTTCTCTAAGTCATCCTTTCCCTAATGATGGCAGAAAGTAGAAAGTTTAACTTTCAAAGTGATTCCTTTTCTTTCTCCACTGTAGTTGAAATTTACTTCTGTTTAATACAAAGGAATGGATAAAAATTATTTCATGAAATCACAGCATCACAGTCAGAAGAGACCTCAGAGGACAGGCTACCCAGCCCCTATACTCTGGTAACCCTGAGATACTATATATAAATAGAAAAAAATTCACACACCTATTAATAGGAGGGACAAAGGTTTTAGAGCTGCATTTATGTCATTTCTACCACATTCATTGTGACACTGGGGCCCTCAAGGCATTTCACTGTGCCTGAATTCTGTTACTAGGAAACAATGGGCCGAGTCCTGGGCAGGACGTCAGGAGACCCAAGTGATCAAGCTGCTTTTGCTTCTCACAAGTCTTGTCAATTTGGCCAAATCTCCAAATTCAGACCAGGTGCAAATGATAGAGGACATACAAATGACTGAAGGACCTAGTGCCTACTAAGGCACTTTTGGTCTAAAAGATCAGATGTGAAAAAAAGTTAAATATATGTATTTAAGGCCGAATAGGTTAGTATTACCATAGAAAGGCAAACCCAGACCACTTTGGGAATTATGGGGTGCGGTTAAGAGCACACATTGGAGTAGGACTGTCTGGGTTTGAATTCCTGCTCTGTCCCTTACTGGCTGCAGGCTTGGGCAAACTACTTAACCTCCCTGCCTCAGTCTCTTCATCTGTGAAATGGAAGGGTAATAGTTACTAACCCATAAGGTAGTTGCAAGGACTAAATGTGGTAAGTGCCTGTAAATGTTTGCTGCTAAATGTATTATTTAGTTGCAGCGAGGCAAGAAGTTAGAAAGAGAATATGAATTCATAAATCTCTAAAATGGTTACAGTAATTCAGTTTACTTCTTTACAACCTAATGTAATGATCAAATGAAAGAATTTGTGTGTATGTTAAAAAGTTCAAAGTTCTCTGCAAATAGAAGTCCCTATTTTTTATAGTTGAGGTTTGTATCTGGCCTTATTTTGAGTATGGGATTTGCTGTCCCAGAAGCTGGGGGTTTGTTCTGATGGTGCAAAGAATGTGATAGCAGTCAGTTACCTGCAAGCCTCCGATCTCCTTGGGTTCTATCAGCCTTAAAGCAATGGGTCGACCTAGTCAGCTGGGGAGACGTGAAGGCAGATTTTCCTCTCAGCTTCTAATCCTTCTCAGCTTCTTGTTCCCGTTTCATTGACACTGATGCTGTTAGACATCCTCTTCATCCAATTACTTTGTGGGACCTCTGCTGTGGGCCTTGTTTAATTCTTATAGTATGAAACTTAACTAGAAAATTATATTTTGTATTTGAATTAATTGAACTTCAGGTGGAAGAGTCCCCATTATCTACATTTTCTATTCCCATAGTATTTATCACTTTCTAACACACCAAATATGTTATTATTATCATGTTTATTGTCATTCTCCCCAAGTTAGAATGTCAGTCCTATAAGGGCAGGGATCTTTGTTCTGTTCACTGATGTGTTCCAGTACCTAGAGCAAAAACTGTAGCATAATAAGTGGTCAGTAGATGTTTGTTGAGTGAATGAATGATGGATAATAATAAGTGATTGGGAAAAAAAATATAAGGTAGCAGTAAACTTGGTGGGAGGAGAGCATTTTGAAATAATGTATTAAACACAATTTGATCATTTCCAATAAAATATTTATACAGAGTTTATATTGGAGGAATGCCCTGTGAACTTCTCATACCACAATCTGATAATTTGTAAGTAATTCAAATAATTTTCTTTAGAAAAATAAATAGTAGATACAAACATACTAGATTTAAATAGTAATTTCTAGCAATATTGCATAGCTGAATGCTTTATAACATTATAAAGATTATAACATTATAAACATTATAATGCTTTGTAATATTTTTACAGTAAATTATCAATCATTTATATAGTTAGATGTAACCTGATATCTACTATCTCCAGTATAGTATGATATGAACTGCTTTTAGATTATTTTGAGAAAGATGTTTTGAGAAATACCTTTTTCAAATAATTGTTTCACTTGGTAATGTTTTAAATTCTTTGAAAGGCATATCAATGGGGATAACCAAATTAATTACAAAATATTTAATTTTCAAATGAAGTTTTATTCAAATAACTTTAACCAAGACTGGGAAGTATTTTCATTTTACAAAAATTTTTGTTGTAGCAACAGTTTCTATCCTGATATATATTCTGAAATTCATAAGATGTTTTTAAGGGAAACACAATATTTTAAAACTTTAGTGTCAATATAAGCTTTGAAATTAACATATATATTTTATTAGGTATGGTCTAAAACTAGATCACCCAAATGGAGACATGGGTTCTATGATTTGTAAGACGACTGGAACTTACATTGGTAAGTGTCAGTCGTCATTCTTCATTGTTCTCAGAAATGCCTATTTCCTTGTTTTGTATTCTCTTAGACCTCTCCTGTGGCCTCATCCCTTTTTTTTAAAATTAGCATTTCCTCTTTACCTTGGCTTCTTTTCAGTGTCATGTAAGCATGTATGAATTACCTTTTTCTAAGGTTGACATTGAAGTAAGCTTCTTCAAGTTTCTTTTTTCTTTTC
The DNA here is from genome assembly GCF_005190385.1 of Monodon monoceros. Classification (NCBI taxonomy): domain Eukaryota; kingdom Metazoa; phylum Chordata; class Mammalia; order Artiodactyla; family Monodontidae; genus Monodon; species Monodon monoceros. The sequence goes on along the minus strand of NW_021703770.1, from coordinate 25,505,266 downwards.
TTCTGTCATCCAGATGATTCCATTACTAATTTACCTGTAGCTTTACTTTTACTCTGTTTTTTTCTCCTTGCTCTATGTACTTTAGACTCATAAACCTTTTAGTTATTGAATGAGCTTTATTCCTTCTGTCTCAGGACCTTTGCAAACTTCCCATCCTGAGAGTTTCAGATAAAATGTCATGTCTTCAAAAAACCCTGATCCCCAGCTTTACATTCGCAAAGTTCGTTCTCCTTCTGATTGATAGCTTTATCACAGTTTTTAGTTCTCTGTGTCATTGCTTTTGACTGACTGTATCCTCCACTTGGCAGTGTGCTCTTTGAGAAGAGCAAACTGTGTGCTCACCCTGCATCTCTCAACCCGTAGCTGAGTGTCTGACTCAATTAAATAGCTGTTAAATGAATGAAAGAAAATTGAGGGCAATATGGTTACATATATATTCTTTTCTTCTCCTTCATTCATTATTATATTTTGTCAGGTTTTCCTGGTTATAACCTTGAGACATATTATTTTGTATATCTTAAAGTACTAGGTACTTTAAGATATTTCAGTTTCAGTTCTTTGAGGATTAGTAGACGGTTGCATAATTACAGTGTTAATTTTATATTTCTTTCCTTTGTTTTAAATCAGCTTTATAATACAGAGTTATTGTTCTCCTGTGATTGAGAATTTAATTGATTGCGTATATTAATTAATTCCAGGTCATCACAATGTCAGCTTCATCTTGGATAGTGATTATGGAAGGTAGGTCATTTTGTAAATAATAATTTTCATAATTAATTCAACCGGGTAAATAAAATAAAAGTGTACATTTACTTTGTGCTATATAGATCCCTAGATTAAAAAATTAATCACTTTCTTCCCCCAAATTAACGTTTAAGGGATCTGTAACTCCTGTTCACTCATAATTTGTGCCTCAGACATGGCCTTCCAATTGTTGAGAAATCTAGCATTACCTAAAACAATAACTAAAAAAATCTTTGATTGTGATATTATAAAGTGTTATTTTATGTTTTGTCATCCTTCTTATTTAATTAAAATTGTTTTGATAGCTAAGTAATTAAATTCTGATTTGAACTAATGTAAGAATAAATAAAACCTCATGGTTAATATTACCTGATAATGGTTTTCTCTTAAAGTGTCAGGACAAATAGAGTTTTGAAAGATGGTAGTTATAGCTTTTAATTGTTCATTTTAACACCAATGTTAATAACTTATATTTATGATTTTTAGTAAAACTAGAACTTATTTCCAGATATCCTAATTTCAGTCAGAAAGACCATCACACGCTTACAGAAATATCAGAATATGCAAGTCTCAACACATGTTGCAAATGTCATATTATAAATAATAATAATGAACATTTAGTAGCAGGCATGGTGTTAGGCACTTTACATATATTATCTAGTTTAATACTCCCAAAGAACCTATAAATTGAATGTTATCATCCACCCCATATTGCACACTGGGAAAATGAGGCTTAGGAACATTAAATAATTTGCCCAAGGATATTCAGCTAGTAGGAAGCAGAGCTAGAATGTGAACCCATGCAGTCTGACTCCAGGGCCTAAGCCTTTTATTCCAGTGCTCTGCCATGACTGATGGAGTGTTTCAGTCACAGAACCACATCTCATCAGTATTTAACATCCTGACTCAGGATTCTCTAACATGGTGGGATCACCCCACTCCTGGAGTATTTGCAAATGTTGGGGGGTGGCATTTGTTGGCAGTCCCACTAACTATAGCATGCTAATGGCGTTTTATGGGCAGGACCATGATGTGCCAAACCTAAATGAATTGTTCTTCCCAAAATGTCATAGCATCTTCCACTGGGAAAATGAGCTGGTTAATAGAAATCCAAATAAGTTACAAGATTTAGCCATCCAGTCCTAATATGTCAGTAGTAGACCAATGATAAAATAGGCCTATTGATTTCTTTTTTGTCTCTGAAGAGAGACTCAGTGCTTAGAAGTTTGGAAAGAGTGGCAATATTGTAATCAGAGTAGATGTTATTCCTGTTCATTGTTTACAGACTGCAAGAGAAGGGTGAGATTTGGTCCCTGCCTGTATGGAAATGCAGTTGAGTCGGTGAAACCAAATCCATTATCACTGTATTTAGGCATGAGCTAGTTCTAGACACCTAGAGGCAATATGTTTATTACCAAGTTATAAACCTGGGCTGGACACTGTTTTTTTTAAATTGTGGGTCCCCAAAGCACAGGGACTATATTTTCTTTTTAAAAAAAAATTTTAACAGTTTTTTGGGCTGTGCCACGCAGCTTGCAGGATCTTAATTCCCCGACCAGGGATTGACCACAGGCCCTGGCGGTGAAAGCACCAAGTCCTAACCACTGGACCGCCAGAGAATTCCCACTGGACACTTCATTATAGAATAATATATACTGCTCTAAAACCATGAAGAATATTATAATTCAAGATAAGCCAGAGTGGATGATATGTAAATGGTGCTAAGATTTACCTTTATGATTTACATGGGGCAAATGACACAGTCCCATGACTTAACTGTGATTTGCTGCAAGGACATGGCCTACTTACATATAATTTGATAAGATTAGACAATAGGATTTTATTGAAAATACTAGAGAAATATGTCAGAAGCAACAATTACTCAGTTTTAAATTATTTCATGAGCTATATATGGTTCTTTTATGCTCTCAATGTCATTCTTCCTAAGGTGAGAAAAGTGACTTCTTAGTCCTGAGTCTGTATGAAAGGTACTAATTGCCAAATCCATCATATGTTTCTCAGAGAAATAATTACCCAAAAATAGAACATTTGAGTGATCAAGCTTAAATGTGATTAATAAGTATACGTAAGTCAATATGTGGCATTAACATGCCCCCAATTTTCAATTTTAAAAAGTCAGAAAATTTGCACATATATAGGGAAAAATATTGCATAAAATTGTTAATTCTGTGATCTTGACTTATAATCATTTTTTTCCTTTTTAAGCCAATGGATTTCCTTTTGTATTAGTGTCTCAGAATTTAAGAAATTGTGTTTCTATATAAAACAATCTTATGAATTTAAGATAACTGTTAAAAATATGACATTTACTACTTAAGAGCCTAGTTTTAAGATTACATGGCATTTAAAAACATTGTCATTTTATAAGTTATAAAATCCATATTTTACAAATTTCAGGAGTATTCCTGAATATCAGATGAACCAATTAGACAGTATTGTGGCACCCATTCTGTATTTCTTTTTTATTTTGAAGTTTAGTTGATTTACAATGTTGTATGCATTCTGTATTTCTTTTAATAACCAACCTTCTCTCTTCTATTACCCCAAGTTCAAACAACAGTTGTTCCAAACTGATAAGGTTTAGATGAGGCTCGCTTAATTGAGAAATGCCTAGTCATTATCAATGAATTAGTGAAAATCACCTCAGTGTCATACCAAATAAATTACATTCAAATTTTATTTCAGGAGGCAATTTTCCCACCAACTTAAAAAGCAGAGTTAATTTTTCAGATGCAGGATCTGACCCCAGACAACATTGTCGGAACTGGCATCATTTCAGATCTTTGAGAAATCAGCTGAAAAGCTTATAACATAAAAATATAAAATCTAGTATGAACTTCTTAAATAACTAATTTAGCATAAAATATTTTCAGGGACTCTTTAGCTTTGCAAATGCAAATTATAATGCCTGTGTTAGACTTATAGGGAGTTAACTCTTGGTCTCCACCACAAGATTTGCATTATCCTTTTAGATTCCGGTTCATTGCGTTATAATTATGGTGAATGGGTTTAGGTCTTAATATTAGAATTTCTTAACTTTTCTAATTATGAATTTAATTGAGGTAATTAAGAGAACAGCATTTAATTTTAGGATCAGATTCCTTCCTTTCCTAATCCTCTAGACTATGGAAGTGCAAGTATGTATCTGTCAAAAACATGAATAGGTTCTGTGTTTATTAAGGGTGACTTAACTCTGGTGGACTGTTGTGAACTTGCTGTCATCCATTTGTATTCTCATGTAAGTTAGTGGCACGAGAGGAGAACTGTGTAGTACCCAGGGCTCTGGACTCAAACTGCCTGGGTTCAAATTCTGTTTCTGCTACTTAATGTCTTTGTGATCTTGACTAAGATAAAAATTCTCTGAGTTTTATCTACTTCATGTAATATAAAATTGAAAATTTAATAGCATAATAAATTAAAAGCTTAAAAAAATCTTAGCTTAAGAGCTTAAAAATCTTAGCATACCTGATAAGTGTTCAATAATGTTAGTTATTCTGACAGTAAATGGGTTATAAGAGCATAGAGCACTCTGGGGTGGTCATCAGTAGAGCCCAGCTTTTATGAAGGGCATTCCTCCTGTCTGTTTATTTTTTATGTTAATATAAATTCTTACTTTATTGAAGTATAATTTGCATATAATAAAATGTACATATTTTAAGTGTGCAGTTCAGTGAGTTCTGACAAATATATCTTCATGTATTTGTGTAATCAATAACTAAATCAGGATGTAGAACAATTTTATCCTCCTGAAAAGTTCTTTCCTGCTCCTTTGTAAATTATATGATTTCTATCACTAAAGTAAAAAAAAAAAAAAAAAAAGAAACAGTTTCCTAAAATAAAGGTCATTTTTAAAGCAAGAATTTTTACTTTTTTTAAACAGGAGTTTACCACAAAAAATGGCATATTTTGTTTCTTCTCTCAATAAAATTTCAATGTTTCAAACGTATGCAGGTATGTGACCTTTCTGTGTGTGGGGTGGGGGGTGGGAGAAGAGATATTTCATCAAATCAAATACAACAGTGACTGTAAAGTGTACTATATTATGTTACGTAATTCTAAGAAAGGAAACACACCTAAGATGAGGAGTGAAATAGGAAGTCCTGACATTAAGCTACGATCCTGAAAACTACATTTCTGGTGTAAGGTTGATTGAGAAATACACTTATCACACTAAAAGAGACAGCAGGGAAACTTGTGCATCTCAACTTGGGCTGTTGATCAAGGGAGGAAAAAAAAAATCTCTGCTGTCAATTGAAACCATAAACCAGCACTCTCTGAGATTTATGCTGTCAGTGTGGTCTAAAAGAATCCTCAAGCAGATCATAATTTATTTTAATTTAATGAGGTCTAAGGTTGGTAGTGCCCCTAGGCGAGTGTCAGAAGCAAACACAAACCCTTCTGGAAGAATTGTACTTCCTTCCAGGTCTGGGATGATTCAGATTTCAAAGATGTTCAAATGTGAAAAAAATGTATGTCTTGGAATCAATCAAATATGATCTATCCTGGCTTTTTCTAGACACTTATTTAATGTGAAACTCCTATGTAAAAATATATAGAACTTTGATAGATTGAACTAATAAGGATACATTTTAATAAGAATCTACCATATGTTATGCACTGGGCTATTTTACCAATATACCTAAGACTTTTATATATAAAGCCACAAGAATTCCAATCATAGTTAATATATTAGTATATGAAAAAAATATAAGATGTTGGCCCATAAATATAAGGAAGATTCATTCTTCAAGAGCATAGAGAAGAGGCTGTTCTCTTTGCCTTCCTGTTTTCTTTTGGAACCAAACATCTATGCTCAGCCCAGGTTTTCCTTGTTCTCTGGATCCTTCTGTTAGTACTAGTTACCACTAACGCCTGGTCCCCAGAAGATGTAGGTCTCTGTGAAAGCCATGTTTATAGTCCTCTTTGTAGGATTGCATCAGAGACAAAATAATGAAACACCTGATACTTTCATTTGGTAATCCAATACCTTCACTGTGTTATGTACTATGGCTAGGTAATTTGGAAAATTGGTAAAAATCAAACATTTGTGTTTATGTGTAATATTCATGACATTGTATTTCTTGTCCTTCCCCTCCCCCTCCCAGAGGTCACTAAGGTTTCACCTTCACAAGGAAGCATTCAAGGCGGCACCATGCTAACAATAAGTGGACGGTTCTTTGATGAGACAGATTTCCCAGTCCGAGTTTTTGTTGGAGGTAATTTTCATGATTTTTAATAAAAGAACCAATCCTTCCTTTTCTTTAATAACATCTAAGAAGAATAACAGTCTTTTCTTAATTAATGCTTAATTTAAAAGCTGTGTATTTTCAGATGGGCATTTGGTTCTGGGGCTTGATGCTTTTCCCACTGCAATTCTCCAGTGAGGACCACTCCTTGCAGCCTTATATGACCAAGATTTGGGCTTTGAGGTCAGCACCGAAGGGCACTGCATGGCAGCATCATGGCTGCCATCAACAAATTCCTCACCACACTTAGCGACACACGTACCCTCTATTTAATAGACTCTTAAATTACCTTTTTGAACTGTTATTATTTCTTAAAGGGTTAGGTAATTATGGGAAATTTAAAGTGGTATTTAGGGATACTCTCCTCATCCCCTTGTCATATACGGTGCCTTATCTGGACATCAGTAATTATAGATGATATTGGCCTTAGAAAGAGCATCAATTAATGTGTTATATGTTCACAGCTGCACATCAGGCTTGATTCTCTGGTTATGCATCACTTTTATATGTCTGGTCCAGATCTGTTCAGAGGTAGGGTGCTAGGCAGCTCAAATAGGAAGTTGGGGATGAATGTAACAGTGGGGGTCTTCCCACTCAGTTATAATGACCTTACCTACCTTGACGTGCAGGGGACAGGATATCTGCCCATGCACCTGGCACGTAATTTTTCTGATAGAGCCCGCTGCTTAGGTACTTTCTGCTTTTAAGGAATCTGCTAATGAGCCAGCCAAGATGTGATTTCAAGAAAAGAAATTCATAGAAAGCAACCTCATGTAACATTCATATAATGTCTTTCCTATCCCCATGAATCCTCGCTGGCCACCTGCATAGGCCAAAAGATTTTAAACTTTCATATAATATGTTATTCTGATCAGATACTATATTTTAAATATTAGAAGCAGGGACATAAAATATTTTTAATATATATAATATGTTTTACAATCTGATAGTATGATACAGCTGATATGCATAGATAACATGTTAAATTTTTTTATATTTCATTGCCATTAATGTTACAGCCAGATTTGAGATTTTGAATCCTCAATAATTTCTTGAAAATAATGATCAGTTTTTGTATCTTTGCTCCAAACAAAATGGGTTAAGTTAGTTTAATATACTGTTAAAATGTACTGTTTTCTAGTTCAATGATCTTGCATTCACAAAGCATTCAAAATAGTGAAAGGTTGTGTTGAAGTATCCATTTTCCAGGCCACCAAACAAAATGTGGCAAAGATACTTTCCTCCATTTCCCTTGCTTCACTGTTCATGGGTTATTTCCGTTTCAGTAAATAGTTAATGAGGGCTGACCTTACATGAGGCACTGTGAGGAATACATGGGGGTGTAAAACGTACACTCTTACTGAAGTCTGATTGTGCTTATGTGTAACAACAGTTATTTAGAATCTTGTCTGTTTTGGTTTCCATCTGTCTGTGGAAATACCACTTACAAGTTATTATTCCTTTTGTTTTCATTTGAAAAAGTTGGACAAAACCACCATTAACCTAAGAGGACTGGGATCATCTACTTTTGTAAATTCTGAACATCACTGATTTATTCAGAAACTTTCTCCAAGGAACAAAACATAAGGCTTTGCTTTGGACCCAGATAAAATATTTCACAGTGACATCATTTTATCAAATTTCGTATTTTGTTTCTCTGAAATTATGAAATATTCTAACTCAGACTTGTGAGATTTTGCCAGCAAAATGTAGCCTGTGGAAGTATGACAATTGATGAATGCTAAAGCTTTCATGGAGAATATGTAAAGGAAATTAAGACCCTTCAACTTTGCCTCTTGCTTTTGTAACTTAGCTTTAATTGAAAAAGCACTCCAAGATAGGCTGATGTGATTTTCATTCTGAAGCTCTGTAGTAACAGTTCTGCCCTTGCTTCTCTGTAGGTCAAGCCTGTGATATTTTGAATGTCACAGAAAATAGCATATGTTGCAAGACACCGCCTAAACCTGATATTCTCAGAACTGTATATCCAGGTAAGTCAACAAAAGGGAGAAGGACCATTTCTATATTTGCATAAGAGGAATATTATTGACAGATATCTTTAGTGTCTTAGTCCGTTTAGGCTGTTATAACAGAATACCACAGACTGGGTAGCTTATAAACAACATTGATTTCTCACAGTTCTGGAGGATAGGAGTCAAAGGTCATAGCACTGGCAGATTGGGGATCTGGTGAGGACCTGCTTTCTCACAGATGAGGCCTTCTCAGGGCTAGGGAGAAGAGACCTCTGTGGGGTCTCTTTCATAAGGGCACTTATCCTATTCATTAGGCCCTACCTCCTAATACCATCACATTGGGCATTAGGTTTCAACATCTGAGTTTTGAGGGGACCCAAACATTCAGCCCGTAACATAGTAACAAAAAATATTATTTGAATTTTTTAGAATTTGTAGTGAGAATTATAATAAATTTCTTTCTAGTTTTTTTCTTTATACTTTCTGGATTAGGAAAATTTTCTATTAATATAGCTGCATCAAGGCTGCACCAGTGGAGGTAAACCTGGCCTAAATTTCTCAGATACCCTGTGAAAACTCTATTGATAGAGTATAAGGGTGCCTTTATTTCAGATCAAATGATTATTACTAAATTTTGGTACAGGCTACATGGAAAATTTTAAAATGCTTTATTCCTGGTTAAAAAATAAACGTCAGAGGTTAAATCCTTATTTGTCTAGAATGATTTAGGCATGATCACAGGGATGAGAGACACGGAACACAAAATTCTTTTCAGATTTTCACCTGTGACCAGTGAAAGTGCATCTGATGGCCTTGCTATCTGCAACTAGACCACCGTGATGCTGTGCATGTGTGTGCATGGATTCTGTATCTCATCCTGTGCACTCAGTGAAATCAGTTTATAATTGTGTCATTGATTGGTATTTGAAGCCAAGTAAATTCATTTTATTAACCTCTTAAATGTCCTTGTTTTGAACAATATTTAAAAATTGACCGGTTTAAGAGGAGGATTTTGATATTTATAATTGATTACTTTAAAGAAAGTTGTATATACCAGAGCATGCTGCTGCTATGAAAGGTTGAAGTGCTCAAGCTTTTCTCTCACCAGACTCAGGGGAAGAGTAGTACCCATTATTTTCCAGATTCAGGCACTCCAGACAAGCCTAAGGCTGCTGAACCAAGGCCTGAGCCTGATTGTTGTTGTATTTTAAAGAAGAAAAATAAAAAGTGAGACGGCTCATTATGATTAGGAAAAAATTACACTGGCAAGTGTAAGTTCACTTTAATGAGAATGTTCTCTCTCTGATTCTGTCCAAGAAGGAGGAGAAATCCTAGAGCAAAAGTAATGTTAAAAAGAAGAAAAACAAATACTGACAGAAATGTTAAGGCCAACAGTGTCTGTTCTTTGAGCCATTAATTGAGTAACTTTTATTAGAGAGAATAATCAAGGTGAAGATTTTGTAATCAAATGGTCTGAATCTTGAAGTTTTGAGTCTTGACTATATAAAGCAACATCAGTCATATCAAAAATCATAATTATTATATTATTACTATCTTATGTAAAGCATTCACTAAGTACCAGGTATTTTACATATGTGTGATATCTAATCCCCATAGTAGCCATGCCAATCATAGTATTACTCTCATTTTACATATGTAGAATCTGAGGGACAGATATGTGAAACAATAAATTGCAGACTGTCTTAACAGCAGTCTATCCTCTGGGTACAGATACACGTAGAGATATGTGTAATTGTTTTGTTTACACACATGCTGTAAAAATGTGAATAGAAATAGAATACCTATAATCACCACCCAAGTAAAAGACATTGAGATACTGCATGAAAATTCTGATGAAAGCTTTCTTTTATTTTTTTATGTTCAGGTGGGAGAGGCCTAAAGCTTGAGGTGTGGAATAGTAGCCGTCCAGTACATCTTGAAGAGATACTCGAATACAATGAAAAAACTCCAGGGTACATGGGTGCCAGTTGGGTAGATTCAGCTTCCTATCTTTGGCCTATGGGACAAGATACATTTGTTGCACGCTTCAGTGGATTTTTGGTGGCTCCAGATTCTGATGTTTATAGATTCTACATCAAAGGTGATGACCGTTATGCTATTTATTTCAGCCAGACTGGACTTCCTGAAGATAAGGTAGGGAAGCCACAGAATACTACTTGATATTATAGAAGCAATGTGATAACCTTTATACATATCCCATTTATTCTACACCAAAACCAGTGAATATATTAACGAATTTATGTGGTGGGTTCTTGGTTATTTTAACACATGTGGTATGAACCATAAAGTTGTTAGAAAACCCATTGCCTAAAAGAAAATGCTTTACCATACCTGAGTTTTCTCTAACAAAAAAACCCCCACATACATTTCCTTTAAAATTGAAGATTATTTTTATTATGAAAGAATTATGGTCACACATAGGAAATTTGGAGAAGAGTACAAGTATTTCACTATCCTGCTAGATCTGTTTCACTATTACTTGGTCATGAGATTAAAGTCTATTATCTCCTTTTGTCTGTATTTTGTTTCTTACATAAATAGAATCATACATCCAATTTTATAGTCATTTTTGTCATGTATTAGTATTTTCACATATTATTAAATAATTTATATAACACCATTTTTGATGACTGAATAGTATGCTATTGCATGAGTTTACTACCTTTTCCCATACTAATGAGTTTTTAACTTACTTCTGATTTTTTATGACCACAGATCATACTCAATTGAACATTTGTGTTCATTAAATTGTTCTGTATTTTATGTTATTTCTTTAGGACAGTTTCACAAATGTGAAACTAATGAATCAAATCATAAGAACATTTTATGAATCACTATATATATGGCAAGGTTGTCTCCCAAACTGGATGAACAAGTTTAAATTCCTGCCTATAACACATGAATTCCAATTTTACCATAGCTTTTCAGCATGTTTCCTTTAAAGACAGTATAGTCATTTCTAATGGGAAGCCCAAAGTCTTCTCTTTCTAGTGTGCAGACCCAATTAGTAATCTTTGGCATCTTTCAGACCTCCTTTTAATGATCTCATTTGGATTAAGTCCCTCAAAGTTCTCAGCAGAACAAAAGAATATTTTATTTAACAATAACAACCTCCTCCCTGTATGGATCTTTAAATTTCCCATTTGCAGTTCTAATTGTGGAAAAGCTATGTTCTCTGTGTGTTCATGGAATAGTGGAGTTGATGTTAGTTAAGGGTGGAAGGGGTGAAGTGAGCTTTGATAATTTTTTAAAATCCGTTTCATCATGAAAAACAGATATTACAGGAAAAATGTGAAATATTTTCACATTTTTCTGTTCATAAAAGTTCTAAGACTGACAGAAAAAATAAATGATAAATAAATGCTGAAAAGGCTTATTAATAAGTTCTTTTCTCCCTCTCTCTCTGTCTCTCTCTCTGTCTCTCTCTGTCTTTTTGGGATAAGGTGAGGATTGCCTATCATTCTTCCAATGCCAACAGTTATTTTTCCAGCCCAACACAAAGATCAGATGACATTCATCTTCAAAAAGGAAAAGAGTAAGGTTTTTTTCTTTTCTTTAAATTATTGTGTAATATTTAAAAACTATAATTTTATATATAAAAAGATTTTCAATTTGTTTTATTGGTAGAAGTGATACTAGTTTATTGGTTTAATTTATAATTGGTCATTCGCTATAATTTGCTAAGTTTTGTTTCTATATTTTCAAGCATACTGGCATTCAACTAACCAGGAAAATTTGAAATCTAAATTATTCCTGTTGCAGAAATTACAATTTTGTGAAATTTACTTAATCCTGCTTTAGTTTCTTATTAGGACCTTTCAGTCAATCCAGCCATCTAATTTCTCTTCTCCTATTTTCTCTATTGCTAGAGAAAAATCACAAAAACCACATGGATTTGTACCATAATTAATATATATTTAATATTCTCTTGATTAATTCCAGACCCTGGACCAGGTACTAGAAATTTAATACAAAGGATATTAAAATATATTCCCTGCCCTTAAGGAGTACTTATTTAGTGCTGAAAGGTCATTTCCAGGGAGAAAATGAGGATATTATTCAAATAGCTAATAATCCCATTCAAAAAGTCAATTCAGGATTCCTAGAAAACAGGGAGGTAAAAGATGATATATGCAAAATAGCTAAGTTACATGGAGAACATCAAAAGTTTCACTGAAATTTTCTTCCATTTACCATTTGTATCTGTTAGGTTTTGCTGCATAAGAAACCATTCCCCCAAATTTAGTAGCTTAAAGCAACCCAGTTTTGTGATTAGCTAGGTAGTTCTTTTGATCCTGACTATTTGTTGGTGATTAATGGTCCAGGATGGCCTCACATATCAGGAGCCTCAGCTGTCCTGATGGGAACTGAGATATCTGAGATGTCTCACTCCACATGGTCTCTCATCTTCAAGGAGGCTAGCCCAGGCTTGTCACAGTGTCCCAGCAGTTAAGAGGGCAATTCCTAATGCACAGGTACTTTTCAAATTCTGCTTGTGTCATATTTGCTAATATCCAATTGGCCAAAGCAAATGGCCAAACTTAGATTCAGTGGGTGAAAAAATGAACTTCACTTCTTGATGGGAGGAGTTTGTTTTGTTTGTTTGTTTTTTCCATTTACCATGTCACCTTCCCAGATATCAATTAGATTATGCTCATAGGCAGCACCATGAAGGTGTGATGGAGCTGGACAGAGAGGGTTGGGATCAATGGTACCTGAGAGAAATCACACTAAGTGTTCTCACTAAAGTCTTAGGAATAATAAGCTTTCCATTCTTTTTCTCCTCCTTCTAGCACTTCTTTCTAAACTTAAGCATTTTCTTTTTTAACCAAGTTCACTGGGCCAGTTCAGAGTAAATGCAGCATCTCGTTAATACCTATTGCTATTAAGTGTCAATACACCTTCAGGCTTTGCCTTGACCTTGGAAAATGAGTTCAATTTACCTGCTTGGCAAGAGCACAGAGCTTGCATGAAGGTGACTTGTAATACATCTTGCCCCCGGTATCTGTGCTTCTGCAAACTAGCTTGAAATTTACACTGGCACTTATAATGATGGTTGTGTATTCTGAAATTGAGGCCACGCAGGCTGGTTTATTGCACAGTGGTCCCTGGGACCTTTCCAAAGGTAGCTTGTCTTGCCAGTTCATTTTACTCAAATAATATAGCCTTATCTCTAAGTGCATATCGCTTTGGTCACCCCCTTTCTACTTTGAATCCTACCTCAGTGACTAACTTTTAAATAATTTTTCAATCTTTAAGTTCTCTTAGTCTCTGTTATTCATATGATCAAACAGAATAATAATATATATTTTATAGGATTTTGTGAATATTAAATATAATAATGTCTGTGAAGTGCTCAGTTTAGTGTCTAGCACATAGAAGGTGCCTTAAAATATTTTTAAGCTGCCAGTAAGGATACAGAATTTAGTGGTTCTTCTCTGAATCCTGCTCCCTAATTAGTATTGCCCACCTTGATTTGACAGAGCTGGCAAACAGGTTGTCAGGGCAGCCAAAAGCCTGATGTAATCCTCCAGTATCAGTTCTATGGGGGAAATGACCCAGAGCCCCAGCATCCTTGCCAGATGCGAGGTAATAAATACCCCTCATTCACAGTCTTACATGAACTGTGGATACTTATTCTCCATTTACAAGAGTATCTGTTGAATGATGTGAGGCAATTTAAAGGAACTCCTAGCTGGCCTCTCCAATGATGGGAGCAGTGGTTACACTGACAGAGATTTAGATAGGGAAACAGTAGCAGCAGCTTTTCATTCACCTGTAACAGCTGATTAGTGACCACCTTATCCTGGATAGGCATTTGGATGATGGGCACGGGGCCTCAGGAATCAAGAATTCCAAATTTAAGGTGTGAATCTCATCCACCTTATTAGAGGGCCATCATCAATCTAATCAGTAAAAGTTTCCTGCGGCAGTGTGTTGTTTCCCAAGTTACAAGTGGAGGCAATATTTGAGGAACTTAGAGTAAGAACTTTCATCGGTGACACATACAACCCCTCAGATACAAAATATATGGTATGTCTAGGTCTGCCTGACAGTTTCTTACACACGTTAATGTATTTAACCTCTGTGTGTCCTCTGTTTTATGCCAGGAAGTTTATGTTATAACCTACAATGTAATTTTGTTTTAAGATCCTTGAAGATAGGGGATAGTATCTTTTTAAATAAATATTTATTGACAAAACTGAATGAATTCATCGTTCTCTTTATCTCTAATGCAGATATCTTACATAATTCATTTTCTTTTAGCAAACTGCTATGAAACTTAATATTTTAATTGTTAAAATCAGGGATACTACAATATAAATCATTTAACAAGCAGGTGTTTTATATCATATTGAAATTTTACTCATTGAAAGAAAAATTCATGACAAGTGCTCTGGAGAAAAAGTTACATTCTTTAGTTACACTATTTTCCAGATATTACATTGAAATCTTGCTGCAGGAGTACAGACTAAGTGCTTTTGTGGATGTTGGACTGTACCAGTATAGAAATGTCTATACTGAACAACAAACAGAAGATGCAGTGAACGAAGAACAAGTGATCAAATCCCAGTCGACAATTGTCCAGGAAGTACAGGTTTGCTATGATTCTAGATCCACTTTGTAGAAAGTAAATGCTAAAATATAGGAGCTCTATTTGGTTATTAATTTTACTAGGTAAGATACTGTTTTGGGGGAAAACAGTCATGGAAAATTACTGAATTGTGCCTTGGAATATCTGTAATTATAAACCAAAGAGTCTGTTATTTGATGACTTACACATTAAAATAGTTTATCATTTGCAATAAGATAGGGCAATGTAGAGGCATTGAATAGCTGACTTATGATGCTTTTAAAATGTATTTTTCCATATAGTAAATATATGCTTTTTTAAATTGGGAAATAGGTTATAACATTGGAAAACTGGGAAACAACTAATGCAACCAATGAAGTGCAGAAGATCATGGTAACCGGCCCATGTGTGGAAGCTAATTTATGTTCACTTTACCAATATAGATTAATCTATAACAAGGAAAAAACTAGTAAGTTGTAAATAATAAGGGAGATTTTATTACTCTTCATGTATAGACAAAATTATAAAAAGGTATTTGCTCTAGTCAAATTCTACTGTCTGGAAAATATAGTTTTAATAGTATGCTAGACAAAGAGGCAAAAAAATATATCATGAAGAAAACTCTTCAGACTGGGATAGAAAATGGTATCAGTAAAAACAGCTTTCAGATATATACTATTATTTTCTTCTGTAAGGATCATGATAAATGCATATCTAAACACACATAAGGAATTTATGTATCCGTGACTCACAGGTGTAAGTTAATAGGAATTAAGTTCATCATTATAGAGATAGACATTTCAGTTTCTCAAAAGACCTATGAGACACTAATTTATCTGTTAATGAAGATATTGCATTTCTATATTTTATAAAAAACCCTGAAAAAATAATTTTGCTATTTCTGTTAATTGTTTCAATGAGTAAGTATTGAAGAGTGCTTGCTGTTTGCCAAACACAATGCTTATTACTATGGGAATATTAAAACAATAAAATATGAGCCCTATCCTCAATAGATCACAGTCCAATTAAGCAGCCAATATTATTGAACTTGAATCAATTTCAGAATGTAATTTCATTAAGTGATAACTGATGGTACAGACTATAGGTGCTTTAAAAAATTCAAATATGAGACATCAGTGCTGGCTGTGATAGTGCAGAGATTTCAACTCTTTTTTTTTTTTTATTAAAACCCCTAATCATTTGACTTTAATTTTTTGTTAATTCATCGAAAAGTCTGGCTACCTGCTGACGCTTCTGACTTCATACTGCAATCAGCCTTGAATGACCTCTGGTCTATAAAACCGGATGCAGTTCAAGTAATAAGAACACAGAATCCTCAGAGCTATGTTTACATGGTAACCTTTATATCAACTAGAGGTAAGCATGTATTTCATTTTGCAATTCTGTAAAGTTTTTTCTAGGAAACAAGTTTGTATCCTGCGCAACTCCACTGAAAAAGGTAAAAGCTCCATAAAATGACAGGGGAAAGTAAATGCATATTCATAGCCTTGATCACCTCCAGGAGAAACAGAAATAAATGGTTAATTTTGTTCTACTGTAATTTAAATTTTAGTTTTACTTCAAGGAGTGTACAACTCCAATGCATGAGGTATACACGCTATATACTACAAATACACTATCAGTATAGTAGCCTACTTTACATTTAGCAAAAATTAGTGAAGATATTAATTCTGGAAATGAAATTTAAGTGAATCAGTATTTCTCAGGAGACACTAGTCTGGCTAGATCTTGTTTGATAAAAGGATTCTCTGGTCAAATCCCTGTGGGAAGCTCTGTATACCACAGCTTCTCCTTGAAGGTTGATAGAGCTCATTATAGAATATTAAAATCCCCAAGGACTCTGGCAATGAGCAACAAACAAAAACAACAATAAAAACAAAAACAAAACAAAAAAAGCAGTGCACCTGTATTTAATACAGCATTTTCCAAAATTATTTGACTTCTTTATCCTTTTCAAGTAATGGCCATTAACTTCTTATTACGTTTTCAAGTCTTACAATTTTTTTCTTTTAAATTTTTCCAGTTTTTCTTCTGCAAGTTTTATAGTTTTATTTATTTATTTATTTATTTAATTTGTTTATTTTTGGCTGTGTTGGGTCTTTGTTGCTGCGCGCGGGCTTTCTCTAGTTGCGGTGAGCGGGGACTACTCTTTGTTGCGGTGCGTGGGCTTCTCATCGCGGTGGCTTCTCCTGTTGCAGAGCACGGGCTCCAGGTGCACGGGCTTCAGCAGTTGTGGCTCGCGGGCTCCAGAGTGCAGGCTCAGTAGGTGGCACATTGGCTCAGTTGCTCTGTAGCATGTGGGATCTTCCCGGACCAGGGCTTGAACCCATGTCCCCTGTGTTGGCAGGCGGATTCTAAACCACTGCACCACCAGGGAAGCCCTCAAGTCTTACAATTTCAAGTGTCACGTTTTCAAGTCTTAAAGCCAAGTTTAGCAACCAATTTGGGTATTTGGGATATTTAGCTCATGAAATAGGTCCCTGAATATGTGTTTCCTTTCTTTGCACAGTCACTATTTTCCAATTCATATAAGTAAACTGTTACTTCAATGTTTATGTCTCATTTTATGAAGTTGTTAATTTGATTGTTGAGCAGAGAGTAAAGAATTCTATTTAACATGAATTGAAGTTCTAAAAATTTCCCAAAGGTTAGATTGTCAAAAAGCTATCTAAAGAAGATATGGTTATCTTTGTTCTCTCAGAGAAAGTTAGTAGGATTCCACTGTTAAAGCATCCTCCCAAAGAAGAGAGATATGTGAGGACAAGGCCTTATTTCTTTCAGTGAGATTGTATAAACAAGGTTCGCAGGCATGGGGCTACTTCCCGGAATTCATCTTTGTACTCCATTTGTAACTAAAGAAAATATCAATTTCCCAGGCTAGCCCTTTATACTAAGATGATGGTACCGGAAGAAAACTTAAATAATTTTTGGAATATTTTATTGCCCATTGATTTTTACCTCATGATCCCAATGCCAACTTTTGTTTATCTTACAAAACTTCCTTTTACGCTGCAAAAACAGAACCTTAAATATATAGCACTTTATCTGCTGTTTTGCTGTTTCTACTATGGCTAAATCTCAGATTCAAGGATCTGCATCTTCTCCATTTATCCTTTTTTTTGTGATAATACAATTCTAAATAAAACTAGTTTTGCTACATCTGAGTTTCTATTATGGGTATATTGGTATTTAATTAATTAACTTCTTCAAATTCTGTTTGGTACTTCATTGCAGGAGACTTCGATCTGCTCAGTTATGAAGTATTTGAAGGGAACAATGTCACACTGGCTATTACAGAACAAACCAAAGGAAAACCCAGTTTGGACACATTCACACTGAACTGGGATGGGGTCACTTCTAGGCCTCTTAGGCCACAGTCATCAGAAGCTGAAGTATGCTCTGTGTTAGTTTTTTAAACAGAAAGCCACTTAAGCATCAGCCTTCTATAAAAACACATTTTAAGGAATAGTAATACATCTCCTTGTCATGGTGGGTTGGAGCCAACTCATAGTGAGTGGAGAAGGGAGGAAATATCACAATGACAGAGGGAGTGAAAGGGGAGTTCTTGGATCTGTGCCAACAGGATCCAGGTATCTGCATATGGTGCAGCTGTTCATGAGGAATGTTTGCTTGTGAATTACTGCATTTCAACAACTACCTGTACAATGAGTTTGAGTTAATATTTGATGACTGAAGATTGTGCACTATTTCAAGTCCTTAATTCTAAATATCTGTGCTTTATCAGAGAAATATGGTATGGAAATTATAGACCTCATGAATGTGTGCCAGTTCCTATATAATCCAGAGTTATTATTTCTTAAATAATAGTAAGAGATTACAGTATATGTATCTCTTCTTTTGAGAAACAATGCATTGGAGTATATATTTTTTCCAGTTAATTTTGCATTAATTAGGAAAACTATTCATTTGGAATCTGTTTAATTAGGTGCTAATTCATTTAGGTTTGCCTCATTGCTGTCTTTAAAAAGCTACTAAACCAATATGCCTGCCTTATGTAATAACTAAATAAGCTAAGATCAGCCAGTTGGATATAACTATTATCATTCTAAAATAAAAGTCTTGAAACAGTCATTGGATACTGAAATTATCACATATTAACTTGAAATTATTTAGCAAATGACCTCATAATTATGGCTAACATGGGAATTATGAAATTATTTTTTAATTAATTAGTAGAATTAGTAGTTAAATTAGTAATGTTCTAACTCTTCATAAAGAAGTTACTAAAGCTCATATTGTTAATTTAGTTTCAGGCAGCAGTGGAAGAAATGGTTAGCGCTAAGTGTCCACCACAAATTGCAAATTTTGAAGAAGGATTTGTTGTGAAATACTTCAGAGGTTATGAAACTGATTTTAACCTGGTATGGAATATTTAATGAACTGTGAGATGGACCAGATAAGAAATCATATAAATGTTTGGAATTTTGTCATTTTTTGAATTAGCATTAATTCCTTTAACATTTAAAGTCAAGTTTCAAGTATAATTTTGTCATACATTTATTGGTAAGGTCTGTTCTAGCATCTTCCTGCATTATAAAATGACTCATTTGTAAAAACACACCTGAATTTTCTTAATCAAGAGAAAGTAGGCAAGATGGGTAAATGTGAGATCTGTAGGATTTTTGTTTGTTTTCTTCATTTAGATGCAGAGTATATTCTTTTTCCTCATTGGCTTCAGAGAATACCATTTGTAGTAGAGCGTTATACAGTAAATTGCTTCCCTTGCTTCTGGTCAGTTAGTACAATGCCTAGTCATTATTTACTTATTGATGAAATACAAAGATTTTTCTTTGATGTACAATAAATTTAAAATATACTTAACTTCCTAATTCTTATTTTGAAGACTTGAGGAAGCCAGATATTCACCATTTCCAAATGAATACCATAGGAATGAGAAATATATAGGCTAGTTATTCAGTTCAGATCAATACCCCAGAAATGAGTCCTTAAAAATATATATCATGTCATGCTTTATGCAAACAGATTTATTATTGAAGAAAAGGGAAAATCATTTAATGGGTTACGTTTTCAACCTGTTTCAATAAATATACATGTATTTGGGTTCTCCTATCCTGAATGTAGTACTTGCAGCCAAGACAATTGAACAAGTAGTTTACATTATACTCCTTTCGTACTTCATCTCCCATCATCATCATCATCACAACACACATTCTTGGCTACACTTTACCTTGACTCTTTGAGTTTCCCAGCACCACTCTCTCCTGTCCCCACTTCTTTGCACATATTTTACGCTCTCTCTGATGCCCCTTGGCTCCCTTTTCCTTTTAAATTACTCCTGTTTATTCTTCAAGGCAATTCATTTGTTACTTCTCCGAGTCATCTGTTTTGATGCTTTTATGTGAGTTAGATGTCTCCTTTCAGCCTTGGTTTTATAATCCTTGGTTCCTTTGTCCCAAACTGGTAGGCTCCTGTGTGTAGGGATAGGGTTCTTCACTATTTGAACCCTGAAGATTAAACAAAAAACAAGCAAATGAACAAACAAGTAAAAATGTGGCATGGAATGAACACAAAAAATCATTTGTGGAAGGAGTGGATAAATATCCTTAAGGAGTTCATAATATAAGGGGAAAGAGAGGACTTGGGAAATAGTCAAATACAGATACAAGGGATTATGAGTATGTATCTAAATGAGTGTTATAGGATGAGAGCCTTAGACTTTCAAAGAAGAGAGAAAACATTTCAGGTTAAAGCAGTTTGGGAAGCAGTGGGATCTGAGTTGAAACTTGAATGACTTAGGTGAAGATGTTGGGGAGTAAAGCAGGGCAATAAATCATGTTTTCATTTGAAATATTATTGTTTCTGTAGGAACATATTAATAGAGGGCAAAAGACAGCTGAAACTGATGCTTACTGTGGTCGTTATTCCCTGAAAAACCCAGCTGTTCTTTTTGACTCAGCAGATGTTAAACCAAACAGACTACCATATGGAAACATTTTATTATTTCCTTATAACCAGGTAAGCTCAACAAAATGATATGCTAATTAAATTTGTAAAATACCTTGGTAATAAAATTTCATGAAGTTTTAAGACAAGGAAAATTGCTTGTCATGTGAAGTCACATCACGTTGGACAGGCACCATGCTTCAATTCTGTGCTTGTGATTTCCTTGTCTGTTGATACTCAAAAAATGAAATTTTAAGAATACGTAGTACCGTGCACATGTATTCTGCTTTATCTTATAATTTCAGGAAAAAAACATTATTTGCACACAAATGTAAATACTAAAACAATTTAAAATATATAATCTCATTATTCCTTCATTTATTAAGAAGAAACAAAAATAGATAGCTGTCATAAAGTGATCTTGGGTATCCAGTCATGGAAAAGTAAAGGAGGATCACGAGCAGAGGAGACGGCAGTTTTAGGATAGGTATCTAAGACTAGCAATCATAGATTTACCCTTTCTCTTGTTTTAAAATTTTCAACTTGTAACACATGTTCTAAAGTTCTAAGTTCTAAATATATCTAACATTTTTAAGGAGTTGTAGACCATTAAAATTAGTATTTAATAACTATTGTATGGTGACATCTCTAAATGTTCAGCTGCATTCACATCCTAGTTAATCTACCTGAATGTTTCTCTGTCTTCTCTGTGTGTTCTGGAGTTTTAAATTCATTGAAGAGTTTAGTTAGAACTGGCCTTAATCCTTATATAGCTCCATGACTAGAGGGAGTGAATTATTTCCATTCTTTTAAGGAAATCATATCTAAGAAAACAATAAAAGAATTAATCATTAATTGTGAGGTCACATCAACTCCTTCCTCTTCTATAAAATCTTCCCCAATTCTTCTGCATCTCATTGTCTGAAATTAATCATTCCTTCCTCTGTGTTCTGATACATTTTGTATAAAAAATGCTCAATAGATATTTATTGGATTGGATTGAATTCATTTGAATTGCTACAAAACAATTTAATGGTAAAATATTGTTACTGATTTTTTTTAATGTTTTCCATGTAGTTATGTTTAGCCTACAAAGGATTCTTGGCAAATTATATTGGTCTAAAATTTCAATACCAAGACACAAGCAAGATTACTAGAAGCACTGATACACAATTTACATATAACTTTGCGTATGGAAACAAGTAAGTTACACTATGAATTTGAAATTTTTACATTATAGCATGTAAACTATGAAGGTAAAATCTGTTTGTTTGTTTGTTTGTTTTTGAGAAATCGTGTGCACCATGGATCTAACTGCAATTTTTTCTGCCTTCTACATAAGCTTCCTAACAGAGACATTTGTGCCAAAAATAAATCTATAGATTATGAAAATAAAAATTGGTCTAGTGTCATCATCACCCATGACCATTTAAAAGACAAAACAGTGGTAAACTTTAGAATTTAAATTGTATATTATTAAATCTAATAATGTTTCTAGATACTGAAGGAAGGTAGAAAGAAACTGCCTTAGCGCAAGATTATCATTAGACTTTGATCACTGAAAAACAAAATGAATGTGTAAATGGAGAAAATAAAATATTTTGATGAACATACCAAAGTTAAGGGAGAAAACATATTCTTAAATACTTGGTTTGGTTGCCAAAAGTTAGACACATAAAAATGCAGATAGAGAAATATAATGCGAGAAACTAAATGAGTCTAGAGAAAGCTGTTTAATGACTGTGATTGTCATAACCTCAAGCACAATTTAGTTCTGCAAAACGATTTTTGGTTTTCATTAATTATTATATCTTCTGAAATTTGTCAGTCTTGACTTTGAATTTTCATATACAATACACACAAAAATTGTACTTACAATAAAACAATGACGACACATACACACACATACAACTTTTCTATTTTAAAAAGTATTCCTCGGGCTTCCCTGGTGACGCAGTGGTTGAGAGTCCGCCTGCCGATGCAGGGGACACGGGGTCGTGCCCCGGTCCGGGAAGATCCCACATGCCGCGGAGCGGCTGGGCCCGTGAGCCATGGCCGCTGAGCCTGCGCATCCGGAGCCTGTGCTCCGCAATGGAAGAGGCCACAACAGTGAGAGGCCTGCGTACCGCAAAAAAAAAAAAGTATTCCTCATAAATTTTAAAGTCATGCTTATTGAAGTGCAATTTACATAATGTCATAATTTACTCTAAGTGCATAATTCAGTAAGCATGACAAATGTATACAGTTATGTAATCATTACCCCAGTAAAGATGTAGAACATTTCCTCTCCACAATTTTAGAAGGTTTTTTTTCATGTAAAGTTTATGTCATAAAATACCCATGGTATGATTTCCATGTCTTCAAAAATATTTCTAATACGTTTCTTTTGTGTTTTTTTCTGTCATAGCTACATAAAAAATCTTCTGTATCCTGTATCAATCTATATAGTTTTCATTGTACTTTAATACATATCATTTAAGTTGCTGCCATTCTGTAATATATAGAGAGGACTTTTCTATTCTCATCATAGGAGTGGGATTATGAACACTCAGAACTGCCGTGTATGGAGCAAGTGTGAGGCAGTCAGTGCCTCGGCTTAACTGTTCAGACAGAAGGGAAGAGAAAATGATCCAAAGTTAGAAATAGAACCAAATGATACCCATAAACAAAACAAAACAAAGACAAGAAATAACAGGTAAGATGATGAGGGAGATTAGAATAACTAGATGGAAAGAAAAGGCAGTTTTTTTCTTTTCTGGCTGCACTGCACAGCTTGTGGGATCTTAGTTCCCCAACCTGGGATCGAACCCGTGCTCTCTGCAGTGGAAGTACGAGTCCTAACCACTAGACCACCAGGGAATTCCTGAAAAGGTGGTGTTGATGGGGGAGTTTGCTTCTGGATGAAGAAACTACTTCCAACTCTGCAGTTTCAAGCTTCCTGCTTTCTTGATCATCCCAACACTATTTTCAAAATGCAGGGACCAGCTTTCATTCCATACCTTTAGAAATGTGTATACTCCAAAACTCATAGAAATATGTTGGACTATAATGGGAATCTTATTTGTTAATGGTTTAAAAAACTTTTCAGATGGATCCCTCATGAGTTGGGGGAAAGGGGTAAAGTGGGGAGACAACCAGAGCTGGGGCCTGTAGATGCTCTCTCGGAGCTAGGTCCCTGAATTCCATCAGGAGAAAACAAGATGTGCCCACTGGGTCAGTGACAGAAGCAGTGACAGGCGATGGAACAGACAGGTGGGTGGGAGCACACAGAGCCTGTTGGAACTGTGGGACCTGGACATGGATATCGTTAGATACATCCCCTTCCTGTGCCCCCAGCCCAGCTTTTTAACCTGAAATTTTTAAAGAAGTTTTGCCAGTGCTTATGGCTTTCTCCCTGAAGAAGTGGAATGACCTTTTGTTAAGGGAAGAAGGGAAGTTATAGTCTTCAGCTTTCAAAATAAAATACTGTATTTGATGCATAACCCTCTGGCATCATCTCCTGAACATGTGGCCCTAATGCCCTTCAGATTTTCTGATCAATTGATAAAGTGAGGGCAACTGGGAACCGATTTTAAATACAGGTGTAGAATCTCTAACCATGAGGTAGGTAGCCATAGTTAAAATGCAGATACCCAAGAGATGTTTGTCAAAGAGAATATATTTAAGAAGAGTCTTTCCAAGAATTCTTCAGGACACATGAAAATTCTCCCACTGAATATTCCTTAGATTGTTGGAATAAGCATTAAAAGATACTTATTTGTGTTTTACCCCATGAATAAAATCTAGACATGCTTCCATAGGATGTAAAGAAAGAAAATTTTTTTACATACAGAGACAGAAAGTTCATCAGATACTGAAGTTTGGTAAACTTGGAGTGGACTTCAAAGGACAGAGAGCTGAGTGAGCTCTGTGTATGAAGTGGACAGTGTTGGCACGAGCTATAAGAAGCTGCTCCCTGAGAAAGTTGCAGGACACTCTTGGGTTTTGTTTTCTAACAAAAACTTAAGAAGTCAAAACCGATTCCCCACCCACCGCCAATGAAAGAAAAGTAATCTTCCTGAATTAATGCTTTAAAAAAATGTCCTTTTCCTGGCAGTTCAGATTTCACCCTCCAGTGGCATCTGATTAAACAGTGTATGGCTCCTGTGTTTGCACTTTTGGCATGTTTTATACATTTGATCCGTCTTTGTTTTCCACAGAAGATGAAGAGGAAGATAGGCAGAGAGAGAAGCAGAGACAGAGACAGAAAGAGACAGAGGAGTATTGAAGAAAGTGTTGATTCCCCCTCCCCATGCATAAATAGATCTTTTGAGGCTATTGCACAGTTTAATCCAATATATAAAATGGGATCGAAGTTAGCTCCTGGAATGAGTGAAGTGAGTGGGAACAATTCTGCAATTCCCTAGGGTAATTGTTGACTCAGAAGAGGCCACAACTACTCTCTGTTGGCCATCACATAGGAAGAAACAATGCCAGGGGTTAAGACAGTCCTCTCCATGTTAATAGGCAAGGAGCATGGAAAGTCTATGCACAGAATGAACATATCCCACTGCCTCATACCCAGTTTGATTCAAATCGGGTAATCCCATGATGGATCATTATGAAGTGAAAGTCCTTCTTGAAGGGACATCCCTACGTGCCCAAATTGAACAATGGAATCACAATTTTAATTTTGATCACCACCACCTGTATGCATTTCACTCTTCTATTGCAACAGGATTTTGGAAGATTTTACAGATCTCAATTCTTCCATGTTAGTCAAACCATCACTTAACCATATCACTAAGTAGGTCCTTCCTTTAGCCTGCAGTTTTTCTGCTGTGCCGTAATTTGAAGATGCCCTACATTTGATGGAGCTAATGGGCTTCCTTTACCCTAAATGCTACAAGATCTTTCAACAAGAATATCATGAGTTTTAAAAGAGGTTGGTTCTCTGATTAAAAACTATTACCAATCAAGGCAACGTAAACTCTCCTAGCTGGTATTTCTAGACCTGCTTTTATGTAGGTCAAACAGTCTACTTAGATCAACTAGGTGTGTTAGCATTAGTTTATTTTCAGTACATTGTTAGTGTCAAAAAGCATTGTTCTATAACCCTCCAGAACCAGTGATGTTTGTATTTGTAAATCAAGCTTCAAAATCCCAGAAGTAAAATCTGGTTTTCCTTTGGAAAATGGAATTATCTAGCCACAAAAGCACCATGTGCTGTTTAAGTTTTGATATCATTTGTAGTCTTCATTTCTCTTATATAAAGGGCCCTGCTCAGTGTACCATTTTTTCTAAGTTGTTTTTAGAACTTGGGAATCATATAATTAGTAGTAGAAGTCTACTTAGAGGCCCAAAATACTTTTTTTAATTTAAGGAGCACTTTAACTTAATGTAGTTATGCATATAATTTTCTAAAATGATGTCAGTCTAAGCTTTGATGCACTAGAGGTGGATCCCATGATGAGTTTGTAAACCATGAAGTTTCAAAATGAGAATAGAAGGTTCCCAAACTAGTCAGTTAATCAGTACAGTGGTAGCTGATGCAAAGATTATTGTTGAACTGTATTTAGTTATTTGAATGGCAGTATTTATCTCTTTACCGCAAACTCCTGTAACAAAATTGCTTATGTAATTTATGAGATTCCAATGCAGTTAATATTTAATGGAAGCTCTGAATCTAAATTATACGTTTAGAAGGCACTCTGCAACCATTTGAATCTATAAATAACTTAGCACCTTTTGTCCCTTAGTTATAGGGGACAATGCAACTCCACTGAGCTCTTTCAGAAGTATTATCAAGCTCCAGTTTTGCTTCTTAGTATTGGATTGAAATTGCTGCTCTGTCCCTGGCACCACTAAAATGGTTTGCTTCATTCTTGTGTCTTGTTTCTGTATGCTTTCCACCAGGGTGCATGCTCCTTAGTTTACTTACCTGTCACTGCAGAATGTTATTTTACATGCCTATGTCTACTGCCAAGGTTACAAATAAAAGAAAACCTATCTTTTGGATACAACATTAAATCTTTCACTGCCAATGTAAAGTTTCTGCTTGCTGTCCCTTGTGGCTGTTTTTTTGTGCTAATAAAGCTTGCTTATGGTCTTCTTGTGGAAAAAGAAAAACTTTTACTGTTCAAGATTTTAATGCTTTTTATAATGTATTTGTTTACATTGAACATTATAACTGATCTATACACCTAATTAAACAACCATATTTCAGCTGGACCTACACCTGTATAGACCTTCTGGATCTCATACAAACCAAATACACTGGGACCAGTTTTTCTCTTCAGAGGATTAGTTTGCAGAAAGCATCAGAATCACAGTCTTTCTATGTGGATATTGTATACATTGGACAGACATCTACAATTGCAGCATTGGATGGTATATTGTATCTTTTCATATCTAAAACCTAAACCTTCTAAACCTACTTTGTACTAAAATCTTATTGTGGACGTTATTTATATTCTGTAGGTTAGATAGAAACATTAATCTCTAAATATTGTTATTCTTTCATCTCAATAATACTATGGTTTAAATCATATATTTTTTTAGTGAATAGGACCAGGTGATTATTCTAAAGATAAATGCATCCTTAATGTAAACTTTGTCATTAAAGCAGGAATTAGTTTTATAGTCCTGGATTCTGTTTACAGGTAAACTGTGGCAAACATTCTAATTTTGCCTTGTTTGATTTTTGAGAAATCAACTACCAAGATAGAGATCTGTTCCTGAAAGGCAACTGTTGACATTGACGTCTGTCTAGTAAGAATGAGCTGAAACTTTCCATGGACTTTATTGTGATAATTAGTAAAACTGTAAATGAAAACTTTATTTCTCAGAGTTTTAGTGTTTTTTCTAGTTATGTTAATAGACTCATATATGTGAGATATGCTAATAAAATAATAAAAATTAAACTGCAGTCTTTTTAAAAATCAGCCTAACTCCAAACAGTCACCTTAATAAGTGACTATTACCATATTTCAGAGGAGTTTTGGAATCCTTTCCTCTGGAACAGTTTTCAAGTGCAAGGTCATGATTCAACTGGCTAAAAACTAAATGTTACTGTACTCTGAGTCGCTCTTTTTGAATCCACTATCACCAGACCTACATTGTGATTGATGGAGCACATAAGACAGCTGATCTGTGCTGAGATAAAGGTTGTAGTTCCTTAAGCAACAGTCATTTAGCACCTACCATGTGGCAGGCAATGTGTCTAGTACCAAAGAAAGAACAGAGGACCAGGCAGTCCTGGTCCTAACCTCATGGAACACACATCCTAGTGAGCACCACGTTCAGGGACCTACAACAGAGCAAAACTAACTGGCCCACAGAAGGCTGCATAGAACCCAGAGCTTGGTGGCTTTTCAGTATTTTGTTTTACCCAGTGAGGCTCATATATCTAAAGACTTTAAAGCTTTATATTCTAGAAGTGAAGGTTTGCCAAGCTTCACAAACTACTTTCCTTAAGGTCTTCTTTCTAAAATTTGATTTTAAACAGCTTATTCCATGACACATGGATATTATTTGATGCTTTTCTTTTTAGCAGCACAAGCTATGCAATTTTATCTTCCATTTACTTTGTTTATTTATGTTCTTTAGAAATGCCAAAGAGAAGACTTCCAGCATTAGCAAATAAAGGAATATTTTTAAAGCACTTTCAGGTGAATCAGACCAAAATTAATGGATCAAGTATGACCAACCAATATTCTGTCACCATGACATCATGTAATTGCAGTTATAATATACCCATGATGGCTGTGAGCTTTGGGCAGGTAAGCTTAGAATTTTATGAGTAGCTATTTTCAACTTATGAAACATTAGCCTTGACCTAGTAAACTTAAAACATTTTTTTTAATGAAGAACTGACACACGGATTAGACATCTTTTAATAGAACAAGACAGTTATTCTAAGGATGAAATGAAGATTTAGAGGCTTGTTGAACTTGAGCATGAAAATTCACTTTAAACATTAAAAATTTTTTAACGAAATATATTGATGGGGAAAAAAGCAGGAGGAAATAGCCTTAAGAATCAGCTAGTCAGATTTAAGTAGTTTTCTCTGTTGAGGTAAAAGAAAAATTTGTGGGCTCTCCCAATAAAGATCTTTGAACAGAGATTATTGAAAGAAAATTTGAGATTCCACATATGTTTTAAAATTGTTTCTGTTATAAACACCATTTATTTTTTATTTGTATCAAAATTGATACAAGGGGAAAGAGATGGTTTTCCATAATTCCAAAAGGCTCTGGACAGTATTTTGTACTGTTTGGGTATAAGATCTGTATTAAATGTTACAATTATGAGGAGTATTCTTACATTTAATTTTTTACAAAAATATACAATTAGTTAATATAATTTCCTACAACAAACCAAAACCAAGTATAATAAGTTCAAGATTAAAGGTTAAATAATAATTAAATATTATAATTTGAGTCTCACAGAGAACTTTGTGTTAACAGTTTTATGATTAAAAAGACTGAAAAACTATAAGTGTTCCACGAAAATTGCTTTTACCCTATCCAGGCCCAATGTTTTAGTCTTAGTATATTCAAGATAAATGTCTTGTAAATGTTTTTCAGTCTCTTAGCTCTCTAACAAAATGTAATAACAAAATGTAATAACGTATGTGCACATATGTTAAATGTCCAGATTAATGAATTGTTTTAAAAACTGTAACTTTGAGATAATTGTAGATTTATGTGCAGTTGTAAGAAATAATACATAAATATTTCCATACCCTTCACCCATTATCCCCCAATGGTAACATTTATAACTATAGCATAAATAGCACAGCCAGAAAATTGACATTGATGCAATTTACCAAACTTACTCAGTTACCAGTTCTACATGCTTTCATTTGTGTGTGCCTGTGTATGTGTAGTTCTGTACAATCTTTATTGCATGTGTAGATTCAGCTGACCACCACAGAACAGTTCCATCACAAGGATCCCTCATGATACCCTTTTATGTAGCCACACCCACCTCCCTCCCTTCAGCACAGTCCTATGTCTGGCAACCACTAATGTCTCTATAATTTTGGCATTTAACAATGTTGTGGAAAAGGAATCAGACTTTATATAATCATACTAGTATTTAGCCTTTTGAGATTGGCTTTTTTCACTCAGCATAATTCCCTTGAGACCCCTCCAAGTTGTTGTATGTATCAATAGTTTGTTCATTTTTGTTACTGAGTAACATTTAATGGGATGGATGCACCATAGTCTATTAACCACTTACCCCTTGAAGGACATCTGAGTTGTTCCCAGGTTTTGGGTGTTATGAATAAAGCTGCCATGAACATTTATCTGTAGGTTTCCATGTGATGTAAGTTTTCATTTTCTGGGTTAATTGCCCATCAGTGTAATTATGGGTTCATATGGTAAGCACATGTACAGTTTTGTAAGAAACTATCGTACTCTTTACCAAAGTGGCTGCACCATTTTACATTCCCACCAGCAATGTATGAGTGACCCAGTGTCTGCACAAATTCACCAGCATTTGGCATTATCACTATTTTTTATTCTAGCCATTCTGATGGGGTATATACTGTTAGCTGATTTTGGTGTTAATTTGCATTTCCTAATGGCTAATAATGTTGAACACCCATATATCCTCTTCTGTGATATCTGTTCCTGCCTTTTGCCCATTTTCTAACTGGACTATTTTCCTATTATTGAGTTTTTAAAGGTCTTTATATATCCTAGATATAAGTCCTTTGTCAGGTATGTGGTTTGCATATATTTTCTCCCAGTCTGTACCTTGCCTTTTCATCATCTTCATAAGGTCTTTCATAGAACAACACTCTTAATGAGATCCAGTTTATCAAGTTTTTCCTTTTATGAATGGTGCTTTTGGTTTCAAGTCAAAGAACTCTACTCTTATCCCTAAATCCTGAATATTTTTCTGTTTTTGTCCTGAAAGTTTTATAGTTTTACATTTAAGGCCATGATCCATTCTGAGTTAACTTTTGTATGAGATGTGAAGTTTTAGGTCCAGGTTCATTTGTTTGCCTGTCCCTCCAGTTGCTCTGGCACCATTTATTGAAACAGCTATCCTTCCTCTGTTGAATTACCTTTGTACCTTTATCAAAAGTCAGTTGGGCATATTTGTGTGGATATATTTCTGGATTCTCTATTCTGTCCCATTGCTCTATATGTCCATCCTTCCACTGATACCACACCCTTCTGATCACTGTAGCTATGTAGTGAGCCTTAACATTGGGAAGAGTGATTCCTCTCACTTTACTCTTCTTGTGAAAAATTGTTTTAGCTATTCTAGGTCCTGTGTCTTTCCATATAAATTTTGAAATAGGCTTGTTTATGTCTACAAAAATCTTGCTGGCAATTTGATAAGAATTGCATTTAAACCTATAGATTGCATGTAAACCTATAGAGAGAATTGACACCTTTACCATGTTGAGTCTTCCAATCTATGTACACAGTATGTCTCTCCATTTATTTAGGTCTTCTTTGCTTTTTTTTTGTCCAACGTATTTTGGTCTTCTTTGATCACATCTTGCATTTTGCAATTTCAGGTCAGATTCAGTACATTTTGTTAGATTTGTATGTAAGTATTTCATTTTCTTTGAAGCCATTGTAATGGGTCTTGTATTAATTTCAGTTTCCGCATGCTTGTTATTTATACATAAAAATGTGATTGGTTTTTGTGTATTGATCTGGTATCTTGCAATCTTGCTGAAGTCCATGAATTTTTACAAAGTAAATGCACTCATGTAATCACTACCCAGATCAAGGTAAAGAAAATCATTAGACCCCCCCAAAGCTTTCTTTATGCCTTTTCTTTGTCATGGGATTACTTACCCTACACCCTTAGATAACCACTATTTTGACTTCTACTACCATTAATTAGTTTTGCTTGGTTTTACTCTTTTTAAAAAAATAAATATTAAAAAATATTAAATAGTAAAATATTCATTTATTTATTTATTTCCCTTATTTTTTTGGCTGCATTGGGTCTTAATTGCAGCACGCCAGATCTTTGTTGAGGCAAGCAGGATCTTTTGTTACAGCACAAGGTCTCTTCATTGTGGCACTCAGGCTTCTCTCTGGTTTCAGTGTGCGGATTTCTCTCTAGTTGTGGCACGCGTATTTCTCTCTAGTTGTGGCACGAGGGCTCTAGGGCACGTGAGCTCTGTAGTTGGTGGCTCGTGGGCTTTCTCTTTGAAGCACACAAGCTCAATAGTTGTGGCGTGTGGGCTTAGTTGCCCCGTGTCATGTGAGATCCTAGTTCCCCGACTGGGATGGAACCCGCGTCCCCTGCACTGGAAGGCAGATTCTTTACCACTGGACCACCAGGGAAGTCCCTGTTTTTACTCTTCATATCAATGAATAATACAGTGTGTACTCTTTTGCATCTTCTTTTATTTGATAATGTGAGATTCATGCTGTTGCGTATAGCTAGCTATAGTTCATTCTTTTTCATTGCTATACAATATTCCTTGGTATTAATATACAACCATTTATCCTTTCTATTGATGGGCTTTTGCACTATTTCCAGTTTGGGGTTATTATAAATAAAGCTGCTCTGAACATTCTTGCATATGTCTTTTGGCACTTACGTTCACTCCTTTATGTGGGCAATAGAGCTTATAATTTTATTTTATTTTATTTATTTTTAAAAAATATTTACTTATTTGCTGCACCCGGTTTAGTTGCTGCACATGGGATCTTCGTTGCCGTGTGCAGGATCTTTCATTGGGCATGTGGTATCTAGTCTCCTGACTAGGGATCGAACCCAGGCCCCCTGCATTGAGAGCACAGAGTCTTAACTGCTGGACCACCAGGGAAGTCCCCCAGAGCTTATAATTTTAAATTCCACAAAATTAGCAGAGATCAGAAGCAGGAGAATATCATCTTCACTCTTAGAGTTACAATCTATGAATTTTTATTGCACATGTTTCTTCTGTCAGTTGACTGACACTCAACATTAGACAGGTATTTCCTGAGTCTGGATCAGTCACTGTATTGATCGTATACTTCCTTTTATTGTTAGTTAGGTTTTCAAGCTTCCATATGTTATTTCTCCAAAAAGGTGTTTAATTTTTTGATAGCCAAGACCGTATCTCATGTTTCTTTGCCTTCCCATTGTGATTAGCATTGTACCTTGAACAGAATGCCTGCTCAATAAATATTTGCTCCTTGAGCGATGGTAGGTGCACTCTGAATTAATGAGGTATTACTGTGGTTCCAGCTGATTGCTGCACAGATGACTGAGTTGACTTGGGCCTCATTATCGCAGCTATATAGGTATAGCCTGTGTTGATTTATGTGACTCTCCTTAACGTTCTGAGGAGTCCTGAATACCTGAGGCTCATTTATGTCATGTCACAGGATTGTATGCCGGTGAAATAGAAATCTGGTAGCCATTGTTATGTTTAATCATTTTATCAATATTTATTTTGGAAACTAGACGATCACAAACGAGACAGAGAATGAGTCTGTTTACAGAGGAAATAATTGGCCGGGGGAGTCAAAGATTCATATTCAAAGAGTTCAAGCAGCATCTCCACCGCTAAGTGGCAGCTTTGACATTCACGCTTACGGACATATTCTCAAAGGTATATGGAAAAAGTTCATAACTTTGGTCTATGTATCAGTTGGACTGTACTGATCTAGACAACCATCATAAACATTTTGGTGTATTTCTTTTTAATATTATTTCTCTATGTAATTTATAGAGCTGAGATTATGTCAGTAATGTAAAACTAAATTGTTCAGAAAAATCACATTTTCACATTTTCTTCATCACCTCACCAGATATACCAGGTTAAATTCCCAAAAGTTTGTTTCTCTTTTACATCCATAGCTTACTGGTTATCTATAAAGTTAACTGATTTTTTTTTTTTTAATATTTGAGCCAAGGCTCAATGTCTGCAGTACGTTACTCATGTAATTTTTGTTTCTCAGAAATATATAAATGTGTTGCCTAAGTAATATGCAGATTTCATTTTTTCTGTATTTGGAGGAGGACAGTTGGTTTACAAGTGATAAAACACATCTCATATATGTTAAGGGTGGCCATAGGTTTGTGAATTTTTGACTCCCGCTGTTTGCCGTCCTTCTGCGAGTACAGGTATTCCCGCTGCTGCGTCAGCTGCAGATTTGCAGTTTGCTCTCCAGAGTCTAGAAGAAGTGGGACAAGTCTCAGTTACACGAGAGGGAAGCTGTGCTGGATACTCATGGCACGTCAAGTGGAGAAGCACATGTGGAAAGCAGAAACTGCTGCAGGTTCCCTTACTTCACCTGGTTTCTGTTTTCTTCTATATGTTCGTTGCTTATTTGCACCCTGCCTCATTCCAAAAAGAAATGGAGACTGTGTGTATTTTAAAACTGCAAGCTATAGCCTAAACAGTAATAAAAGGAAACAGAAGATTGTTGTAAATTAAGTTGACCAGGCATTCTCTTTCATGGAGAATAGCTGTTAGTGCTTTATTCCTGATCCCCTATGGGAGAATATGCCGGTTAGAAGACCTTTGACAGGGGCAGGAGGGGCACAGGCAGGGGCAGTCTCAGAACTAAATCTGGGTATACGTAAGAGGAGCCAAGCATAACCAGCGTCGCTGTCCTTTAATTCTACCACTGTGCACTAGAGCTGTGTTCTAGGACCTTGGATTCTTTTCTGGTTTCAAAGATGACCTTTTCAAGTTCATAACAGAGCCACACCTTAAGAGCTCATCTAATTACTTTTGCTTAGAGTGTGGTTGGGGGCAGGGAGGGAAGTCAGGCTCAGAATATGTGACAGAGAAGGGTCTAGAAGAGACTGGGGGCTCAGATATCAAACATCAAAAATACGATGCTTTGTAGTGATGGTGAGAGTGTGAGATGCACTCTCATCCTCGTGCACTCTTGGTGAGACAGTAAATTAGTACGAGCTTTTGGAAGGATAATTTAATTGTATCTGAATATAGATACCTTATGACTCGGCAGTCTCAGCTGTGTTACTCTCTTCTACTGAAATGATGATACAAATATGAAATGAAATAGGCAAAAAGTTAGTCACTGCAGCATTATTTGTAATAGTAAAAAAACCTAGAAACCGAAATTCCCATCAATAGAAAAATGGTTGTTAAAATGATACAAACGGTGGAAATAAATACAGAACTCTACTTATAAAACCATTTTGGATAAAACAGAGGTGCTGGGGGACAGGAGATTCAAAAAAAGGTATATAAACAATAATCATAGACTATAACGTACCATACATAGATTGTATGGATGTCATAAAGATATGTGGGTTATTTTAAGGAAACATATGGCCAGAAACTAGAATAAGAAAATTCTGCAACTGAGACAGCTCTAGTGACTGATCTCCTCTTGGTCCTCTGCTGGTGCCTGCACACCTACTCCCTTCACTCTTTCCTGACCAGTCTCCTCTGCTTTATTCATCATTTCTGCTCCTGGTCACTTTGGCTCCCACAGGCCCAGCATGGAGACTCCTGTCTCTTTGCTAGACCCTGTATGCATCTGAAGGCTGCCATATTGGCAGCACGATTTTGGAATGACCAAATTATACATATTGATCTGATTTGGTTTCATTTTTACCATTGACAGAAAATATAACTCCATGAGTGGATGAAAAACCAAGAGTAGTTTTGGTAGAGGCCAAAAATGCTAAAGGGGAAAAGTTGACTCTCGGGTGGAAAGAGGACTACATTTTTCAATTATTTAAGAATCATTTATCAAAGTGGTCATATTCAGAAAGCATAGAATATTTTGAAAAAATCAAAATAAGTAAATTCATGTTCCTTAGACATGTTTTATCCTAAATATTCAAGTTAATTTTAGTCATTTAATTCAAGTTGTAATTGACGCAATATATGATACTGCAATGATGTTATGAGTTTTTTTCTTGGGTAGATTATGATCATTTTTGAAGAGGCTTCTTTTTCAAAAGTGTGATTAAATGGCTTTGAATTTTTTTCATCCTTTGGCTTTTCACTTTTAACCATGCTTAAACTTAAAAAGAAAAACTACTGTGATCATATTTATTATAACCTTTCTAGTAAAATAATCTCGTCTAAAAATAGATCAATGATTCCAACATTTTTGGAGAAAAGGCTAACGTGATGGTTACAAGGATAAAGGAAGGTGGCTTATTCAGACAGCGCATACTGGGAGACCTGCTTCGTACACCCAGCAAACAGCCACAGGTATTTTTGAAAGTTTCCTCCTGATGTAATTTTAAATGTATAACTATTTTGTAATACATTGAAGACCTGGTAAAACAGAAGAGATGACATCTTTATTTTTCATGTGACTATTTGTTAACAGATGATCAACTCAGTGATATTATTTTGTGACTTTGGGGAAA
This sequence comes from Monodon monoceros, assembly GCF_005190385.1. Classification (NCBI taxonomy): domain Eukaryota; kingdom Metazoa; phylum Chordata; class Mammalia; order Artiodactyla; family Monodontidae; genus Monodon; species Monodon monoceros. The sequence continues at coordinate 25,469,423 of NW_021703770.1, read as the reverse complement.
ATTATCTTCCTTATGATAAAAGATTTTAAGCTCTACTGTTAGTATTTGAAAATATATTCTTTCATTTAATCTTTATAGTAACTCTGTAAAATAATTATTAATGTTACCACTTACTGATGAGGAAATTAAATTGTATGGAGTTTAGGTGACTTTCCCAAGAGCAACCTTTATTTTTCTTCATAGCACTTATCACCCCCAGGGCATAATGTGCATTTTCTTTTTTTGGTAAGTTTATAGGCTTATGTAAGGCTCTCTGTCCTACTTCCACTAGACTATACGTTCAGTAACAGCAGGGATGTCATCTGTTTTGTTAAATGTGCTTGATACGTTTACAACTGTGCCTGATGTATAATGGACACATTCGCTGAATGAATCAATGAAGTGTCAAAACAGAAAAAGTATAAATAGAATAGACTAATTTTTGGAAACCAACAAACCAGCAAACAAGCAAATTTCCATTACTTTTTCTAAATCCTATGCATAGTCTATTTAAGCATGCTACCCTTGTTACCTCTGTGTTTCTTTATTTGAAGGTTGAAGTCTATGTTAATGAAATCCCAGCTAAATGTTCAGGTGACTGTGGGTTTACATGGGATCCCACAACTACTCCTCAAGTCTGGGCCATAAGTCCTTCCCAAGGTAATCTCTTGCTTTCAAACTTAGAGTATGGGGTGGAAGACAATTAGCAAAAATGTAAACTCTGATAATGATTTTTTTATATTCTAACTAAGGCAAGCAGACAGTTCTACATAGTGAAAAAAATCTATCAGATCAGAAAGCTATGGAAAGATCATTAATTATCTTTGCAAAAAATATCACTGTTGAAGTTGGACTCACTAGTATTCTGCTTCTCCAGTTTCACCAACTTCTAGGAGATATAGTACTAAAATGCCAGTAACAAGAGAGCTGCTGTTTAGTAAAAGAAAATAATTAGGTCCTAGATTTGAGAATAAGAGATAGAAAAATTATTGACAAGAACTCAGTCTAGGGGGACACATTGTAAAATACCTTCCTAGTATGTGATTGCTTTAAAAAAAAAACCAGATTATATTATGTCTGAACTCCCAAGGATTGAAATAAACAGCATGACCAAGGATTGTAAGGGGTGGCTTTTTTTCAGTCAGAAAGGTAAGCTCAGATACTATAATCATATATTTAGTCTTGTTGACTAGTATGAAAATTCACCTGCTAATTATAAATCAAACGAAAAGAAAAAACCCATTGAAATCTTTAAAATAGCACAACTTAGTGTTGAAAGAATATATTCTTCAGACTTTTTATAATTATAGTTCTCTCTAAGCACCATGCTCAGTGTTAGTCCCCTACGAACTTCCCCAGAGGCAATCACAGTAATTAATTTTGTGTGTATTCTTCCATGCCATTTTATTTGTTTGATTTTTTTTTTTTTTTTTTTTTTTTTTTTTTTTTTTTTTTTTTTTTTTGCGGTACGCGGGCCTCTCGCTGTTGTGGCCTCTCCTGTTGCGGAGCACAGGCTCCGGACGCGCAGGCTCAGCGCCCATGGCTCACAGGCCCAGCCGCTCCATGGCATGTGGGATCTTCCCGGACCGGGGCATGAACCCGTGTGCCCTGCATCGGCAGGCAGACTCTCAACCACTGTGCCACCAGGGAGGCCCCATGCCATTTTAAATACCTTTTGTGTATAACACACATATGGTAATTTTGCCAGTTTTTTAAGTTTACCAATGAGCTATTACATTGCAAATATCATTTGCACCTTTTGTCATTCAGCATTCATTTTGAGAAATATTTATATGGTTTTATGTATATCTAATTCATCACTAAAATACTTCATGGATACACCAATTTATTTGTTCTTCTGTTGATGGACATTTACATCATTTACAAGTTTTTTGTTTTTACACATGACTCTATTGAGCTTTCTTGTACAAATCTACTATAACATACATGGTAGAGCTTCTTTAGGGTTTATACCTACATGTGGATTAATGGGTATATGTGTATTCAGTTCATTAGGTGACCAAATTGCTCCCCAAAGTGGCTGTACCTCCAGTGGGTATGAGAGCACCATATTCCCCACATCTTTGCCAACACTTCATATGATGAGTTTCTAATTTTGGTCGATCTGATGAGTGTAAGAAGTTATCTCATCATTGCTTTAATGTTGTCTATTCACTGATTAGTAATGCACAGGAATATCTTCTTGTATGTTTCTTGGACATTTAGATTATTTCTTCTTCTGCAAATTGCTTGTTAACATCTTTTATCCGCTTATCAGGTTGTCATTTTTCTATCAACTTGCACTGTATATTGTATGTTATGTTTGCTGATCCTTTGCACACATATTCTCCCAGTATTTCACTTATGATTTTTTTTTAGTATCTTGTTCATGGATACATTTAAATCACTGATTTATTTTAATTTATATATCTTTTCCTTTATGGATAACCATGGCTTTTTGTATCTTATTTAAGAAATCCATCTCTACATTAACGTCATTAAGGTATTCGGTTATGTTTCTTCTAAAATTTTGAAGTTTTGTTTTTCATTCTTAGCTATTTAAATCCATTTATAATCTGTGTTGTGTGTGATGTTATATGAGTCGGGTGACCGTGTCATTTATCGATCAAATCTGGATACCTTTAAGAGTGAATGGAGAACATTCAGTATAGGATGCTGGGCCAGCAAGTATAAACCTGGAATAGCCCAGGCACTTTAGGATGGGTATCATCCCAGATAAAGTAATCATATCCTATTTCAAATGGAAAGTGTCTACTACACTTATTGTACAGTTTATTCTTTTCTCAGGAGTTTGTGATGGCGGTTCTGTCCTAGTCTAAGTTACCATATGGAAATGTCTGTTTAATTTCTTTGTCATAAGAATGATTTTTCCTTTCCTTACAACATTCTATACTTAGTCAGATAATTCTTTCCACTAATCCCTATAAACACACAGATTCAAAACACAAAGCACTGTGCAGTAATTCAATGGAAAAAAAGTACCATTGCTAAATAAATGTCTTTTTTCCCTGCTTGCTTATAGGCTTATTGTTTATATCTTTTAGAAGATAGGCTCACTTTTCTCGAGAAATACCTGATTTCATAACAACAGATTCTATGTTTTGTCATTTTAATATTGTTATTTAAATTTATCCTTTTCAGGGTCCTATGAAGAAAGCACAATTCTAACCATATCAGGCTCGGGATTTTCTCCTAGTTCAACGGTATCGGTCTCAGTTGGACCAGCAGGTTGCTCTCTTCTTTCTGTGAATGGTAGATTCTTTTAAAATCATTATTTTTCAGTCTAATTGTTTTTCTCTAAGAGAAAGTAGAATCAAAGAGCAGTGTTATAATACTGATTTTCCTCTAGAGTACCTTTGGGGTTATGAAATTGGCAAACTGCTCTGGATAAATACCTTACCTTTTTAATCTTTGGTTATGACTACAGACTAATTCTTTCACTGTGGTACAGTGTCTTTATCCCATAACAGTTGATTTTTGTTCTTTTTCCTCATAAAGTGATTACATGAAATCTTTCCTTCTTTAGTGTGTCTCTGGGACACAAAAATACATGAATTGCAGCTCTGATATTGCATGGTCCCCTCTGCCCATGCTTTGAAAATGCCTCATTAGTCATAGCAAGAGGACATAGCCATCTTCCTGGACTTCTAGTCCAAACTTCATAGTCCTCTATGTATTAATGTAGAATTTAAAGATCATATTTTCTATTTATGGAAAAATGAGGACCATAATTATTTGTCTCCCTAAAAATTCTCTTTCATAATCCTAGGTATTTTTATTAATTTTAATAAGTTGGAATTACATAAGCAAATTCACCTTCCATATCATTTTAGTTGTTTTTTTGTTTTGTTTTGTTTGCGGTACATGGGCCTCTCACCATTGTGGCCTCTCCCGCTGTGGAGCACAGGCTCCGGACGCGCAGGCTCAGCGGCCATGGCTCACGGGCCCAGCTGCTCCACGGCATGTGGGATCTTCCCGTACCGGGGCACGAACCCTTGTCCCCTGCATCAGCAGGCGGACTCTCAACCACTGCGCCACCAGGGAAGCCCTAAGTTGTTTTTAATTTACATCTTCTATGCATTCTTGAGATCTAATAGTCAGTATTGCACCTGTATTATAAGTGCACATTTGCTGTTCTAAATGAAGTGAAGAATGTTTTTCACTTAGTTTTTATCAGTTTTCTTGTTCAAACCTAATATTTTACTCAGTTTGGGACATAAACAATATATTAGACCAAAGTTTTTAGAATTATTCATATAAATGATCTTATAGGTTAGGATTTAAAATTCTTCTTATAGTAACTTTTTTGCCACAGTGTAGTACTCAGGAGCAAATTGTTTACTCCACTTTCATTATTATTTTACCTTACTCTTTTCTAGCCCTGTCTGATTCGTAACATGAGGTAGTTCGTAAAGGTTTTCCTCCCATTAATATATGAGTAGTCTTCCTTAGATATATTTCTTGGAGTATAAAAATGAAGGCCACTGTTTATATTTGAAAATATAAAATTTCAGTAATTTTATCTAACAAAAGCATTTCTTGACCATTTTCTTCTTCTTTTATCACAAGAAAATGAGATCAACTGCCAGATTCTGAATGGAAGTGCTGGACGTTTCCCAGTTGCTGTGTCCATAGCTGATGTTGGACTAGCACAGAATACAGAGGAGGAGGAATTACACTTCATTTATCAGAGTCAGATCTCACACATCTGGCCTGCTTCTGGAAGCCTAGCGGGTAATAGTTAATTGTTCCAAACAAAGAAAATTGCATACATTTCCATCATTTCATTGAACTGTTTCTAGAACAGGGTGAAGGGAGAGGACTCCAAACCTTCCTCATATAGAACAAAGGAGACTCCTCTTTTAGAAGGCACAGCGACTCAGTGGATGACTAATTCTTTCCTTATGAAGCACAAGTCAGGGTGACTGCTTCTACTTACATCTTAGGTTATTGAATTAATATCATCAATTATTACATTTGTCTATAACAAGCTCATTAATTATGTCAAGATAAGATTTATTAGTTATTATTCTGCTTACCAGCTGCTCCATTTATAATCACAGTCTCAGTGGAGCTACTAGACCCGGATGCTGACGCAGAAGATGGAAAGAAAATAACACATTTTTCCTGTCCTGCGTCATTTCCTTTGTGTTTTGCTTGTTTGTTTGTTTGACCATGCTTAAGTGTGGATTTTGTGCTTTGGCCTTGATCTTTTTGGTGTGTTCTGTTTATATATATATATATATTTTTTTTTTTTTTTTTTTGCGGTACGTGGGCCTCTCACTGTTGTGGCCTCTCCCGTTGCGGAGCGCAGGCTCCGGACGCGCAGGCTCAGTGGCCATGGCTCATGGGCCCAGCCGCTCCGGGCCGGGGCACGAATCCATGTCCTCTGCATTGGCAGGCAGACTCTCAACCACTGTGCCACCAGGGAAGCCCTGTTTTTATATTTTATGTTATTTTTATTTTGTTGGGATTTTTTCTTAGTTTTTCTTTTACTTAAAGGTATTAAAATTTGGGATTTTGTATGCGTCTTAATTCACTGTCATTTCCCACTGGTTGAGTAAATAGAAATAGCATAATTTCTCTTTAGGATGGAGACACAAAAACAAATGTTAGTTGCAAATCTGTGTTATTTCATTAAATCACTTAGCCCAACCCCTTTACGGCTCCAGACTCCAGAGCTCAGACTCGGGTATGTGGTGATGATTCTATATATCTTGAGGCTGGTCCTTGATCTATTTGCCAACCTGTCTCTTGGATGATTAGACAATTCTTGAGTGATGTTAGATGACTGCCAAAGTGTCTTTTTGTTATAGTTAATCAAATGAGTTTTTGCTGTCTGATTTTGTGTTTTTACTTATGAAGGTGGTACTCTTCTGACTCTATCTGGATTTGGCTTTAATGAAAATTCAAAGGTGTTAGTCGGAAATGAAACCTGCAATGTAATTGAAGGGGATTTGAATAAGATAACCTGCAGAACACCAAAAGTAAGGCATCTGATTTCAGTCATTTTTCTTCTAAGTCTGAAATTGTATGAATTAAGGAACATCTCAGTAAAGGGTTAAACAAATGCCTTATTTACCTAGCAAGTGCAGAGTTTCAGTTATGCTCTTTAACAATTATTTCTTCAACATTTTTTGCCGAGATCCAAATACCAAATATTATCTTCCACATTCTAGATACTTAACATCATTAAGGAAGACATACATATAAACCAATGTTAAATAGTGTGTTCCATTTGAAATGATAGAAGTAGACACAAAATGAAGATAAAATACAGCGGGGAGAGGGTGTCAGGAAGAGTTTCATGGAAAAGTTGATGTCCTATCAGAGGTGGAAGGATGATGAATGGGAGTTGACAAGGTAAATCCAAGGATGAAAAAAATATAGCAGTAATAAATAGTCTAAAAAATTCAGGGAAGCCATTCTAGACATTTTGGGTTTTTTTTAAGGAATATATATTTTAAATATGTTAACGTTTCAGTTTGTTGGCAAAACACACAGTGTAAAGTTTCCCATGGAATATTACATCTCAGAACCAGTCATTGTTCTTTATTTTTTAAAATAGTGTTTAAATTTAAACCAAGACTCTGTTTTACTTACTATGTGCAAAAGGAGTGAATTCAGTCACTAATATTTAAAAACGTAGTAGATTAAGGGTGGGAATTATTATGTAGTTGATGTAGGAAAAGTGAACTTGAGCATGTGTTGGACTGAATGGTGGAGATGAGAATCTGGCAGATATAGTAAGTTAAAGCTTTGTTTAAGTTATGTCATTCAATTAAACACTGAGTGTGCACTAAGTACTAGATGCTAGGAAAACGATTTTTCCTAATTGGGAATTGTATAGGTGCTGTATTGGTGAAAGCACCAAATATTTTTCTTAGGTTTTAGTCTTGGATTCTGGAACTATGTCAGCAAAGTTTATAATAATGTCATTTGTCCATGAAGAGGAACAAAAATTACATTCAAGCCTATTTTAAGAGCAAAAAGCTCAAAACTTTAAGTATCGTATGCTTTATTAATTAGAGAATCACTTGTCTAGGGACTTCCCTGGTGGCGCAGCGGTTAAGAATCCGCCTGCGAATGCAGGGGACACGGGTTCAAGCCCTGGTCCGGGAAGATCCCACATGCCGCGAAGCAACTAAGCCCATGTGCCACAACTACTGAGCCTGTGCTCTAGAGCCTGCAAGCCACAACTACTGAAGCCCACGTTCCTAGAACCCGTGCTCCACAACAAGAGAAGCCACCGCAATGAGAAGCCCGCGCACCGCAACAGAGAGTAGCGCCCCCCCTTGCTGCAACTAGAGAAAGCCTGTGTGCAGCAAGGAAGACCCAATGCAGCCATAAGTAAATAAATAAATAAATAAATTTATTTTTAAAAAAGAGAGAGAGGCTCACTTGTCCAGAACATCTGAACTATATTGCAGAACCCTGGGAAATCCAATACTATAGACGCATTTGAATTGATCATAAATACCCACAAAACCAGCTTTATCTAAAGAATTCAAACATGCAACCTGCATTTGACACCACAACTTTCTAAATATCTGATAGTTAACTCTGATTCATGACTTTGAGAAAAAAACATCTTTGGAAGTTTATTTTGAATAATTCCATTTGTTTTTAGCCATTGAATTTCTGTATCTCAACATTTAATATTTTCTAATTGTTTTATTTTTTTCCTCTTATTTCAGAGAATTGAGGGTACAGTTGATATATCAGCTATTACCAGTGGATTTCAAGCCATGGCAAAGAATGCTTATAGCTATAATTGTTTACAGACTCCAGTTATAACTGATTTTAGTCCCAAAGTACGGACAATACTGGGTAAGAAATTCTTCAATAAGATTAGTCATTTGATATATATGTATGTGTATACCATTTTTAAAAAAGCTTTTGAAGCAGTTTCTCTGCAGTTGTGTTTCTTAAAGCAAAACCTGTCACAGGTTTTCTTTTTTAACCATAAATTGGTCTGTTTATTATATCACTTTGAGCATGTGCAATAATAAGAAAAATATTAATTTTTAAAGTTCTTTGCCATATTTTTCCCTGTTAAACAATTAAACATGAATTTTATCTCCATGTGGCAGCTATCAACTCTTTCATTGATTTTCTTTTACCTCTGAAAGTGTTAGGATTTCCTAAATCCATTGAAACATAAGAGATGAGTTGGTTGACTTAATATTCAAATTTTGCACTAGATAATACATTGACTCTTTTTGTAAAACTTTTCTTTTAAAATAATAGGAGAAGTTAATTTAACAATTAAGGGTTATAACTTTGGAAATGAACTCACACAAAACATGGAGGTCTATGTTGGAGGAAAATCCTGCCAGGTCCTTCACTGGAACTTCACAGATATTAGATGCCTTTTGCCCAAGTTGTCTCCTGGAAAACATGATATCTGTGTAGAAGTCAGAAACTGGGGTTTTGCGTCAACAAGGTATGGTAATGACCATAAACTTTGACAGAGCTGTGGAACACATGGTGCTAATATATTGAGATAGGAAGAGAAATAGTCATTAACCTTATAATATTGCAGTTGCTCTCTTCACCTTTCTACAATTCCTTTTGCAAAAGATTCTGAAAATATCTCATAACATGCAGTGTGATGCTTAGGTTTGAGACCAATACCATTCAGATTAGGTTGTAAGATTTCTCTGCAGAACTAGGTTTGTGTATATGTCACGTGACTTTCATTCATTCTGGAAATACTTATCAAGAAGTTACTGGGGGGCAGGCACTTTCTCAGTGCTGGATTTATAGTGGGGAATAAGAGGGATGTGTCCCCCACCTTAATGGTGCCCACAGTTTTGTTGGGGAGGCAGATTTCAAACAGATTACATCAATAACTGGATTATAAATGAGAAAAAGGATATGGATAAGAGGCCCCAGGTGCTACAAGAACATATAATAGAGCTAATTTTTCCTGAGGGACTGGGGACTGGAAAGAGTTCTCTGAAAAGGTGGCAAGTAAGCCAAGAAACGGGTGGGAGCTGCCAGGTGAAGGAGAGGGTGGAGAGAATCCTCCTCCAACTCTGACTTTCCTTTAAATAAGTGTTTAGTATTTTCTTCCCTGAAGCTGCTTGTCAACTGTAAAATTTTAGTTCTGGCATAAGGAAGTTACTGGTTTAGAGCACTTAGAAAAAGAGAAAACTGGAATTTAGGGATTAAAAAAAAGGCAAGTAAAACTGATGTCAGAGTAGAAGGAGAGATCATTGTAGAAGAGTCTTGTGGGAGGTGAAGAAAGAAGAGCAACAGTAAACATAAACTTCAGCACTACATCCCCTCTTAGATTCACAGGGCAGAGCTCACATGGTTCTAGAAGAGCTGTTGGCTTGTGCTTTGGCGTGATGATATAACGGGCAGAATTGACAGCATACAAAACTGGGTACTTGGGTGGTGGTTCAAAAACTACCAATTCAGTTATGATGAGGAAGTTAGATAAAAATTAACACAAAGACTCATTTGAGTTATGGTGGGAGCTGGGATGTGGAAGTCAACTCTATATGTCAGGTCAGAAAAGCACTGTACATTTTGATGGCCTCCTAGCAGATACATTGTAACGAAGCAAAATAAATTTAAAACCCTCTACTTGAAATAGTGGGAAGGGAGATCATGACAAGTTTTCAACAAATATAGAATGATAAATTCAAATTAATTGCACAAAATTTTACTTATACTAAATGTATGGAATTTCATTACTATTCTTTTTTATAGATAATGCTGCCTTTATGGGGTTTTGGGATTTTTTTATGCCTTTATGTTTTATTCTAATAACTAGATAAAATATTTTAAAGGATTTCCTGTATTTCTTGTGACCTCAGTTCTCATAACCATATTTTTCCCATAGTATTTTAAGTTCTTCCATCTCAAATTCTCCTGCCATGGGATTTTCAGAAATGTTATTTTCATATTTAGGGAAACAACTATTATATATTTATATGATCCAACCAAATTGAGGTCATGATAATTATCAGATTATCTAGTTTGAGAAAGTAATGTTTTATTAAATATTCAAGTACTTCCTCTTAAATGAATCAGGTCCTAAGAAGAGTTTAACAACATGACCCCATGGAATGCTCATTGAAATATCTATTAATTTTTCTTTTACAGAGACAAATTAAATGCTTCTATACAGTATATTTTGCAAGTGACCGACATGTTTCCACAGAAGGGCTCCTTATATGGTGGAACTGAAATCACTATAATGGGTTTGGGATTCAGCACAATACTAGCTGAGAACACTGTGCTTTTGGGTAAGAGTTTCATCCTCACAGGAGGGCTGTTATCATTTTTCTCATCTTAAATGATGTGCTGTAGGTGCTGTGTTATTACACAAATACTCTCAGTCATGGAAGCTTTGTTTTTCTATTAGCATGTAAAAGGTTAAGTGTATTTGGTTAGGTGGTAAAAATAAACTAAATAACTGCTTTTGATTTCAATAAATAATTACCAAATGTTTAATGTGTATAAAACACTTTAAAAAAGGAGAGGTCTCTGTTCTAAAACTAGTCAGTACTCAAACATGATTGCTATCAGAAAAAAGTACCAAAGATCCTACTATGTAATGGGGAGCTTTTGTAGGGCCTTGACTATTTACTAATTATACTTCTTCTCTGTATTTCACAAAAACTATTTGAGAAAATGTTTTTTCCCCCATCCTTTTTCTTTCTAGGGTCCTTCCCTTGCAATGTGACAGCATCATCAGAAAATGTCATAAAATGTATTGTTCATTCAACAGGGAAAGTGTTCAGGATTACCAACAGTGGGGAAGATTCAGGTATCAGACAGCATTTGTCTGCTGTAAATAATGGAGACATGTTACCTTGGAATTAATTTGATTTTTACTTATAATACTTCAGAGTATTCAGATAATAATTATTGTTATTTCTTTGTATAAGTTGTTAATAGTTTGTCTAGAATTTATCCACTTGACATAGGGGGCCACATATAGAATGAATCAGCAAGCAGTAGACTTGAGTCTAGAAGGCTAGGCTTAGGATTTCCAAGTTCAGGAATTGCCACTTGGTTTTACTGCAGTATAGAACCTCCTGAATTACTATAGTTTGTTTTCCATTATGGGTTTCTAAATAAATATTCAAATAGAAATTATATAGATTTTTGCGTGCCTCAATGCCTGAGAAAATTTTTGTGTTTAAAGAATTGATCAGAGGGCTTCCCTGGTGGCGCAGTGGTTGAGAGTCTGCCTGCCGATGCAGGGGACACGGGTTCGTGCCCCGGTCCAGGAAGATCCCACGTGCCGCGGAGCGGCTGGGCCCGTGAGCCACAACTACTGAGCCTGCGCGTCTGGAGCCTGTGTTCCACAGCAAGAGAGGCCACAACAGTGAGAGGCCCGCGTATCACAAAAAAAAAAAAAAAAGAAAAAAAAGAATTGATCAGAGCTTTTAAAAATATTCCACGTGACATTTCTGAACAACTTGTTTATTGACTCTGATCTTTTTCAAATTGCCTCTTGGTCATCAGTTTTGGAGTTGTGTGGTTTATCTTTTCCTTAGCTTCTCATTATGTTACTTTCCATTATTTCTGTTTATTTTTATTATGTGTTTAAAGTAGACGTGTAAAAGTTTTACAGTGTTAATTAAAAAGTTTTTTCACTCGTTGCTGTATAAAAAGGAAATATTTTCAAAGATAATTATTAAGAATTTTTACTCCTTTTCCTTTTTTCTTTAAAAATATGACTCAATTCTTGCTCCCAGTACACGGATTAGGTTACGCCTGGTCACCATCAGTCTTAAATGTGTCTGTGGGAGACACAGTGACATGGCATTGGCAAGCACATCCATATCTCAGGGGAATAGGATATAGAGTTTTCTCTGTCTCCAGTCCTGGAAGTGTAATTTATGATGGCAAAGGATTTACCAATAGAAGAGAAAAATCTGCATCAGGTATGTTTCCGCTTTGTTGCGTTTTGCATCATGCTTCTTTTTCCCAGATATAATAAAAAGAAATTTGTTTAGATTTAAAATACTTTTGCATAAATAATATATACAAATACACAAAATGATTTAGCTGGCATTTTATTGCTATAGTAAAAATATTACAAATTTATAAAATATTCCAAATGAATGTCAGCCAGGTATTTTATACATCAGAGATGAGTTCTGATATCAGAAATATCTCTATTCATTCTGGAATAATCAACCAGAAAAATATATTGAAACAAGCGAAATACAAAGAAAATTGAAGTACGTGTTTTAATCATACCAATCTGAAAGCAAGTATGAACTTCTGTTGATTGGAATCAGCTTTAAAATCAGTCTTTCTTCTAGGACAACTTAGCGTACAGTGTGCCTTTTAGACTGCCTGTTTTGTTCTACACATGTAGCAGTTTGAACTTTTTACTCATGAACACAAACTGTTTTTCATTGCATGTTGAGTTTTTCTTTAAGATTCTGTGAATTATGCCAGGTTTAACATGGTTTCTGTAGAAAAATTAATGCTGGATCTTGCCTTCCTAGAATATAATTTCATTATACAAGACAGTTCTTTTATAGACATTTTATAGTTGTTTTATAGTCATTTCCTTACTACTTCCTGTTGAAATATCACATGCATGAAAAATAAGAAATCTGTCACCTGCATGCACGTTTGAATGATTATTTCAAATTTCTTTTCAAAGATGCATTAATTGCTTGTATTTATTATGTGCAATCTCATTTTATGGTAGGTTCATTTTCTTACCAATTTACTTCACCTGGAATCCATTATTATAGCAGCGGGTATGTTGATGAGGCCCACTCCATTTTTCTCCAAGGAGTCATTAACGTTTTACCAGCTGAAACCAGGCACATTCCCCTGCACCTGTTTGTGGGTGGCACTGAAGCCACATATGCTCAGGGTAAGAAGGTTAAAGGTAGAAACCCTGTCACTTCGGTGACCCAGGGTATATGCAACCTTTCTGGAGTAGGAGGCAGATGACTGGGGCTAACTGTCTGTCACTAGCCGCATGACCCTGAATAGGTCGGGACTGCTCTGAGGCTAGAATTTATTCTATAAAATAAGGGGATCATGTTAATGTTGTCCTGTCAGTCTCCCAGAATCCTTATGTGCCTCAAATGAGATGTTAATGTGAAAAAGTTCTGATACTCTGTAAGTGCCTGAAAATATATTAAAATGTGAGATGATGTTGTTTTATTTTCCCCATAGGGTCTGGCCTTAGACAAATTGAAAAATAAATTAATTTTTTATTCACTCTTTACTGTATCATCTTTGTCCAGGTCTTTCTTTTAACTTTGAACCGCCTGGGTCTCCTCTTGTCATTTGGGAAAAAAAGACTTACCAGAATATAAACCACCATCATCAAAATTAGAGTAATGCAGTCTGAAAACAATTCTTGTTTTAGAATTTTATCCATGACTTACAGGCAATTCTTTTGTCTAAAGGAGGACCCGTGAATTTGCGCTTAGGAAGCTCTGTGACAGGCTGCCTGGCGACAGAACCCCTGTGTGGCCTGAACAGTACCGGGTTTGCACATTCAGATAGATTGCTCTTTGAGCTTTCAAGTTGTTTTTCACCATCTATAAGCAACATTAGTCCATCCATCGGAACACTAAATGAATTGATAACAATTACTGGACGTGGCTTCAGTAATCTCACATGTGCTAATAAGGTAAGAATATAAAGATCTCCTTTTTACTTCTGTATACACAATAAAAGGAAGATGTTTCATCCATAACCTCGTAGTTTAATTTATGACAGCTTAATTGTGATATAATTCACACACCATACAACTCGCCCATTTAACGTGTACAATTCAGAAGCTTTTGGTATGTTCGTAGACTTGTGCATCCATCACCACAGTCAATTTTAGAACATTTTCTTTGCCCCAAAAAGGAACCCCACAGTCCTTAGATATTACCCCCAACCCCTCCGTACTTCCTGGCCCTAAACAACAACTAATTTGTCTGTCTCTGTGGATTTGCCTATTGTGAATATTCTTATAAATAGAATCATACAATATGTAGTCATTTGTGACTAGCTGTATTCACTAAGCATAATGTTTTCAAGGTTGATCCATGATGTACCATGTAGCAGTACTTCATTTCTTTTTATGACTGAATAATATTCCACTGCATGGTGTATACATTTTATTTATCCATTCATTAGTTCATGGACATTTGGGTTGTTTTCACCTTTTTGGCTATTATCAATAATGTAACTATGAACATTTTTGTATGATCATAATTTAGTTTAAGATTAATCCAAGATATGCCTTAATCAGCCCCCAAATTAATTTCATGAAAAAAAAGTTTGCACTTGATCGATTTTTTTTAAATTTGTTTATTGATTGATTGATTTTTTGGCTGCATTGGGTCTTTGTTGCTGTGCACGGGCTTTCTCTAGTTGCGGAGAGCGGGGGCTACTCTTCGTTGCGGTGCACGGGCTTCTCATTGCGGTGGCCTCCCTTGTTGTGGAGCATGGGACTCTAGGCATGCGGGCTTCAGTAGTTGTGGCTCGAGGGCTCTAGAGCTCAGGCTCAGTAGTTGTGGCACACGGGTTTAGTTGCTCCACGGCATGTGGGGTCTTCCCGGACCAGGGCTCGAACCCATGTCCCCTCCATTGGCAGGCAGATTCTTAACCACTGCGCCACCAGGGAAGTCCCCAATTTTTTAAATTTAGTTGTTGCTAATACAAAATTTAAGTTCACACTAGAGTAATGTATTGACTTGTTTTCATGTTCATTTTATTTTCAGGTTACAATTGGTAGCTATCCCTGTGTTGTAGAAGAAAGTAGTAATAATTCCATTGTGTGTCATATTGACCCTCAAAACTCAATGGATGTTGGCATCAGGGAAATTGTCACAGTAACTGTCTACAATCTGGGAACTGCTATCAACACACTGTCCAGTGAATTTGATAGGCGATTTGTACTTTTGCCAAACATCGACGTGGTATTACCAAATGCAGGGTCAACTACAGGAATGACAAAAGTGACCATAAAAGGCTCTGGATTTGCAGTTCCTTCTGCTGGTGTACAAGTCCTTATGGGTCATTTTCCATGTGAAGTTCTGTCAGTGAATTATACAGCCATTGAATGTGAAACATCTCCTGCTCCGCAGCAGCTTGTGAAGGTAAATCTTCTGATCCACGGAGTGCCTGCCCTGTGTCAAGGGAACTGCAGCTTTTCATACTTAGAAAGCATCACTGCTTTTGTAACAAGAATCTCCCCAAACACCATCAAAGGATCTGTAAAAGTTCTTATTGAAGGAGAAGGTTTTGGCACTATCTTGGAGGACATTTCTGTTTTCATTGGAAGCCAACAGTTTAGAGCAATCGATGTTAATGAAAATAACATCACTGTTCTTGTGACTTCTCTTCCGGCTGGAATTTATCCTCTTAGTGTTGTGGTGGGAATGAAAGGCTTAGCTCTGGGAAACCTTACTGTCAGCAGCCCCCCAGTAGCATCTGTCACACCAACTTCTGGAAGCATTGGTGGTGGCACTACTTTGATGATCACTGGAAATGGCTTCTATCCAGGCAACACCACAGTTACTGTTGGGGATGAACCTTGCCAAATTATTTCTGTCAATTCCAGTGAAGTCTACTGCCGTACCCCAGCAGGGACAGCTGGAAGGGTCAGTGTAAAGATCTCTGTGAATGCAGTCGCTTATCCACCTCTGTCATTTACGTATGCCTTGGAAGATACTCCACTTCTCAGAGGAGTTATCCCAAGTACAGGTACGCCAATACCTGCTTTTTTGGTGTCTTGATATACTATGATCAGTAATATTTACTAGCATAGAATTGGAATAATGTTTACAAATGATTTTTAGGATGTGTTTTTAGACAAAACCCTCTTAATCAATACATGGGATTTGATTTCTGTGTAGTCTCTATTGTGTGATTATTTTTTGCACATTCTTGGGATAAAATTTTTGGCCAAATTCCCATTTCTGTTTTAAAACAAAATCCCCATTAACTTCACCTAAATTTCAAAATGAGGAAGAAATAGATGGATACTTGTGGACTAAAATTGGTCATTAATTTATGTCACTAATGTTAATATGACAGGCAATACCTGTTAAAATTCATAAGTAGTTCATCTTATTAACATTGAGAATTTTTTAGAGTATCTTGTTTCCAGGAAACTACAATTGATTTTTAACTTTATTAACACAACAGAATTCCTTTTAAGGGGGTAATTGGCCCATTCAGGTGGAAAAAATATTATAAAATAGGATTTACTTAATTATTTAGTATGACTTGGTCTTCTGAGCTAAGAATAGATTGAGATGTCTTCCTGATCCTTTGTCATTATGTTATGCTGTTTCTGATCACCTTCAAGCTATTGGAATGCTTATCATCTATGTAATGATTTCTGAAGAGGCAGCTATAGTCTAATGGCTGAGAACATGGCCTTAATACCTGGATTCACACCTTGGTTCTTCTACTTTCCAGTGGTGAAACTTTGGACGAGTTTCTTAAAATATCAGTTTCCTTACACATGCAGATACCTTCCTCATAAGGTTAAAAAATCTCATTCATATAATGCAACTTAAAAGTTTCCTTTAATAAAGAACTTATTAAGGGACTTCCCTGGTAGTGCAGTGGATAAGACTCCGTGCTCCAATGCAGGGGGGCCCAGGTTCGATCCCTGGTCAGGGAACTAAATCCCACGTGCATGCCGCAACTAAGAGTTTGCATGCCACAACTAAGGAGGCTGCCTGCCACAACTAAGGAGCCAGCGAGCTGCAACTAAGGAGCCTGTGAGCTGCAACTAAAACCCAGTGCAACCAAATAAATAAATAAATATTTTTAAAAAAATAAATAAAATAAAGAACTTATTAAATGTTGGGCTTTTAAAAAAAGTCTTTGTTAATTGTTAATTTACAGTGCCAGGAAATGTATCAGGTTTGGGTAAGATGTATTCTGTGCCTTCAAGAAGTTTGCTATTGAAATTTTCTTTTAGACATCAAGTTTTCTCATTTAGAATTTTAAAAAGCAAATATTAACAGCAATGGCATACTTCCTCCCATATATTTGCAGTCATTGCAAATGAAGAACATATTGGCATATGTTCCTTATTTCCATGAACCATTTCTGTCTCATCTCTCTTTGAATGTATCTTTCAAAACAATGTATCTGAAGATAGATGAGACTTGTAGACAAGTGAGAACTGAGCTATTGGGTTGGCCAAAAAGTGCCTTCGGTTTTTAAGTAAAAATAAAAAGCACATTTTTCATTTTCACCAAGAACTTTATTGAACAGCGTATTCACCCTTTTGTTCCAACTACTTTGCCGTTTTTCAGGCAACTCGTAATTCCATCTTCCCAAAACGTTTCGTCTTTTTGAGCAAAGAACTAGTCCAGGTGCCTTTTACAGTCTTCCAGGGAATTGAAATTTTTTCCATTAAGAGAATTTTGTAAGGATCGAAATAAATGGAAATCCAAAGGTGCAATGTCTAGTGAATACAGCAGATGAATCAGAACTTCCCAGCCAAGCTGTAACAGTTTTTGCCTGGTCATCAAAGAAACATTTGGCCTTGCGTTATCCTGATGGAAAATTATGTGTTTTCTGTTGACTAATTCTGGACGCTTTTCATTGAGTGCTGCTTTCACTTGGGCTAATTGGGAGCAGTACTTGTTGGAATTAATCGTTTGGTTTTCCAGAAGGAGCTCATAATAGAGGACTCCCTTCCATTCCAACCATATACACAACATCACCTTCTTTGGATGAAGACCGGCCTTTGGTGTGGTCGGTATTGGTTCATTTCACTTGCCCCACGATCTCTTCTGTTTCACATTATTGTACAGTATCCACTTTTCATCGCCCATCACAATTTGTTTTAAAAACAGAACGTTTCTGTGACGTTTCAGTAGACAACTGCATGTGCAAATATGGTCAAAAAGGTTTTTTTCGCTTAAGTGGAACCCAAACATCAAAGCGATGAACATAACCAAGCTGGTGCAAATGATTTTCAACGCTTGATTTGGATATTTTGAGTATGTCGGCTGTCTCCTGGATGGTATAATGTTGATCTCAATTAATGTCTCAATTTGATCGCTATCAACTTCAACTGGTCTACCCAACCGTGGAGCATTGTCCAGAGAGAAATCTCCAACACGAAACTTCGCAAACCACTTTTGACATGTTTGATCAGTCACAGCACCTTCTCCATACACTGCACAAATCTTTTTTTTGCGTCTCAGTTGGCATTTTTACCTTTCTTGAAATAATAAAGTATAATATGCCAAAAATGTTGCTTTTTTTCTTCCATCTTCAATATTAAAATGGCTACACAAAAATTCACCAATTTTGATGTCTTTTTTTAAATGCACGCTGATATGACAGCTGTCACATACAGTCTAACAAAACTGTTTCAAATGAAGTTAAAGACAACTAAGTGCTACTAGAGCCATCTTACGGAAAAAAATGTTCAAACCTTTTGGCCCACCTAATATTTTATTTACTGAAGAGGCAAGGTATACATCACACTTAGAACACTTCCATATGAAAGGTGAAAATACCAGAGAAGATTAAAAACTTAAGACCTGAAAACATTTTTTAATCTTGTATCTTAAAACTATTCGTAACATGAAAGATCTCAATATCTATGGTCTTTAAAATGGCAACTTACATCTCAGTGACACTTACTATGGTCAATTATGTAGTTATTTTTACTGTTACTACTTGAATTAAAAGCAAACTAATACGTGGTGACTCTGCATTTGTAACAAGTTATGTTGATCAATAACTATTCACTTATTATTTAGGTACGTAGGTCTGTGTTTGGATGCCCTGTGAAAAATTCCATGTGTGTAATGCCCTCAATGCTTTTTGTCAAAAGAAGGAAGGAAGGGAACAGAAGGATTGAGATACTTTATTCTATGTACATTTATTCAAGGCATTAACATCAACATTCATCTATAAGTCTTTAAATTAATTCCTTGTTTCTGTATTTACTATCTTACACCTAATTATATATCATAATTTGTTTATCAAGTCATATATATTGAAAATATTTGAATTAAGAAAAATAGTCCATTCATCAGAAGAGTTGCAAATATCAGGAAAGTACCAAAACTTTTAAAAAGTAAACCTCATCCCTAAATATGCTCTAACCCACCACCCACTGCTCAGGCATTCATTCATTCTTCAGACATTCTAGATCTCTCTTTTCCATTAGCCTGAATTATTAGTAACTTACAACTTTCATCTGTAGAATGGACAGATGTGCTAGAAAATAATGAACATTGAGATAAATATCTTATAATCAAGATACCATAGACTGCAATGAAATTATAGCCAAAATGTATATGACATGACATGTACTGTTGGTATTTATATTAGTTTTAAAATACCGGATATTATTTTGTTTATGTAAATACATGGGTATATCTTTAAATGCATGTGCAAGTATTGGAATTTAGGTATATATTTATATGGTTTGCTTTTTGTTTTTAAGGTCCTCCAGGGACTGAAATTCAGATCAATGGGTCAAATTTTGGTATTGATATCTTGGAAATTTCAGTGATGATAAATAACATTCAGTGTAATGTGACCATGGTCAATGATACTGTATTGCAATGCATTGCTGGAGATCATGCTGGTGGCACTTTTCCTGTCATGATGCATCACAAGACAAAAGGCTCTGCTGTGTCCACAGTCGTATTTGAGTACCCACTTACTATTCACAATTTTCATCCAAGCCAAGGTAGGCATGAATGTACCAGAACCTAGAAATATTTTATATTGTTTCAGTAAACACTTATTTAGAAAGAAACATATTCTTCAAACCCTGCTAAAATGTGTAGTTCCTATAACACACGAAAATATTTTTGTTTATGCATCAAATTAATAAGCATGCAAGGGTATCAATCATTTCAAAATATTTGTTTAATGCCTATATTTCTCTTGTGCTATATAATTTATTTAAAATTTAATATTATTGAAAATGTCCAGGTTTTATTTGGAAATTGTTTTTAAATCGTGTTTAGATATCACTGGCCTGTAATTATGTCTATCTAAATAAGTATTTTTTTTCTGTTTGAAAATTATTTTAGTGGTTAAAAACCTTAAGCATAACCAATGTGCTTTTAACTAAAATGGTAACTTTACATTTGTGTTTTGACTACTCAAATTCTTTGTGACATTTCTTTTAAATAAAATTTTAGTTCCTAGAAGTAGTTTAAATAAATGACCAGATGTGACATTTACTCAGTGAAGGTTTTAAAAAACTACAATCAAAAGAGATTCTGTTGCACTAATATAATATAATATAAATAATTTCAGTTCTTCAAATCTTTTCATTTAATGAAACTTGCTTCCATTTCAGGTGTTAAAATAAAGTTAAATATATGTACAGAGGAGGTTTTCTTTTCATTAACTTTGTCTTTCCCTTTTATATGTCTTCATTAGGGAGCTTCGGTGGTGGTCAAACCATGACTGTGACAGGCACTGGGTTTAATCCACAGAATTCAGTTGTATTAGTTTGTAGCTCCAAATGTGCAGTCGACAGACTGAAATCTAATTGCACAACATTATTATGTGAAGTTCCACCTAATAATGGTAAGTAGTCAGAAAAAAGAATGGAAGTCTTTGAGAACTGTTTAATTTTATAGAGATGAGTCTGAATTTCTTTTTTCAATTTTTTGTGTTCATTTGGGGCAATTGAATCACCTTTATGAATTTCCTGATTTTAAGCAATTTCTTCAGAATTTTGTTTTCTAGGCTTATAATATTTTCCAAGATTCATGACATTTGGGTTAGACTGAATTGTTTTTAGTAAATTGCAGTTTTTCAGTTTATCACATAAAGAGCATGCCAAATGGAGAACATGTTTTTAGTTCCTATTGGAGTATTAACTTTCCCTTAAAGGGGGGATAGTATAATGGTTATGAGCATGAACTCCGGTAATTCGTTGCCAAGATTCAAATGCAAGCTATGTCTTTGGGCAAGTTATTCAAGCTCTCTGTGTCTTAGTTTCCTCTTCTGTAAAATGAAAATGATCACATTAGCCTACTTATTGTGAGGCTTGATAAGTTAATGTATGTGAAGTGGATAGAATGGTATCTGAAACATGATATGTGATTTGCTATTATTACTACTCTTATTTATTTTTACTTAGTGGTTAAAAGCCTGGGCTCTAAGGAGCCCCTGAATTTGTTTTGCCACTAACTGTCACCTCAGCTAAGTAACGTAACTCCTGTCTGTTTCAGTTTGTCCATCTATTGAATGGAGACAATATTAACCCTAGTTCAGTGGGTTACTGTGAAGTTTAAGTATCTGGTATTTTAAGTACACAACAGATTTTAATTATCTAACAAAATTTAAGAGGAACTAAAGAGAGTAATATAGATGAATAAAGGATATGGTTTATGGACAAACATTTTTTTAAAACATTAACAAAATGTGATGAAGCTTTTCTAAACATTTTTGCTTCTTAAAGAATACTGAAGAAAATGTAACACTTTTGTGACTGGGCTTACTTATCATTTCAACATCAGAGTTTGTATTCTGATTTTTTTTTTAGTGCAGTAATGCTATAAAGATTTGTCAAGGTTTGTTTACCTTAACAGTAGCTCCGCTTCTTTTTTCAGCGTTTTTGTATTGAGTTTTTGTAGCTTTTCTGTCTGTTACCTCGCTTTCAGCTGTCAGCGTGCTTGCTATTAGCCGTTCTTCCTTCTGTCCTCTCTAATTTGCAGTGTTGAATCCTCTAGGACTGGAAAACCAAACAGGCAGGTTTGTAGAATTGTCTACAATAAGAGGCTCTGAGGGAGGATCTAAGGGTTTTTCCCCTGTTGATAATGTGCGTGAATTTTGTGATGTGTTTGACTATTGCTAGAGATCTTTATTACTTCACATAGAGCCTGTGAAAGTGACTTTGGGAAAAGGAAGATGTTATTAAAAATATTTGGGAGTTTTGGACGTGAATAAGGGCCTAATGGCAGAATCGAACTCAGTTTGATTCCTCTTATCATAGGCAGGGGACCCAAGCAAGCCTGTGAAGTGAGTGTGGTCAATGGGAAGAATTCATCTCAGTCCACGACTCCTTTTATATACACCATGTCAATGACTCCACTCATCACTGAAATAGCTCCCAGGAGAGGCAGTACAACAGGGGGCACCAGACTTACAGTCCTGGGATCAGGCTTCAGGTACTGTCTTCACATGCATATACATCAGTGAATCTTTCCGGACTCCAGCTGTTATGCCTGCTTTCCCGTGCGCCAGGACAGTGTTTGAATATAGTCACGTAAAGTCTACCCACCTGCTCAAAAGCCACACTACATTTACTGACTACATACTCTGTGTCAGGAACCTTTCTACCCCATAGAAACGTCCTGCCTTACCTTCTTAGGTATTGTTTAATACCATTTTATGGCTAGAAGACTAAAATTAGAGAGGCTAAATAACTTGCCCCAGATCCTAGTAAGTAACATCACAAGTATAAGTCACCTTACTGTTACGCTTTCCCCAGAATCTCATCTCCAACCATCATCTGCTTCATTGGCTCAGTGAAACATCTCTTCATCCATTTCCCTGTAACTGTTTAGGTTCCTTCTTCATAAACATATGCATTATTTTGGCTCAAATTTTAGGTACTGCCCTGTCATCATCCCTCAAGTACATTAAGTTTGACTTCACAACCCCAGATCATTTAAATCATAGCGGGCAATGTTAATCCCTCAAGTACCTGTAACTACCTTGGACTTGCATTTTTACATGGAGATTAAATTCCAAAGTCTGTGAATGTGACAAAAAATGTCACATAGGCAAGATAATCGCTGAAAGTGTCTTACATAGGTGCCTGCTTGGAGACCAATGTAGAACTTCTCAATAATTTGAACCCAAGCAGTTTTTCTCCAGCACTGCAATACTTGCTAGTTTGTACAGTTTTATTTCCTGACCTCTTAATCTCTTTGTTTACTTTTTTCTCAACAAATATTTTGAAGTTTTACTACTGAAAAAAAAGTGTCAGTCTGCACTTTGATAGCTCATAGGTGAGATCATTAATTTTACAATAATGCGTATGAATAATAGGGTTTGACAATGGGACCTAGACATTTGAGAAAAACGTCGATGTTTTGTTTTCTTTTTTTTACTTTACAGTGAAAATATACAGGATGTTCTTGTTACCATAGCTGAAGCCAAATGTGATATTGAGTATTCCAACAAGACATATATTATCTGCATGACAAATGCCCACACTCCTTCAGGGTGGGCTCCAGTGCATGTCAACATCAGAAGCATCGGCATGGCCAAACTGGTAACAGTGCTGTTGGATAGAGTAGTCTCAGCAATAGAAAAACTAGCCTTATGGGAGGTGAAGTAATTGGTAATGGAGTTGTTGGGTTTTTTTTGGCTGTGTTGGGTCTTTGTTGCTGCGCATGGGCTTTCTCTAGTTGTGGCAAGCGGGGGCTACTCTTCGTCGTGGCACGCGGACTTCTCATTGTGGTTACTTCTCTTGTTGTGGAGCACAGGCTCTAGGCATATGGGCTTCAGTAGTTGTGGCATGTGGGCTCAGTAGTTGTGGCTCGTGGGCTCTAGAGCTCAGGCTCAGTAGTTGTGGTGCACGGGCTTAGTTGCTCCACGCCATGTGGGATCTTCCCGGTTCAGAGATTGAACCCGTGTCCCCTGCATTGGCAGGCGGATCCTTAACCACTGCACCACCAGAGAGGTCCCATTAATGGACCTTTTACTTTGTTAATGTCTCCGAAAAATAACTAAGATGTGACTATAATAAATTTAAAGTAGGTTATTTTTTTTTGCTTGTTACTAAAATTTTATTATTTCAGATTTCTAATTATTCAGGATTGCAGGGTAATTGGTAATAGCTTTTTTAGTTTTTTATTATTGTGAAATTAATCAACAGGCAGCTCTAACATATTTAAAGTAGGTTATACTTAATGAAAATGTTCATTGTTTTAGGTTTCTTCATTTTGAGGAATTAAATGAAGAATTGTGATAAAACCTCTAAATTTAAAAGTCTCTCATTTCTATTACAGGATAATGCTGACTTCCTATATGTTGATGCTTGGTCCTCCAACTTCTCGTGGGGAGGAGCATCGCCCCCAGAGGAAGGCTCACTAGTTGTTATTACAAAAGGACAGACAATTTTGCTGGATCAGAATACCCCTATCCTGAAAATGTTGCTCATTCAGGGTAAATTTCTGAAAATCTGTTTATTAGACTCTGCCTGTGAAGTGGTTCTGTGAAGTTAATTTAATCAAAATTCATGATTATGAACATCCATAGTTGTATCAGGTTTTGAATACAGAGTTTAGTACTGAGTTCTTTAAATTGAGTATTATAATACATTTGTGGTTATGAAATTTTTTATTGCATTGCAACCAGAATCTTCTAATGAAATAGAATAGAAAATATCTGAGTGGGGGCTTCCCTGGTGGCGCAGTGGTTGAGAGTCCGCCTGCCGATGCAGGGGACACGGGTTTGTGCCCCGGTCCAGGAAGATCCCACATGCTGCGGAGCGGCTGGGCCCGTGAGCCATGGCCGCTGAGCCTGCGCATCCAGAGCCTGTTCTCCGCAACGGGAGAGGCCGCAGCAGTGAGAGGCCCGCGTACCGCAAAAAAAAAAAAAAAAAAAAAGAAAATATCCGAGTGTACTGCATCTTTTATATGGCTAAGCGTCTTTTAAAGTCAAGTGTTTCATGAAACTTTTGTTTCAATAACTGTGTGTGTGTGTGTGTATACACCAATGCACATGGAGTGGATTACAATAGTAAAAACTTATTTCCCATTTAGAAAAACACTAGTATAGTGGGTCCTATAGGGGTTATAAAAATCATAGAGATTTGTTAAATTCTATACTAAATGACCCCCCTGACTCCTCTTGGATGCCAGGTTGTGATTTAACCTTTGTCTGTGAACCTGCTTTCAACTGTTACACGAAGTTCTCTCTGCTTCTTAATATCTTATTTTTAATACAGCAAGCTGAATAGCCAGAACTGTGACAATTGTGTGTAAAAGAAACAATAATTGGCGAGAGTAAAACACTTGAGGCTTTAGTATATAAACTTTGCCATAATGGTTTTAGCTGTTCATAGGCCTTTGCATTTTGTTTTTGTTTTAACTTCTGGGACAACAGCAGTGTTTCAGTTATTTGAAGTTATTAACTATTGAACCTTTGGATAGGTAAAGTTTCACTGTCCACAAATTTACATCAGTCTCTTAAAAAATGTATCTCAGCACATTCTTTAATAATGCTAATCAGGCTATAGCTGTTGCTAGTGCAAATTAGTGGATAAAAGTTCAGACCTAATGTTGGCATTACAATAGTTTATGAAAAGTGTTTTTCTTTTATTTTAATTTTTGGTTCTTAATTTATATTTTGAGGTCCTGTGCTTGTAGAACTAGAATTCATGTAGCTGCACTATTTAATAACATTTAAAATAACAAATGGTCAAGGGGGAATAATCTGCCCTGGGGTTTGATCTCCTAGCAGCTCCCTGGGTCTTGTCTGAAGTTTTTTTGTTTTTTTTTTTGTTTTTTTTTGCGGTGTGTGGGCCTCTCACTGCTGTGGCCTCTCCCGTTGCGGAGCACAGGCTCCGGACGCGCAGGCTCAGCGGCCATGGCTCACGGGCCCAGCTGCTCCACGGCATGTGGGATCCTCCAGGACCGGGACACGAACCCGTGTCCCCTGCATCGGCAGGCAGACTCTCAACCACTGCGCCACCAGGGAAGCCCTTGTCTGAAGTTTTTATACTTCATGTTGCCAAAGAGCTGAAGTAAAGTGACATGCATAGTGACAGCAGATAGGAATAAGAAGTTAAATTTTAGTGTATAATTTAAGAAATAGCTTTTAATAAGACTATTCCTTGTGATATATTTCAAAATTGTATGGTTTTTAGGTGGAACTCTAATATTTGATGAAGCTGACATTGAACTTCAGGCAGAAAATATTCTAATTACAGATGGAGGCGTTCTTCAGGTATACGAGAGAACTTGATCTGTATTCATTGCTAACCTCTCCATTTCTTTTTAAAATATTATGTGTAAAATGGACAGTTAATTATGCTAAACTCTCACTAGTTTATCTTTGTGTAGGTCTCTGTTCTTAGCATAAAATCTTTTTTCTGGATTTTAAAAGTTCCCTAGAATACTGTTGTGCTTTTAATGGGAAGATAAAGCATATTTTCATAGAGCAGAATTGTAAATAGAGCAGAAAAAAGAATTAGCTCTGAGATGCGGCTAAAGTCAGTCAGTATACTTTCCAAAGGTCTGGCATCGTATATTTAGCTGACTGGAAAATGTAAGGTTTATCTTTTGGAGGAAAGATACTGAGAATGGAACAGTTGATTCTCAAAAGAGAGGGGAGAAAAGAAAAGAATTTCCTTTTGAATGATTAGAGTTGTGGATAATGAGTTTTACTTTCTGAATGATGCTTGTGAAATCCCTTGCAGATCGGGACGGAAGCCTCCCCATTTCAACACAAGGCGGTCATTACCTTGCATGGGCACCTGCGATCTCCTGAGCTCCCGGTATATGGCGCCAAGACGCTGGCTGTGCGGGAGGGAATCCTGGATCTGCATGGTACGGGCCGAAAGGATTCAAGGAACTGGTCCAGGAGAGACTAGCCAGGAAGCCAGAGATAATCCTCCTGATAACTCTCTTTAAATGAAACCTTGCCAAACTTCTCCTGTCTTTACGTGTTCCCTCTTTACCCCTCTTTATCTCTTCCCTCCTTTATCCAGGTTAGATCAACCCCTACAGACCACCAAGACTCACAACCAAGGTCACTCCTAGGACGCCCTTCCTTCACATCCTTTGCCTAATTTAGCACTTGAAACAGTTCATACTGATTGTTTTCTTTATTCATCTATCTAAACAAAAAGGCATTAAGTCTAGAAGCAGAAATTATAACTTCTTATATTTGTATTTTAAAATGGGCTCTTTCTAAAATATAACTATAAATTTATATTTGCACTGTTCTATAACTATATGTACTGTGGAAAATTATCAGCAAATAAAAATGATTATGATCATGTTTGAGGTATCAGTGTAGCATTATTTAAAGGAAGCATGGTGTGAATCCTTTTTATATGAAGTCTTCTACATTGCAATACTCTACCTCTTTTATAAGTTTAGAATATATAAGGATGATACCCCATTATGATCATAAATGTCCTACATTATGCTAAATATATACACTAATAGAATTTTCAGAAATTTATACATTTCATTTGTCTCCAGATTATCAATTTAAGCAATTCCTATCAACAATGACGAAGATAATAGGCCTCTGCCCATTTTAACAGTAGTATCACACAATTTATATTGAGTTCATATAAAGATTATCATAAATGGGATATGTCATTGCAGAAGGATTTTTTAAAAACTTATAGACCTATACATGTTATTACAAACCTGATTATTACTTTTATAAAGCAAGCACTCTAAATGTTTCTTTTTTGAGAAAGGTGTAAGATGCTAAGGTAAAATGAACTTTCTCAAAATTGATTCAATCCAGGAAAAGATTAAAATGCATGAAACTCTCAATATCCAAGAAAACACATCTGAGGAAATTCTCGGTTTGTATGTTGGCTCCAGGTCTGCCTGTTCCTGTGATTTGGACTCATTTGGCTCATACTGCAAAGGCAGGGGAAAGGACTTTGATTTTACACGAAGCAGTAACTTGGAAACCAGGAGATGAGATCGTAATTGCAAGCACAGGACACAGGTATGATGTCTTCTGGACCCGCTAATTTTGATTTAGAATAGAGATTTTTTTAAACTATGTAAACAAGGGATGATTCAGAAGGTCCACAACTATTTAATTTAAATTTGAAACCTAGAATAAAGAAGCGTGAACAGCCAAATATGTATTTGACAAATATTAACATTGGGTTGACCCCCAGTGTGTTGAGTTTCCACTGACTGAATTTACCATGAGAAAAAGTATAAATATATACTAATAAAAGATTTTAGTCATTTTCATGGTTAAGTTCCCATGTAAGATTTCGTTTGACAAAAGCATTCTGTTATTAAAAGTCAGTTGAAAACCTCTGAGTGAGAGCTTTAGCTAAGTACATCAATGCATGCAAAAATGTAAATGAGCTTCTTTGTTTGGCGCCACCAAATGACACATTTGAAAGAAGCTAGTGAACTCTTCTTATCTTACAGTCTTGGCAGTGGCTCCCATGGAGCAAAATTGTTAGTAATGATTGAATAAAAGGGAGGAAGGAAATTATAGTATGAGTGATGATTAACGTGACCTTTTACATGTCTGACATTTTACAATCGAGGCTGCTTATGACCCTTAATTTGTTTAATTATATATTTTAGCAAATAAGAAATAAAACGAACAAAACTAACACAGCTACACCAAGAATACTGGTGGGGAGAGGAAGCAAGAGGAGCCTTATTTTTGCTTTATTGTTCAAATTATAAGCAATAGCAAAATTGGATATAGTCGATGCTGATCAGGGAACAAATAGTAATTTATGACAAGAAACAGCTAAATTATGTTAAGGTCGTGACTCAGTATAGAATTAGAATTCAAGGTGGCATTTTGGGTTTGTCGTTTTCCAAGTTAAAAATAGACTTGCAGACATTAGGAAGTGTTAAATATATACTTAGCTTTATAAGTGCCCTTTTTTTCTCTGCCCTTGGAATTGCATAATGGCAAAATTAAAAAGCAGCAAAATGACGGCTTAAAAATAGAATAGAAAGTCCTCATTTATAGCTTTTCGGGATGAAATAAAAGAGTAAGTTTAGAATTTAGTTTAGGAATATTTCATTTTAAGAAACAAGAATTAAGGAGTTTCCCACCAAATCTAACTCATTGTTCACTATTTAATTCATAAATCCTATTTCAGAGTTTGTAATGCAGGTGGTTAAGAATACTACTTCTAGGGACTTCCCTGGTGGCGCAGTGGTTGAGAGTCCGTCTGCCAATGCAGGGGACATGGGATCATGCCCCGGTCCGGGAAGCTCCCACATGCCGCAGAGCGGCTGGGCCCGTGAGCCATGGCCGCTGAGCCTGCGCGTCTGGACCCTGTGCTCCGCAACGGGAGAGGCCACAACAGTGAGAGGCCTGCGTACCGCAAAAAAAAAAAAAAAAAAAAACGAAAAGAATACTACTTCTAAAGTCAGTCTGCCTGGGTCCAACCCCCAGCAGTACCATTTACTAGGCCTGAGGTCATGTTATTTCACCTCTGTGCTTCTCTAAAATTGGAATGCTGTTAGTATGTATCTCAGAATTATTGTAAGGACTAAGTGAGTTAATATGTGTAAAACAGAGCAGAACTTGACTCAAAGTTAGTGCTAGATAAGTGTTAGATATTATTACAAAGGAAGAAAAGGTGCATTTAGGTGCATATAACATATAAAAATGCTTTTTTAGAAACTTCTTTTGTTTTTTTGTTTTTGTTTTTGTTTTTTTGGCTTCATTGGGTCTTCGTTGCTGCGTGCGGGCTTTCTCTAGTTGCAGCGAGGGGGGCTACTCTTCATTGCGGTGCACGGGCTTCTCATTTTGGTGGCTTCTCTTGTGGAGCATGGGCTCTAGGCACGCGGGCTTCAGTAGTTGTGGCACGTGGGCTCAGTAGTTGTCGCTCATGGGCTCTAGAGCTCAGGCTCAGTAGTTGAGGCGCACGGGCTTAGTTGCTCCACACCATGTGGGATCTTCCCGGACCAGGGATCAAACCCATGTCCCCTGCACTGGCAGGCAAATTCTAAACCACTGCACCATGAGGGAAGTCCCTGGAACCTTCTTTTCTAAAGAAATCTCTGTTCATCTGAATTCAAGAGAATTCAGGAGAGGCCAGTCCAAATCACCTGAGGGATCTTGTACTATTGATACACCCTATCTCAAGCATCCTTAATCTTCACCTCCCCCTGCCCTCTCCCCCTATAATTTCTTCCCTGGGTCTTTTGGAATTATGAGTTTCCCCATCCACCCACCATCTTGAAAAAAATAATAATAACTTTGGTCTCCTGTCTCTTGTAGCTTCTGTCTCTCTTTCTCTCTGTAAATTATTGAACTGCTTAAATATTATACCCATTTCTTCCATTTCATTCTCGCTATCCATGTTTTCCCTTTAAATCCTACAGTCTAATTTTGATCCTCATAAAAACTTTCCTAGTGACCTTCTGACTATCATCATTCTTCGCTTCCTGCATATCACCAGGTTCTCTTGGTCCTTCCCTTGAAATGCCTCTTCCACCAGCTTTCCATGCACTCAGTTTAATTTAGACTCTCAGCCCCTCACCCTGGAATATTCCATCATCTTCCTATTTGGGCTCCATTCCTCTACCTTCTTACCTCAGGAATTCATTCTGCATTGATTTATTCAGTCAGGGAAAAACTGTGATTGAATTGTGACACGTACTGGACCAAGTGCTCAGCATACAGAATGATTTAACGGGTGTCTTACCTAGAGGAGCAGACAGGTATGGGAAGGACAGAGAAGTAAATGCATGGTAGGACTGCAGTGTGGTGACCGTGAGTGCTGATGGGGCCTCACGCAGAGCTTACTGGGAATCCAGAAGAAGAGTTGGGAAAGGTGAGAGAGGTGCCTTTCAACGTGTTTCACATGCGACATTGTTATTTAAACTGGTAGTTAAAGGAGGAAAAAGATTTGCAAAGGGAGAGAGGAATCAAAAAGGAATGTCAGGAAGATACAGAGGTAACTCCTCTAAGGGCACCTCTGTCAACAGCACCAATCACGCTTTAGTAGATAATACACAATCAGCCGTAGAAACACATGTCTCTCTGAACTCAGGGGCACTTTCTGCTTGGTATCCCCAATACTTTGCTCTGTTCCTAGAAAACAGGATGGACACTCAATAAGTCTTTGTTGGAAGGACTCAGTACATGAATGTGTATATTATAGGTTTGGCCAGTCCTTTTGCTGGAACTTGGTATGTGTTGAAGGAATGGGTAGAAATGAGAACTCCTGAGCTCACCTCAGTCGTTTCTTTTCCCTGCTTAGGAACCTCCAATGGATTCCCTCTGTAAGGGTTTCTCAGTCTCAGCACTATTGACATTTTGGACCAGATAATTCTTTGTTGTGTATCATAGGACGTTTGGGTACATCCTCGGCCACTACCTTCTAGTAGCAACATAGCACCCCCAACAAGTTGCGACAACCGAATATGTGTCCAGGCATTACCAAATGTCCCCTGGAGGGATGAAAGCATCCCTGGTTGACAACCACTGAGTGTGATCCTCAAAGTTATAAATGAATAGTACTTTTGAATACTTTATAGAATTAGTCCAGTTCTGTGAACAAGTATAGCACTTGAAAAATATTTATTTAATTGAAATGCATCTGTAAAATTTATTCAGTTACTCTAAGAAAGAGTAAAATGCCGTCTTGGATTTCCTCTTCAGAATATTGTATGACATAAAAAGTTTTCCTGTTTTACAGATGAGTGTTCAGAATAGCATAAAACAAATACAGCAAAACACTGTTATGTTAATTTATATTAATTTTGAGAGTTTTTGGTTCAAATTTTTACAGACACAGCCAACAAGAGAATGAGAAAAGGACCATTGCATCCGTATCTGCTGGTGGCAGGAACATAACGCTAACTAATCCGCTGAATTACACACACTTAGGAATCACTGTCACCCTCCTTGATGGAACTCTGTTTGAAGCAAGGGCAGAGATTGGAATTCTTACAAGAAATATTTTAATAAGAGGATCTGACAACGTGGAGTGGAATAACAAAATTCCAGCATGCCCTGATGGATTTGACACAGGTAGTCTTAGCAGCCTTAGTGTGTCGCCTAAAATGTTTATAGACACTGCAAAAATATTCCCTGTGTGCAAAATCAGCCCCTGTTGAGAACTAATGGACTTGGTTATGCTCTAGCAATAAATAAGCCCCAAATCTTAGTGATTAAAAATGATAAAGGTTTATTTCTCATTGATGCTGCACGTGTCCAATATGGGTCAACAGGGGGGCTCTGCTCATTGTTATTTTCCAGGGTCTAGGCTGATGGAGTCTTAATCTCAACATGGGTTTCCATGATCTCTGAGACAGGAGATGAGAAGGCTGGAGAGTTAAGCACCAGCAGTTTGTTACTTTGGTCCTAAAGTGACATGTGTCCCTTCTTCTCAGGTGTCAATAGTTGGAACTGGTTCCATGACTATAATTAAGTTACCACAGTTCTCATGTATATTATATATATATATATATGTATTTATAAAACTGTGTATAACCATATAAATGTATGTGTGTAGTTAAGAAACACAGTGCATTTCACAAGTCTCTTTTAAATATTTTATGTAATCACTACTACCATTACAATCCCATAAGTACTTGAATAACAGCTGATATAGCTTAGATACAGGCTTTTCTTCGATGGGAAGCATAAGACAAAGCTTACAGATCAATGTCAAAAGACCTGCGTTCTGATTCCATTTCATGTGCGTGGTCTCACAATGTCCATTGTGAAACCTAGTTTCATCCTGTTTAAAATAAAAATACTTCCTGTTCTGCCAACCTACTATAGTTGTAAGAGTCAAGTGAGATAATGCATGTTCTAATCTTGTACCAGTGTAAGATCGTATTAGCTACGTTAATCCCAAATCTTGGGGAAAATAAATTCAGCGATAATAAAACAAAATACCTGAGTGCTTTAGGGGTTGCAAGGGTGAACAAGACAAGGCACTTACCTTCCTTACTATGCAGAGGAGGAGATAATGTGAACGCAAATAATTATGTTCCAGGGTGAGATTAAAATTGTATGTGAATAAAAAGATATTATTAGGTATGAGAAACAGTCTTTATATAATTAGAGGATTTTGACACGGTTTTTCTTTATGACATCTTAAAAAATATTTTTAAAGGTGAATTTGCTACACAGACATGTCTCCAAGGAAGGTTTGGAGAAGAAATAGGAAGTGACCAGTTTGGTGGATGCATTATGTTTCATGCTCCGATACCTGGTGCTAACATGGTAACTGGAAGAATAGAATACGTAGAGGTAAGAGGCATTATCGTTAGCGCTTTGTCCAAAGTTTTCCATACAATTAATGTGAATTGAGCACCTGCTTTTTGCCAGATGCTACTTATAATCTGATAGAGGAGACATAAACAGATGATTTTAATACATCCAATTATTCACTCACATAATCATGCCAAATTTTTGTTTCTCTGCTTTTATCACACCCCACATCAAATTCATTAACAAGGTCTATCCACTCTGCCCACAAAATACTGTATCCTGAATGTACTGTTTTTCTACCTTTTCCACCTGGTCCCTAACCCAAGCCACCATCACCTCTCACCTGGTCTACTGTGCTTTTCTCCTAACTGGTCTTCCTGCTTTCACCCTATCTGCAGTGAAGTCTCCACACGACAGCCAAAGTACAATTTTTAAAATGTGAATCAGATCTTGCTAACACTGTTCAGAGCTCTTCAGTGGCTTCCTATTACACCTAAAACAAAAAGTCCAAGCCTTTTCCAAAGGATCCACGTGATCTGACCCCCTGCTGGCCTCTATCTTGTGTGATCTACCCTTGGCGCCTGCCATGCTGGCCACATAGACCTCCCTGTGTCCCTTGCCCACGTCAGGCACACTCCCGTCTCAGGTTCTTTGCACTTGCTCTTCATCCTGCCTGGAATGCTCCTCCACCAGGTACTTAAATGGTTCACACTCATTTCAGTCAGATCTCTTCTCAAATGTTATCTCTTCAGAGAGGATGTTCCTCACCACTTTTATTTGAAATAGCTGCCCAAACACCTGTTTTTCTTTATTAGCTCATAACTCCTGATATATTTTTAATTTGTTTTTTATCTCTTCCTCTAGAACATAAAGTCAGTTAGTTCAGATATTTTTGTCCTTCTGGTTTTCTGCTGATTCCTCTGTAGCTGGAACAGGACTTAGCCTATAGCAGATTCTCAATTGACTATTAACTGAACAAATATATAAATAAAAGAATAAATATGCAAGTTATGCCCAAGAGATCAGGAGCTCCTCTGTATCTTATTCATATTCAGCCTATATAATCTGGATTTAGCACAGTTTCTATCAAGTATTCAGTAAAAGGAAGGAATGGAGGAAGGGTGGGAAGGAAGGTTAGTAAAATCCATAAATCCATTAAATTTGGAACAGCTCACTCACCTGCAGTGAGGGTGGCAGAGTCAATGACTGCATATTGTAAAAAATAAACCTTCTCCTAGGTTATGTTACACACATGTAACATCTGGATATGGAGTGAGTGAGGTTGCCAGTGTCAATCTGTATAGTAAATATTATTCATAGTTAATTTTTATTTTTAGATGAAGAATGAAAATAAATAGATGCCCTACCATTTATTTCCAAACCTTATGAGATCATATTCCACACACACACACACACACACACACGCACACGCACACACACACACACACAGAGGCATCTTCTGTATTAGCTTATTAGATCGTAGACCTATTGAAAATATAGCAGAGTGGTTAATAAGAGCACCAACTCTATAATTAGACCAGTGAGTTTAAATGAAACTTTGTGACCATGAACAAGATACTCTAAATTTCACTTTCTTCATCTGTAAAATGAAGCTTATGATAAGTGGCTACTTCCTAAGATTGTGGTAAAGACTGTGACCATGCATATAAGACATTTAGCAGAATATCTGGCACATGGTAAACATTCAAGAAATGTTTCTTATTATTAAAAAAGAATCAAAGTGAAGGAGAAAAAGAAGTCTTTTACGAGGTATTTTGCTGAACACGAAAGTTTCATAACAGCAAGGTGAAAAGTAGAAGAGTCGAAGATGGCTTTTGTTCATTCATTCATTTGATAACAAGTATGGGCTGTTATAGATTGAATAAAACAAGGTGGGTTGGGGGTCAGATAACATTTTTAAATGATAAACAGGAATAATATGGGAGATATAAATGCATTAATAATAATTAATGTAAAAGTGGGTATTATTTTGAAACAAGAAAGTATGAGCCAGGCAAACTCTGAGTCTGTGTGTATCACTAAATAGCTGTGATTTCTGGGCTTGACAGATATTCCATGCTGGCCAGGCATTCCGGTTGGGGCGATATCCAATACATTGGCACCTGCTTGGAGATTTACAGTTTAAATCTTATGTAAGAGGCTGTGCAATTCACCAGACCTATAACAGAGCTGTTACTATCCATAACACACATCACCTTCTGGTTGAGAGGAATATTATATATGATATCAGGGGGGGAGCATTTTTTATAGAAGATGGTATCGAACATGGCAATATCCTGCAATATAACTTGGCAGTATTTGTACAGCAAAGTACTAGTCTTCTGAATGACGACGTGACTCCAGCTGCATTTTGGGTAACCAATCCAAACAACACCATACGACACAATGCAGCTGCTGGTGGCACTCACTTTGGCTTTTGGTACCGAATGAACAACCACCCTGATGGGCCATCCTATGACCGAAACATTTGCCAAAAAAGAGTTCCTCTTGGAGAATTCTTTAATAACACTGTTCATTCTCAAGGTTGGTTTGGATTGTGGATATTTGAAGAATATTTCCCCATGCAGACAGGATCTTGTACTTCTACAGTGCCAGAGCCTGCAATATTTAATTCACTCACTACTTGGAATTGTCAAAAAGGAGCTGAATGGGTCAATGGAGGTGCACTTCAGTTTCATAACTTCGTGATGGTCAATAATTATGAGGCTGGAATTGAAACGAAGAGGATCCTGGCTCCTTATGTTGGAGGATGGGGTGAAACCATTGGAGCAGTGATTAAAAATGCCAAAATAGTTGGTCATGTTGATGAACTGGGAATGGGGTCTGCATTTTGCACAATGAAAGGCCTGGTTCTCCCATTTAGTGAAGGGTTGACTGTATCTTCCGTACACTTCATGAACTTTGACCGTCCCAGCTGTGCAGCTTTGGGAGTGACGTCCATCACTGGCGTTTGTAATGAGAGATGTGGAGGCTGGAGTGCAAAATTCATTGACATCCAATATTCTCACACAACAAACAAGGCTGGCTTTCGATGGGAACATGAAGTGGTACTGATTGATGTTGATGGTTCACTTACAGGTAATGTGATGTTTTAATTTCTGATAAAATACTTTGGAAATATATTTTTTTGTTTGTGTTAACACAGAGAGTTGAATTGTCAAAGCAGACTCAGATGAATCACAGATCTTAACTGGTGCCAAACTTTCCTAATGACTTAAGGATATAGGTCAACACTAGGCATAGATGAGATATCCTTTTCTAGCAAAGTCTCAAACTATCAGATGCAGCCTCCAAATATGTCCCTTTTCTCCTGCATTTGCACTTTGGTTTTGAATTAACAGCAAATTTTGAGCAATATTTATGGAATGTTGATCACAATAGGAAGCCATTTCATTTGAGAATGCCTCCATTTTGTACTCGGTTAATTACGCAGAGGAAACTGCTTACATGACTACCCAGATTCTCCAGCCAGTCATGCCCAATAAATGTATAAATTCCAGGTTTATTTACATAAGCAACAGACTGGATGTATCCTGCTCAAGTACCTTAGAGGGAAGTAATAAGTCACAGGCCTGCTGTTAGCCTTTTTCTTTCCAATCTAAATTCTGAATTTGGAATTGATTCAAAGAATATGGGAACTCTAGTACAAAATTCAACATTCTTTGTAGGTTAAATCTTTTCTACCATTTCAAGTTCAGAGTAAGTCAAATCCTTTTGTAAATAATCATGGTTTCTAGAGTTTAGCATTTTTATAAAATTTTAATGATAATGACTTGGCAAAATCAGATAGGAAGTGTGTGTGTGTGTGTGTGTATGATTCTGCATAATACTTTATAAGAGAGACAATTGACAAGTAAAGCTACAGATATTTGAAAGCCTTTGAAAGATGGAAGGTTCATCTCAATACTCAAACAGACTGAATTCTCAACTACAGTTGTTGACTTGTCTCCTGTTCTAACTGTGGCTTTAAGAGGGAGAACATTTAGATGGTTCTAATATTCAGAGCTTTGTGTGACCTTTATTCATTTACTTAATTCAGCTTAGATTCTTAAGTTTGCTGACAGTCCATTGGTTGAGAGCGCAAGCTCTGTGGTCAAACTGCCTGGATTTGCATCCTTCCGTGTGTCCTTGGCCAAGTTACTTATCCCACATTCCATCCCCTACTTTGGCTCTCATGGGTGCTTCAGATCCCATGTTTCAGCAGCATCCATGATAAGCTCCCTGACAGAAGAGTCCACTGCAAAGTCTTTGTAGAGGTCCCCTTACCCCATGCCAAAAAAAACCCCCAGGAAACTAGACTTTTAGATTGTATTCGTGGCACTATGGGTTATAGTAAATGTATGTTTTAGATAGTTTAGCTTTTTAGTTTTCTGACATGAAATAGGAAGTCGGCTGTTTGTGTTCATTTCCTAGGTCACAAAGGACACACCGTCATTCCACACAGCTCACTGCTGGACCCTTCTCACTGCAGTCAAGAAGCCGAGTGGAGCATAGGATTCCCTGGGTCTGTCTGTGACGCCTCGGTCAGCTTCCACCGGCTGGCATTCAACAAGCCTTCTCCAGTGTCTCTGCTTGAAAAGGATGTGGTTCTCTCAGACTCGTTCGGTAAGTAGAACACAATCATTTAAACCACTCATTTAAATATGTTTTCCTCAATTTTCATCATCATCTTCATGAGAACACTGGGAAAAGCATAATATTTATATCAGTCAGAAACCAGGCAGGAAACAAATACCACATCCCAAAATGGGCTTGTGAGGAGTGTTGAATAAACGCCTGGACCAGCATGACATTCTGCCGATTAAGGAACCTCCAGCCAATATTATGACAGACAGCAGGAATGTTGACATAGCTTTAGGATCAAGACAGTAAAAATATACCATTTTTTCTGCCACTGAAAGCAAATTATTTTGATTACCTTTGCTGATTGAAATAGGATGGGGGGAGCATCTGCTAGGTCAATAGCTGCACAGAGACTGTTGATTTACTGATTTGTTTCAGTAAAGCTAATGTACCTGGAACACCAGATGGGCTTGACATCATTGCCTGACTAGATTGCATTAATTTACTGTCATTATTCATGATGCATCTGGCATATGCACCAGCCAGACGAGCAAGTTAAATGGGGATATAGTAGTAACCCTGGTTCTCACATGTCTCAGATTTTTCACTGTGCTGTTAGTATCTGCATTTTCCCCCCTCAAGGTTTTAGAGTTGCTTTTCTTTTATCTTCGTAACAGGGTGGGGGAGCATGGTTCCTAGAGTGTTCACTCAGTCCTTCCTGCGTGATTTTCCCTCCCTCCATTAGGAATTCTCCCAGTTACTAAGTATATCTATTCTCATCACATCTGACCTGGCCTGCCCTGATTGGCTCAGATCTTTATATCATTCCATCCATCCATCCGTCCACACATCCCTCATCTGTCTATGAATTATTAGTTAAAATATTTATCTACAATTAATCCACTCTCATATCACTGTTCTGACAGACTGCAGGTTTTGGAAAATAGGAAAGGCATTGATGAACCAAACATGTGCTATCAGATGATTCTCAAGTACGGTTTTCTACATTTTCTGCATAAATCTAAATGATGTAGCTTCTTGATGACAGCGTTCCCAAATTTCCACATTTAATCATATTTACAAGGTAGAAACTTGCAATTTGAAACTAAAATTATGTATCTCAATATAGGCCAAGTGAATTTTGAAAACGTGTAGCATAATTATACCAGCCATACTATAACTGCTAAAATTATAGTTGTGAGAATTTCAACTTCTGCCCTTCTTCCAAACAAAGTTCTATGCCTATTCCCACTATACATTTTGGAACTGGAGGAATAACCATAAGATGAGCCAGTGGCCTCAGTGGACCAGGCATGAGGCTGAGCAAAGACTCACTCTAGGGCCTGGCCTTCATAAGCTGCCACTCCAGCTGGTAGACCATGGTGGCATTAGGGTGTCTGAGGGTTAGTATCAGTTCAGAGCCAGAAGCTAACAACTCTTGGAAGGTCTGGATAGTTTCCTCTCCTTAGTATGCAGTAGCCTGATAAATGGCCACAGATTTCTCCCACTCAGTGGAGCTGCTTCCAGTCTGTGAATTGTCTTGGATCTAGGAAATAGGTAAGAGGTAGCAAATTTCCACTTGGGTAACTTGAATTAGATTTCTGTCCCCCCAGATCTATATAATTTTTCTGTCTGCATCTGCCAAAGGCCACCTTAGTATGCTACCCACTATTCTCCTGGGGGAGCCTCTTTGCATTGCAGTGACAGAGCCTCAAGAGGGCATGTTTCACCCAGCAAGCACTTTTAAGCCTTTGCAGTGTCAGTTCTGCTAATAGCCGAGGGACCAAAGAAGTCACCCAGTATCCACAGAGCAGGGAAGTCTATCCTGCCCTCAAGGAGGGGAGAGGAGTGGATATTTGCTGAATAATCCAAATTATTATGGTTCTTCTCATACTCTGCAGGTCTTCTTAAACTGTGAGTTTTTAGTGCCTCTGGTCATGGGCTTTTCAAAACTTAATGCTAATTCATAAGCCAAAGAATTTGTTCCTCCTAGATATTGGAATTTGTTTTGCCTTATCCCCAAAGGAAAAGAATGACAGTTTATTTTGTAATCTTGTGCCTAGCTTCTTCCACCTAACTTTGTAAGGGAAGAGCTTGCAAATTTAACATAAAATTCAATCAGAGATGAAAAGAAAGAGAAGGGAGAGG
This sequence comes from Monodon monoceros, assembly GCF_005190385.1. Classification (NCBI taxonomy): domain Eukaryota; kingdom Metazoa; phylum Chordata; class Mammalia; order Artiodactyla; family Monodontidae; genus Monodon; species Monodon monoceros. The sequence goes on along the minus strand of NW_021703770.1, from coordinate 25,429,808 downwards.
AAAGAACAGAATTAATTCATTAATCACAGATGTTTTTCTTTATATTGTGAGAGATTCTTTTCAGATCTTCAACTGAAGTTGTCAGGCATTCTCTCAAATTAAATTTTTTTCCCATTACAGGTAGTTCAGGTTCCAAGTTCATCATTCACAAAATTTAGGGTATCATCGCCAGTGTTAGAGGTAGGTCTACTTTAGCCTAGTTCCTTAAGGGCTCTGAATCAAAGCTTTCCATTCATACTTGCTAGGCTGATTTTGATTAACACAACCCATATAGGAGAATCTAATAAAGTTCAGGACTTATATTTGCATATTTTGCAGATCAAGGATTCTGAAGAATTAAGTTCTTAAAAGAATAGAAATGGAATTATATTTTTAGATCAATGTATTTTAAAAATTGCATTGATATATTTAAGCACTTTTGTCTTAGTGGTCATTATTGTCATCATAGTTCAGTTTTATTTTTCCCTAAGGAACAAAGGCTCCATCTCAATTCAGAATTCCAAGTGAGAAAGCATTTTATGTTTCAGTTAAGTGTGATATTGAACAGCGGGGCCTTCGGGTAAGCAAAGACATTTAGAACATAAGTAATGAAATACTATACTGACCTCTTTAGAGACTTCCGTAGACTAGAGTAATATTTACGTTTGCACTTGTTCATAAGAGAAGGAATTTTCTAGATGTAAAGATTACTGTGATTTGTTTTATGTTCTATAGGCACAAGCGTTGTTCCCTTTCAGAAGAAACGACTGACTCATATGTCTGGATGGATGGCTCTGATTCCAAATGCAAAGCACATTAACTGGTATTTTAAGAGTGTAGATCACATAACCAACATTTCGTATACGTCAACATTCTATGGATTTAAGGTAAACAAAGAATTGCATAATCCATCTTCTAATAATTTTGATTACATATTACTCAAAAGCAGCCCACACACTCATCCTTACACCAACTGTGAGGCCCAGAATGCCCTTGCCTCACATATTGACCTGGTAAAGTCTGCACACTTTTCATGACCCATCCTAAATCTCAGAAGCAAGCCAAAAAAAACCCCCTCCTTTAAGAATCAGAAGTAAGCCATCGTTCTGCCACATTCCTATAGTACTAAGCTTGTGCCCTGTTATTATTACCATGATAATAACTAACATTTATTCAGTGCTTATGATGTTTTGGGCACCAGTTAAGGGCTTTATTATTTGTATTCTGAAATATAGCAAGTACAGAAAATAACAGGCCGAGTCCTATATTCCCACCACCTAGATCTATCTGAATCTAACATTCTGTGACTATGTACTTCAGATTTTTTTAAAGAAATAAACATTTTTAGGTGAAGTGGAAGTCCTCTATATGTCTTGCTCTGAAATCAATCCCCACTCTTCACTGCTAATGGTCACCAGTATCCTGAATTGGGTGTTTTCATCCCTGTTCACATTCTTCTACTTGTACTACATATGGGCAGCAAAAAAAAACAATACCTAGCACTGTTTCAAATGTTTTGAAACATTATAGAAACTAAATATTCTCTGAATGTATACATATATATGTATGTGTGTGTGTGTGTATATATATATAGAGAGAGAGAGAGAGAGAGAAAGAGAGAAAGAAAGAAAGACTTTCATTACCTTAGTGATAGAGTTAGTGTTATTACCATAGACAGGTAAAACGTTCATAAACAAAATATAAATGCAAGATGAAAACCAAACTAAAACCAAAAGTTAAGTTTTAATATGGGGTTAATTAATTAATGTCATCAAAATTAGTGTATGTTGGGCTTCCCTGGTGGCGCAGTGGTTGAGAGTCCGCCTGCCGATGCAGGGGACACGGGTTCGTGCCCTGGTCCGGGAAGATCCCACATGCCGCAGAGCGGCTGGGCCCGCGAGCCATGGCCTCTGAGCCTGCGCATCCAGAGCCTGTGCTCTGCAACGGGAGAGGCCACAACAGTGAGAGGCCTGCGTACCACACACAAAAAAAATTAGTGTATGTTATGCAGGATATTAGCATATAAAACAAGTCACTTTTTTGCAAACTTTTATAGGAACAAGACTATGTAATCATATCTCATAACTTCACTCAAAATGCTGATATGTTTAATATCATTGATATGAGGAATGGCTCTTCAAATCCATTGAATTGGAATACTAGCAAGAATGGAGACTGGCACCTTGAAGCCAACACTAGTACTCTATATTACCTGGGTATGTATTCAATAGGCAAAAGTGATTGTTTTATCTATTGCTTCATCTAAAGGAGGAGAAAAATTGCCTAATGGGCAAATGTGTTATATAGTGCCTTGTATATAGCAGGATTCAATAAATGTTTGTTGAATTAAAGAATGGAGACTAAATTTACCCTGGAAGAGGCTTGAGTTGAATTAAGAACTTACATTTTATGTTTGGATGTAGCACCAACACTCGTAATTGGCTCCAACATTTATTTCACAAAATTAGAGGAAATGAGTACAATGAACTGTCATATATTTTGTTTCCATTTTTATTATTTAATTATTTTTGGAAAATAAAAATATTTAAGAGTACAGTTTAATCGAGTTCTAAAATATTTGTTTTTGTCAAGGTATTTTGACTCTGCTTCTTAATCAGACATGTGCATTTTGTCAGAATTTTTTCATACCTATTCCATACATTTGAATTATACCAAGTTACTATCTAAAGAATATTTTCAAATTGCCATATTTTGTTTACATTCAAGTACTTTGATCATCATGTTAGTTTAAACTGCTTTTACTTCACTTTCAGTGTCAGGAAAAAATGACCTTCATCAGAGCCAGTCCATTTCTGGGACCCTGGATCCTGATGTGAAGGATGTTGTTATTAATTTCCAAGCTTACTGCTGTGTTCTCCAGGATTGCTTTCCTGTACATCCTCCATCAAGAAAACCAATTCCCAGGAAGCGACCAGCCACATATAAGTATACAGGCCTTTTGTTCGTTAATATACTTAAATAGTTCTTGACAGCATCCTTTTCATATGTCATCCTGGCTGAGACACTGGTGCCCTCCTCCTGTACAGTAGGTCCCAAAGCACTTCCACACTCATTGCTTCACTTGAGCCTTACAACCACCCTGATGACAAAATGGAAAAAAACCTCACACAAATTATGTGTGAAAGTTACTGGGAATCTCATACTTGCAGAACGTTAGATCTGGATTTTTAGACCAACTCGCTTATTATATAGGTGAGAGAGCTGAAGCCTGAAGACGTTAAGTGAATTACCTGAGATCACAAACTTCCAACAGCACCAGAAACTATGTCCTCATTGATCCGATGCTTTCTTAGCAGGTGGCATCTCTTTCTCTAGAATAACTGTCTTTTTGTGTCTGTGTATGTGAGTGTTTTTATTTTTATTTATTTTTTAAAATAAATTTATTTATTTATGTTATTTATTTTTGGCTGTTTTGGGTCTTCATTGCTGCATGGCAGGCTTTCTCTAGTTGCGGCAAGCGGGGGCTACTCTTCTTTGTGGTGTGCGGGCTTCTCATTGCAGTGGCTTCTCTCGTCATGGAGCACGGGTTCTAGGCACGTGGGCTCAGTAGTTGTGGCTCACAGGCTGTAGAGTGCAGGCTCAGTAGTTGTGGTGCACGGGCTTAGTTGCTTCGCGGCATGTGGGATCATCCCGGACCAGGGATTGAACCCGGGCCGACTGCATTGGCAGGTGGATTCTTAACCACTGCGCCACCAGGGAAGTCCCTATTTTTTATTGAAGGATAGGTGATTTGCAGTGTTGTGTTAGTTTCTGGTGTACAGCAAAGTGATTCAGTTATATATATATACATTTTTCAGATTCTTTTCCATTATATATTATTATAAGATATTGACTGTAGTTCCCTGTGCATACTTGTTTTTCTATTTTATATATGGTAGCTTGTGTGTGACAATCCCAAACTCCTCACTTATCCCTCCCTACCCCCCTTCCCCTTTGGTAACCATAAGTTTGTTTTCTATGCCTGTGAGTCTGCTTCTGTTTTTTTGTTTTCTTTTAATTTTTAAAAAATTTTGGCTGCGTGTGTCTTTGTTGCTGCGCACAGGCTTTCCCGAGTTGCAGCAAGCGGGGGGCCACTCTTCACTGCGGTGTGTGGGCTTCTCATTGCTGTGGCTTCTCTTGTTGCGGAGCACGGGCTTTAGGTGCACAGGCCTCAGCAGTTGTGGCACACGGGCTCAGTAGCTGTGGCTCGTGGGCTCTAGAGCGCAGGCTCAGCAGCTGTGGCACACGGGCCCAGGTGCTCCATGGCATGTGGGATCCTCCCAGACCAGGGCTCGAACCCGTGTCACCTGCATTGGCAGGCGGATTCTCAACCACTGTGCCACCAGGGAAGCCCCGCTTCTGTTTTATAAATAAGTTCATTTGTATCATATTTTAAATAGAATAACAGTCTTGGTCAAGTCTCATAATACAACTTATTTAATTTTATTTCAAATATTCAATTTCCAAAATATATATTAAGTCTTGTAGTTAAAAATAATTTTTCTGTCTTTGAAACTTATAAAGTCCTTTACCTTTATTTCTCATATGAAACATAACTTTCTACTTTATATTATAGTAATTACCATACATGATGGTACTAGTACACAGCAGTACTAGTCTTTAAGACCCTTAAAGGCATGATCCTGATTTGATGTATATTTGTGTCCCTTATGGGCAAATAATAACCATAAAAATAACGATGGTGATGATAAAAGTTAACAGTGGGCAGGTAAGAGCCCACTATTGTGCATCAAGTACAAATCAATATTATTTATTAAGTGAATTACGATTTCAGAATATACAGATTCTGCGATAACATTGCACAAAAGAATAATAATTGAATTTGCTTATATGTTCATTCAACCATTAAAAAATAGCACCTGCTATGTGCCAGGCACTGTGCTGAGCTCTGAGATTCAGCTGTGAACAACATAGATGTGGTCCCTGCCCCCATAACACTCACATTCTGTCTGAAGAGACAGATGCCAACACACGCAAACAAACAAAAAAGTAAGCAGAAAATAAAGCACATGAGTTTGAGTTGTGATAAAGGTTGTAAAGGGAATGGATGAGGGGCTGGGACAGAAGACAACATGGCAGGGGCCTCCTTTGGGTGGATGGTTAGGAACAGCCTCTCAAAGGAGGGGATATTCTAGCTGAGACCCAAAGGGTGAGTAAGAGCTGGCTGTGTGAAGGTTGGGTTCGAGGCCAAGGGGACAACTTGGGCAGAGGCCCTGATGTGGGGACGAGTGTGGCATATCCAAGAACTGAGAGGAAATCTGCATGGCTGGACCCTTGTGAGCAGGGGAGAGTGGCCTGGACATAGCATTGGACATAGGTGGAAATCAGACCATTCAGGTCATGCAGGCAGTTAGTGTTAAGAAATATGAGAAGCCTTTAAATGTTTCAGCTGATAAGTGACATTACATTTTGAAAAGGCCACTTTTACTACTCTGTGTAACAGAGGGACAGTAGAGAAAGCAGGGAGGCTCATAAAAAGAGTCTAGAGAACTTCAGAAGAAATATGGGCCATAAAGATTATTGGCCAAAAAGCCCTAGTCTAAGGTAGATAAAATTATTCAATATTTACTTAATATTTATTATGACTCATTAATAGATTTAGATTGGTGTAGACCAGGATGTGATAGAGGTATGTGTTGATACACTACATGTATATGTCATAGGATAGGTGTTTTTCCTCTCACAATATGAGCTCTGCTCACTGGAAATAGCTATAATTGGAATTATTAATTGGTATTTTGCAAATAGCTATCAGTGAAAACAAACAGAATCTTGATCCAAAACTGGTACCTCAGGACTAGAATATACAGGTCTAGCTACATAACGCACAAATGCTTAGTTTAAGAAGTACTGGGCTTTTTTGATCGTAACAGTGGGCAATTAGTAGAAGAATGTATAACATGTGGTATAGTGCTGCTGGGGATAAGAATGAAAGGCTTGAGAAAAGCTAGATGAACTCAACTATTGAATCTGCACAATCCTGATCAATTTATTTATTTAGATAGATACAACCTTTAAACAAACCTTCATTGAGATTGCGTCATGAAAAATGTATTACTGTGAATCTAAATAATCCTAAATGATCGTTTAATTGCTAACCTCTCTTTTAAATCCATGAAGACAAAATTTTTATGACAGGATTTTTGATCAACAGTTTTTAGTAATACAGCTTAGTAATTCAAATGTGTGATAAAAATATACTTTTAATGAAACAAACTATATTGGTTACTTGTAAAATTCCTGCATTAGTATCATAGAATTTTTAAACATTTCTACTAGGTCAGGAGAGCAACCCCTGTGAACATTTTTAAATGGGAAAATGCAATCAACTTTATAATAACATTCTTTGTAACAATTTGCACTGAGATAGTTTCAAGCAGGCATAGTGATGGAAAGTGGAGACCGTCTCTCTTCTAACTGTGCTTTCCATATTTATTTCAATGTAACGTAACCTTAACTCTGGTTATAGACCTGCCGTCCTGCCCACAGCCCAGCGGCTTACCCTCATTGACCCATCCTTGCCTATTCACAGACCATTCTTCCAGCCTTCCCTTCATAGAATCTAGGCAACTATATACCCTCCTGTCCCTTTCCCTACGAAATAGCACCATATGTAAGGGTCTTTAAATGGACAAAGGATGCATTTCTTTTCACTTTTCCACCATGTGAAATCTTATAAGGAAGTTAAATTATTTACATTTTAGATAAAATTAGGGTATCACAATAAGGATTTAGTAGGAGAAAATGTGATTCAGATTGTGGGTGGAAAGGAAGTTTTCTTCAATGGAGAAAAAACTATATATGTAATTGTGTGTGTTGAGTACCTTACTAATAGCGTACATTAGCTTGTCTATTTACTGAAATTACAAACTATCCAATTTGCATTCTGTCATCCCTAAAACATCTAGTATAGTGCTACACTCTAAGGAGATGCTCATTAAATATACAGAGATAAAACTTAATGGAAATACTTCTTTTCTCTTTTCAGCTTATGGTCAAATGATTCTTTTTGGCAGTCATCTCGAGAAAATAATTATACCATACCTCACCCAGGAGCAAATGTTGTTATTCCTGAAGGTAAATGCATAAATGTAAATAAATGAAACGCTGTGTTTATACCACAATAGTTAGCAGTTAGGGTAGATACCTTTATGCAGCACACCTTAGAGAAAGAGAAAATGTGAAGAGATGGATTCAGTTGTGTCCTGGATGTCAGACGTTGCTTCTGGGTTTTATGTGGATTTAAACCTGAATATTAAGAATAATGGATTTTCTGAGAGAGACAAGAATTAGTCATTGTGTGGAAAAAGGCTCACCAACTTCTAAATTAGGACTCACTGATAGGGCTGTCAGTGTTTTATCTATAGGCTATAGTCTATGGATTATGTTATATTCCTTATATTAAAGTCTTGTTTTATAGGAACATGGATTGTGGCAGACACAGATATTCCACCAATGGAAAGACTCGTTATTTGGGGGGTTCTAGAATTGGAAGATAAACATAATGTGGGAGCTGCAGAGTCTTCTTATAGAAAAGTTGTTTTGAATGCTACCTACATATTACTGCAGGTAAGAGTGACAGTCTTATAATTTACAGCCTTATTAGCCAAATGCTAGAATGTTGGAGATTTACTAAGCAAATTATAAGAAAGCATATGCACCTGATGTGATTAAAACACAACTGGCTCTACCGCATGAAATGCAAGCCTAAGTTCAATATATTTCTGCTCTCCTTTAAATATTAATGACATATTCCTAAAGCAGTAATTATCATGCTACTTTTTAGTGTGAGGTTTGCTCATTTTCAATCCTTTAGAATATTTGTATTATTATTAGGTAAAGTTAAACTCACAGCTTGCTGCAACTAACAGAGAATCCACTGGAGTTCTGAGAAAAAAAAAGATTTCAAGCCTTTTTTTTAAAGAGAACAAACAGTATTTCTTAAAATGAATGGATGTAGGTGGGATTATGAAAACCAGGAGCAGACTAATAAAAATATTTCAGTTGTTTGGAATAATCACCTCATTCTCTCATAAACCTCAGATGGTCTTGAACATGTAATAGTTTAATTGTTCTGTCAGTCTTTTATTGGTGTTCATTTAAAAGAATAGCTTAACCAAAAAGGTATTAAGCACCACTAAAGAATAAGTGGGAGCCTTTCTTTCATAAAACTAGGCCTTTAATACTTTAAAGGTGTTAGATACAGAGCTTAGAGGTAAATTAATGCTACGATTGAATCCTTACCTCACTGTTTAATAGTTTGGTAACAGGTTACGTTATCCGACTTCTTTCTGCATCAGTTTTCTCACCTATGAAATGAGAATAGTAATTCCAGTTCATGGGTTTAGTGTAAAGGTTAAATGATATAAAATATGTAAAACCTTGCATGTTATGCCTGGCATAGAATCAGCAAGCATTTAGTAATAGCAATTTTTATTAACAGTGATGGCTCATGAATAACATAGCTTAGATATAAATAGAAGAGTATATTTTATATATGCCGCATTATTTTAAAGTACAGTGTGATCTGTTCAAACAGCACTAGTTTAGGTTTTAGGAGGTCTCAGTTTCAGGTCCAGTTCTGACAGTAAGTAGATGTTGAATTTGACCTTGGAAAAATCATTTAAACTGCCCATCCCAAAGTGGATGGGTTAAATTAAGGTCACTTCTAGTTACAGTACTGTTCTTTATAAAACAAAAATTCATTCATTTTTACTAGGGGAGGCTGCCAGTCTTCCTAATTCCTTTTTTATGGGGAAATTTTTCCTGCTCAGTTTTGAAGTATTAACAATTTTCTGCTTCACTGCAGGGAGGTAGATTAATTGGTGGCTGGGAAGATAATCCTTTTAAAGGAGAATTACAGATTGTTCTTAGAGGGAATCATTCTACTCCAGAGTGGGCTCTTCCAGAAGGACCAAATCAAGGATCAAAGGTCCTAGGTATGTGTTTCCAGATACCAAAAGAGTCATATTAGTTTTGCAAATCTACTTTAGAACATGTAGCACTAAAAGACTTGTTATGAGTTCATGATGTTACGGTTTCAGAAGTTTTTACAGACATTGATTTGTAGTAACAGGTTATAAAAGTTGCTGAGATTTTAAAAAATTAAATCATGTCACATTAAAATAGATACAGATGTGCATATTTCCAAAATGTAATTTATTGCAACACTAACATTAATGAATCACTCCATATGTATATTGTTTCTCTAATCTGGTTTTCTTCTTAATCTTTCTTTTATATAAGCAGTAATATTTTTCATATTTTAGTACTTTTCCCCTAAAAGGTAACTTTCTTATGCATTATTCCTACACAGTGTTAAAAATCTGTGGATCAGTTGGCTCTGCTATTGATCTCGGGTGTTGAAGCAGGGTTTTGGTTCCCCGCCAGTGATTGAGGTCGTGTCGCAGTGGTGACAGCACCAAATCCTAGCCACTACACCAGTGGTCAGTGACAAGGCCCTGGCCCTATGGCTTTACAGAAAAAGAATTCCCACAAAGATGGAAAGTAGTGAAACAAGTACAGTGTTTATTAAGAGAAAAAAAGAGTACAGTACTTTTGGATAGACACACGGGTGGACTCAGAGAGAGAGTCGTACCCTCGTGGCAGTTTGAATCACTTTTATGGGGCATTTCTTCCCTGTTTCCTTTGACCAATCATTTTGACTTGCCTGGTTCAGAGTCCGTATTTGGTGTATCTCAGGATTTTCCCATGTGTGCATCTCTTAGCCAAGATGGGTTCTACCGAAGAGGCCTGTGGGTAGTAAGCATTAGTTGCCATCACTTAGAATCACTCCCTTTTGACCTCCAAGGAGCCTTTCTGCTCATGTGTAGTTGGAGAGGTCTCCTGACTTCAAGAATGAAGAATATGTGGTCTCTTGTCTTCTATCTGGGCAGGACCCAGCCTCCTCTCTCAATTGTCCTGTTATTCCCACCGCGGAGTATCCGTCCACAAGGAATGAACTCAAACCATTTGTCCTGGGGGCCCTTATGTCTCCTGCCTCACTATCAGTTATCCAGTCGCAACTGTTGCTAAGTTTTAATTTTCCGGTTGCATTTGTGTGGCTGTACATATTCCTATTCGAGCCTAGAAAGCAAAGGACCTGAGAGGGTTTAATTTGGTCCTAATAAATAACTGCTTTTATTAATACCACTGCACATTTATTTAAAAGACACATAAATGTGCTTCAGTTGCTCCGATGTACAATTTCTAAAACAGTGACAATAAAAAAGGGGATTAAAAAGTGGCTTAAAATTGAATTAGCTCTTGCGAGACAGACAAATTCAAATCTTAAAGAAAAATTTCCTGAGGCAAACAAATTCAGTCTTAAAAAATTTTTGTTTGCTTTTATGTGTTTATTTTTTTATTTCAAAAATAACATTTCTAGCAACACAGAACCATATCAAGAGAAAACATACATCTTCTACTCTCCCCTTGAGGAAACTAACATTAACAATTTTTACATGTGTTTTTCGTGCTTTTTATCTATGCCTGTATTCATATTACATACAATGACTTGTGGTGCCTTATACAAAAACATGGTCGAACTAAATATATTACTGCGCAATTTTCTTGTTAACATATTATGAATATCTTTCCAGATTGATACTTAACATGTAACACTCTTCATTTTTATAGCATATTACACTACAGTATTAGTAATATATTCTAATTTACTCCTTCATTCTTATAATGATATACATTTGGATTAATTCTAGTTTTTCTAATATTTCCAAATATTGTTGTATTAAACATCCTCATTGATGTATCCTTGTATACTAATTCAATTTATAGAGGCCAGATTCCTAGAAGTAGGGCAAAGGGCCAAAGCCTTCTTAAATAGCCCTGAGCAGATAACCCCGATTCTTTCCATTCATTCTAAAATGTTCAGTCGCTTATTAAAATATATCTACTAACTGTTTCATTTTATACTAGCATGTAACTCAGTTCTATGCAGTGAATAAATAGGAGTGTGTTTTTCTCCTGTAGGGGTGTTTGGTGAGCTGGATCTTCATGGAATTCCACGTTCGATATATAAAACTAAGCTCTCAGACACCGCAGAGGCAGGTTCCAAAGTCCTCTCTCTGACGGATGCTGTGGATTGGCAGGTAGGGGAATTACTATGTGGTGGAAAGTGAAAACACGCCATGGGTCAACTTAAGGTTTCTTCTTTATTCCAATGGACATTTATTTTGTCACATGATTAACCAGAAGAGAAATGTATGTTTTGCAATTAGCTTGCACTCAGAAAGCTGACTTGATAGCAGGCATTTAAAAATTGTGGTGTCAAATGTTCTTCAGAACATATAAAGAACATTATGTATATATTAGTCATGAAACGAAAATATGAAAGTTTGGGGGTAAAAAATATTTATTTACAAATTCTTGCAAAACAGAAAAAAGAATTATTTTAAATACATTTTATTGTTATCTTGGTTATCTCTTTACTTCTAATTTGTGATTTTACATGTTAAGCATTTGGGAAGAAAACAAATCCTGATGCCCAGTGATATTCAAAACATGCCTGAGTTAAATAAGAGATTTTGGTAAAATATGAATGGTGGCAATTCTGATCTCTACTACACTCCTAGGCTTGCATAGGCCACAGACTCACACCTTTTACAAATACTCTTTTTAATGCGAAAGGGTCAAGGAAATGGATGGATTACTTTTCCGGGCTCTCAAGATTTCAGCCAGTTCCTTTCTGCTGAGAATAAGCTATAAGGTCACAGAACAAAGTGAGGCTTAGTCTGAGTAAATGAATACAAATCATCAAAACATATGGGGTTGGCTCTCTTAATGTAGTGTAAAATCAGTAAATAGAAGGAGGATTTATTGAGAGTTATTATAAGCTACTTACAGTATATTCTTATTTGTGATAGTTGAGGTGTGATTACTTTTTAAAAGGTGATTAAATGATTTAAATATCCCTATTATTTATCCAATTATCATTTATTAGTATTTATCCAGTTAATATTTTCTGCATATTATTTATATAATCAATATTTAGCCTAATGTCAGACATTTTCTAGGCATAGAGGATTCATTTGTGAAGAAATTGGTCAAACTATAGGGGAAATTGCCTTGAAGTGGGAGAGGCAGACACTAAATGAACAGATAAATGTGTGTTTTTTCAGATTATAATCTTTGTGATGAAGGAAATAAAACAGGGATGACAGAGACTGCCATGGTAGAGGGTGGCAGATAACATTAAATAGAGTGGCCAGAGAAAGCCCCTCTCAAGGGTATGACAGGGTTCAGGACATGCTACCCCAAAATATGAATAGTTTAAGGGAAGAAATTTCTGCATGCACAGGAAGGACTTTCTGGCTTTCCCCTGAAGCAGGTCACAAAACCTTCATGTGAGAGTTGCCCTCCTTATACCCAGAGGAAAGAGACATCCTCAGCTCTGAAGACAAAGTGACACAGAGAAGAATCTGAATGGCCAATGCTTGCTGTTTCTCCCAGTTTCCTACACTTAGCTCATACCCTATCACAATTTTCCTCTACTCTCCACTCTTCCATGAAAATGCTCAGGTTTAACCATTTCTTCAGGGCTTCATTTCCTGTGTCATATAAAATTTATATTGAATAAATCTATATGCTTTTCTCTTGTTAATGACTTTTGTTACAGGGGTCCCAGCTGAGAACTTGGAAGGGTAGAGGAAAAAGTTCTTTTTTGTCCCCTGCAAGTACTTTTGAGCAGAGACTTGGTTGACAAAGAGGAGCTTGTCATATATGATATACAGAGATTCTAAGACTTGACCGTGCCCTGTCACTTATCTCTGCCTTTCTTACCTTTCAGGAATATCCAGTGATAGTTAACTGTGTAAAAAAAAAAAAAATCTGGGGGAAATTTTTTAAGTCTTAAGAGTATTATCCTGACCAATTTTTAATAAAAATATGAATATATTTGCTTTGATATATCTAATTTTAAAAATGTATATCACCTGTGATTTTATTAAGTGACTGAATTCAACTTAAGGAAATGTTGAGATAATTCAAAATATAGAATTCTTGCTATCAAACAAAAGCATATTTATTTTAGAGACCTAAATGTATGATTTGTTCTCGCTGATAATACCATGGTTGTAACCAATGTAAGTTACATTAGAATTATTTAATAGTTTTTAAGAAATATAAACCTATTTTTAAAAAATTGTTCCTGAATTTGGCACTTGAATTTTTCTAAGGAAGGAGAAGAGATTGTGATAACAACCACAAGCTATGATTTCCACCAGACTGAAATTAGAAGTATCGTTAAAATCCTGCATGAGCACAAAATTCTCATTCTCAATGATACCCTTTCCTATACTCACTTTGGTAAGTGGCTGTTCTTTAACCAAATAGATATATAATTTAAATGTCTCGAAATATTCACAGTTTAGTGCTCTCCTCTGTAATTACAATCATTTGATAAAACATCTCAGATTTTTAGAGGAGCATTTCACTTAGGTTGGCACTGGTACCCAAAGGATGCTACTGTTTGTGTGTTGGCTGCAGAGTCCCTGCTGTGTGTATTAATTCATTCAGCAGTGACCATTACATTCTATGGGATAAGGCTGACACTTTCTGTTTTAGGCAAGCTTCTAGAGATTCTTATGCACACTGAAATTTGAGAACCCTTGATCCAAGAGCATCTTTGTCCTGATTTGTTTCATTGACACATTCCTCAGCGGTAACTGCACTTAGACAAGCTGCAGCAAAATGGTAAAACTCTAATTCTCAAGGAAAGAAGGAATTAATCAGAATCAACTGAAGATGATCTTTCAACTTGTAGTATCAGGGCTTTCCCAGCACCCCAGCCTTTCCCCATTTCACATGCTACCTTCATCTGAATCCCAGGAAGTGGAAGCAGACAGGAGTGCAACGTTAGAAAAGCCATTCAGATACTTCTGATGCTTCTGAGAACTACAGCTAAGGTGGCATTATGCACTGGTGGATATCAGACCTGCATGAAAAAGAAACTCAAAAGAACTTTTTAAAGCAGTATTTTGATAGAAGCACGTGTCTGTCATTCTATATCACATATTTTTTCTTTAAATCAAAAGAAAAAGGTTTCTTTGAAGAACATTTTAATCGTAAAACAGTGTTTGAAGTTCAACAGTATAGATTCTTTCATTTAAAGTACCAAACACTTCTCTCTGCTTGAAATGTACCTGCTTGTCTTAAAGTTTTGGGTAAGACCTCTAGAAATGTAGAATGTAATTTAGGTTCTGTTTTTTAAAATTTTATTTATTTATTTTTGGCTGTGTTGGGTCCTTGCTGCTGCACGCTGGCTTTCTCCAGCTGCAGTGAGCAGGGGCCACTCTTCATTGCGGCGTGCGGGCCTCTCACTACGGTGGCCTCTCCTGCTGCGTAGCACGGGCTCCAGGCGTGTGGGCTTCAGTAGTTGTGGCATGTGGGCTCAGCAGCTGTGGCTCGCGGGCTCCAGAGCTCAGGCTCAGCCGCCATGGCGCACTGGCCTAGTTGCTCCACAGCACGTGAGATCTTCCCGGAGCAGGGCTCAAACCCGCGTCCCCTGCATTGGCAGGCGGACTCCCAACCACTGAGCCACCAGGGAAGCCCCTAGGTTCTGTTTTAAAATTATTAAGATGTAAATGTCCAGACTATGTTTGATATACTACTACATATTTATAAAGAATTGTAGTTGGTACAAAATATGTCACAGGAAAAGAGGAACAAACCAAGGTTTAGGCATGAGGAGAGGTAATACCTACGTATTGCTGACTGCTACATGGCCCTGGGCAAGTTCATTTACTTCTCTATCTCATTTCCTCATCTGTTAAAATTACAGTAAGCTTCCCAACTTGTCTCAAAGAGTGTTTTTGTGTATAATTTGAAGTGTTTGCAAAATACCTATGAAGCAGTGACTTTGTAAGTGCTGATTATAATAACCTTTTTGCTGTAAATAGGAGAAATACTTTTGATTATATTTATTTTATAAATAAAAAGGTATAATTTCCGACTGCCATCTGTGTACATTTAAGCGTGTAACTCTAATCAATTCATGTATTTGTGTTGACTTTTGGCATATTAGAAAGTTACGTGGTCTGTGAGCTGCAAAGAAACTAATAAAGACAGGTATTTCTCAGTGTTGGTAATAATCTAACTGTCCTTCCGCTGCAGCTGAAAGATACCTTGTCCCTGAAACCGGTCAGAGCTACACGTTAGCAGCTGATGTTGGGATACTGAATAGGAACATCAAAATACTTGGTGAGGATTATCCAGGTTGGCTGAAGGAATCTTTTGGTGCACGCGTCCTAGTCAGCTCATTCACTGAAAATATGGTGACATTTAAAGGTTAGTACAAATTCAGTTTATTTTTCTAAATGAAATATAGCAGGGTCTCTTCTGTGTTTAGTTCTTAAATAATCCTTACTCCTTTATAGGATCATTTGTGTTAAAAAACAAAATCCAACTGAGGAAATTTTAAAGATCTTACTGGCTTTATTCAAGGATTCATGAATCGGGCAGCATCCAATCTAGCTGATACAAAGGAGCATCAAAGAGCTGTGCAAAATAAAAGACTTTTATAGGCAGAAGGGAGCAGGAACAAGGTAGTTTTACTAGGCAAAAAAGAGGATTGGTTATTGCAAGGTTACTTCCCGTGTAGGGGGCAGAGGTTTATCAGGCAGATTACCTAACCCATGCTGATCAGGCAATTCGTGATGGACTGGTTTAAGGTTCCATTTCAGAACTGAAACTGTAATTAAGTCTGTTTGATGATGGAGGGCTTAGCAAAAGTGACTCCATTTTGGGCCTGATGTCTTGTTTTTAACACATTGAAAAATAAAGGCTTGAGAGGGATTATGCAGTCAGGTACCACCCTCCAGAACCAAATTCCTAACATTACTCTACTAATTTTATCTTTATAGGCAAAATAATTATCAAATTAACAAGGACCTTAGGTAACAGCTAGCCCAACCTTGCCCTCAAACAGAAATCGTTTCATAATAAGCACACTGATCTGTTATTTTTGTTTGAAGGAGAACTTCAAATATATTTCAGAGATAGAGAAATGTATAATATAATGCTTATCATCACCAATTACCACAGGTATCAACTTTGGCCAGTCTTGTTTGATCTCTGAGCTCACCGACTTTCTTCAAGCCCACGGATTATTTTGAAGCAGCAAGCATATATTTTTTAAGATATATTTGACATATAACATTGTGTAAGTTTAAGGTCTACAATGTGTTGATTTGATACACTTATATATTACAATATGATTACCACAGTAGCGTTAGCAACATCTCTATCATGTCATATAGTTATTATTTGTGTGTGTGTATGGTGAAAACAATTAAGAGCTAGTCGTCTCTTAGCAACTTTGAAGTTTATAATATGGTATTTGTACTGTATCCCTAAGCTGTACATTATATCTCCAGGACTATTTATCTACTAGTTACAAGTTTATACCCTTAAACAGCTCCCTATTTCTCCCACCCCACAGGTTCTGATAACCACCTTTCTATTCTCTATTTTTATGAGTTCAGCTTTTTTAGATTCCACATGTAAATGAGATCATACAGCATTTATCTTTCTATCTCTGACTTATCTCACTTAGCATAATTCCTTCAAAGTCCATCCATGTTGTCCCAAGTGACAGGATTTCCTTCTTTCTCACTCATGGCTGAATGATATGATATATGTATACACACAGTGGAATGTTTTAGATAGATAGATAGATAGATAGGGAGGTATCTCACATCTTTATACATTCATCCATTGATGGACATTTAGGTTGTTTCTGTATCTTGGCTATTATGAATGAAGCAACCATGTATTACTTCATCCAGAAATATTTCAGTGTGTAAATCTAAAAGACTTCTTTAAAAACATCTCTAAGAATCAGATTTAAAAATGTTAGTAATAATTTCTAAACATCAAATGATTGTTCAGAATCCTCCAGTTCATTCCTTCTTTCCCTTCCTTCCTCCCTCCTTCCCTCCTCCCCTTTCCCCTCCCCCTCCTCTTTCCTTCTTTCTTTCCTTCTTTCTCTTTCACTGTCTTTGTTCAAATCAGGGTCTAAATAAGATCCATGTTGCAATTGGTTATGAATCTTAAATCTCTAATTCATTTCTCTTTCCTTGCAATTTATTTATAAAAGAAGTTAGGTCATCTGCCCTATAGTGTTTCCAATAGTCTGAATTTAGTGATGCATCCCTAGAATTTAACTAGTCCCTGCCTCCCTTGTATTTTCTATGCATAAGTAGCAAATTTAGAACTAGCAAATTGACCAGACTGGGACTCAATTTTTAGGCAATAATTCCTCATAGTTGGTTGTTATTTTTCCATTAATAGGCACATAATGTACGATTGTTTTTCCTTTTGTGATGTTAGCAGTTATTAATTATCATTGCCTGGATCTATTGAATCACTGAGGTTTAAAATGGTGATATTTTAATTCTACTATTCCCTACTCAGTTATAATCTCAAATATTTCTCTAAAGAGAAGCTTCCCCAGACCACTGTTTGACTACCCTGAAGGATAGTTTAGATAGAAAAAATGTTTGATTCTTTCCTCTTATTAACTAGTTTTTCAAAACAATGAGTTGGTTGCCAAGCATCCTCCAAAGGTAACAAGGAGTTTTCGTTTTGTTTTGTTTTTAGTATCATTATTAGTTCCATGGATTTAAACATATTTGATATGTTCTAATCCATTGTGAACGTTAACCTTATTGATACTGAAAATGCCCTCTTGTTGACCTTCAGAACTTTTTCATGTTGGTGCCTAAGTCCTCCTCCTTATGACTGTTGTGTTTTTTTTATTACAAATTTATTTATTTATTTGTTTTTGGCCACATTGGGTCTTCGTTGCTGTGCACAGGCTTTCTCTAGTTGTGGCGAGCGGCGGCTACTCTTCGTTGCAGTGCACGGGCTTCTCATTGTTGTGGCTTCTCTTGTTGTGGAGCACGGGCTCTAGGCACGTGGGCTTCAGTAGTTGTGGTGCATGGGCTCAGTAGTTGTGGCACAGGGGCTTAGTTGCTCTGCGGCATGTGGGATCTTCCCAGACCAGGGATTGAACCCATGTCCCCTGCACTGGCAGGTGGATTCTTAACCACTGCACCACCAGGGAAGTCCCTGACTGTTTGGGGTTTTTTTTTTTAGCTTCTTCACTTTCTGATATGACAAGCACATGTTGTAATTTTTTTTTTTTTTTCTTGCTGAGACTGGGAGTAAGTTCTTCCTCCAAGTAACCCTGGTTCCTTTTTTTGGAAGCTGATGTTTCAATCTCACAATCTGGGTACCAGGAGTAATCCTCTATTCTTGACTTGAACTGTTTCAGCAGGAGCTCACTTGGTTACAATACTGCCTATTCCATTTTGCAACAGCTCTCATTTTAGAAAATCTTTATATTGAGCAAGCAGCTGTCCCACTATAACTTCTACCTATTGGTCATAATCTGCCAACAGAAGCTTAACTGATGAGGAGATTAGTAATGATGATCATAAAGTAATACAAGATTCCAGACACTGTGCTAAGGACTTAACACATGTTATGTCATTCAGTCCTCATAGTATTATGGCATAAATATTGTCCTCTTTTTAAAGATAAAGAATTAGATGATTAGAGGGATGAAATTACTCTGATCTTGGATACTTAAAGTCCCATAATGGACCCTATTCACATGTCAACCTTTCCTTGCTCCAATAAATTATTTTGTGATGTAAGTAAACAAAATGCATCTATGGCTTTTGTAGGCCCAGGGTCTGTAGTAATCATTTCTTCTCTGTATCTATCTTATTAATCTTATGTTCTCCACCATACACCTAATCGCTGGCTCATGGATTTCCAGACAGGCTTTTCCCTTCTAGTATAAAATGACTCTTCTCCAATGTATTTTATTAGATATCAGTTTTTGAAACAAGGAATACCCTCTACTGTATTTTTACCAGCCATGAATCTCTGTGCCTCAGTTTCCTTGTATAGAAGACAGGAATTATAAAAGTTCCTAAGTCACAGATGTTGTGTGAGAATTAAACCACACATTGCCTGTTAAGCACTTAGTACAGAGCTTGGCACAGAGTCATGGCTCATGGATAGTTATTGCTGTTCTTAATAATCTATGAAATTGCCTTTTGTCACTTCAGTGGCACTTGTGACAAACTCGATCAGCAGATACTTGGCAATGCATATTCTGGAAAAAATTATGTAAAGATTATGTCCATAACAGCTCTTTAGAGCATCAAAATTGAAATGTCAGGCAAATTATAACTTGTGCCTTATGCCATGCATTCTCAACAGGGACTGTATCACTACCAACAGGTGAAAATTGACTCTTGGGGGGAAAACAAAACGTAACCAGTTTGTGGTCCTCCAAAGGGCCTCCATACCTTGACAGATATGTAGTATATCTGTGGTATTAAAATGTCATGGAGAGGGAACGCTATTCAGAAAGAGAAATGTCTAAAAAGGTTCTTGTGAGGGGCAGTAAAAAAACAAATTCAGAAACATTGCCTTATTTGGATTAAAAGGGCAAAGAAAAATGAATACAATTTTCATGAAAACAAATTTGTCATTTGGAAAATTACAAAAACTTTAGTAGTTTTTCAAAAAGTTTTATTCAGCTTCAAGGAAAAAAAAAGTGTAACTCTTTTCCCCACTAGGAAATGCAAGAATAAGTAATGTGGAATTTTATCACAGCGGTCAAGAGGGCTTCAGGGATAGCACGGATCCAAGATACGCTGTAACATTTCTTAACCTGGGACAGGTTTGTACTTTATTTTAATTTTTGCATATACCCAAAATTAAGTATTTTGATTTTGATTTGATTTTCATTTAACTTTACTAAATGCCCATATCTTAGAATTGCTAAGACTATAATCTAATATAATAAAACTTTCTTAGATGTATTTCCCATTAACGTTTTTAGACTACAACAGTATTTGATTCCAACCATTTCATGCATTATTTAAGGTCAGTAAAAAAAAAAGGAAAATGGAGCACAAAAGGTGAAAGAATTGAAGATCTATAATAGTATTTCACACCTCTACTTTACTTTACAATGACCAAAAATATTTCCAAACAGTTACTATTAAACAAAGTGAGTGTTGCTTAAATTTCTCAAATGAAAAGCATGTCTGTATATCCATGCCTCTTTCAAAAGTGGGAAAATAAATATGCTTAGAGGGCTGCTGATTTAAGAAAAAATGAGAAAGAGCATATTTCTTATATAGAATTTAAAAAAGAATAGATACATGTATAACTGAATCACTTTGCTGTACACCTGAAACTAACACAACATTGTTAATCAACTATACTCCAATATAAAATAAAAATATGAAAAGTAAATAAATAAAATAAGATTAAAAAAATATATATTATGGAGGGGAGATAAATTGGGAGTCTGCGATTAATATATACACACTACTATACATAAAATAACAAGGACCTACTGTATAGCACAGGGAACTATACTCAATATTCTTGTAATAACCTATAATGGAAAAGAATATGGAAAAGAATAGATATATATGTATAACTGAATCACTTTGCTACACTTGAAACTGACACAACGTTGTAAATCAACTATATGTCAATAAAGATAAATAAATAAAAATTTAAAATCATGTAGGTTTGGAATTGAAACCCCTAAACTACTCATTGACTGTTTCCTACAGACATTTGAATTGTAACCCCTGCCTTGAGTATCGACTTCCGTGGTTAAAAAAAAAAAAATCCCTGCTCATCATATAATAAACTGTTATGAAAAATAATTTTTAGTTCCTTAGCATTTTGTAGGTAATGATAGAAATATAAATGCATAGAAAAGCACTTGAGAATTTTTAATTCACATTTAAAATAAGCATTTCTTTTTGGCTGTTTTTAATCATAAACCGAAGATATATGGAAATTTCCCAGCATTAAAAGTTCTGCTGGGAAGTCATCTTCTTTCATGGAATGTAAATTGAGTATTTTGTTTATCAAGATTTGTTTTCTGAAAATCACCTACTTCAAATTTTTTTCTTTAAATATCCTTTAACTTTGTTTTTAAAATGTTCACTGAATCCTGATGTTTTATAGATTCAAGAACGTGGCTCATCTTATATTCAAGGCTGTGCTTTTCACAGTGGCTTTTCCCCTGCAGTTGGTGTATTTGGGACAGATGGATTGGACATAGATGATAACGTGATTCACTTTACAGTGGGGGAAGGTAATATGATAATATTTCGGTCCAATAACATGTCTTCTGAGACAACCTTGTCTGCAAACTCTAGAGCCAGGGTGTCCAATTGATCTTTCTTCAAGAATGGAAATAAAGGGTCTGTGTTTGTGCTAACATGGCAATTACTAAACTGCATGTGGCCATTCAACACTTGAAATGTGGCTAATGTGACTGAGAAACTGGATTTTTAATTTTAATGGTACTTAATTATATTACTTTACATTTAAGTAGGCACATGTGGCTATGGCTGTCATATTGGACAGTACAGCTCTAGAAGAATTATTTACCAGACCAGGATCTTATGTGAGTTATTTAATCACCAATAGTTTAAATTACTGACTTTTAACATAACTTCTCACATATAAAACAAAAAGATTATTCACAAATAAAGATAATTTTTAAAAAATATATATTTGATTTGATTTAGGGGGTTGTCCTTTCTTGAATATCAGTCTAAAGCATAATACAAATTCATTTAAGGTGTATAAAATTTGTGTGTATATTTGTTAAAATCTAAGGTGGAGCCTGTGAACCCACATATTTAACAAAAGATTTTAATTCAGGTAGTCTATTAAAGAGGTAGAGTATCAAAGAGTTCAGAGGGTTCACTCTAAAATCAAAAGGGTTTGTTTGTCAGGTTCAAATGAGAAAACTAATTTCATGGAAGAAATGAAAGACATTCCCTATAGTACTCATTTGGGGGAATTTTCTTTTTTTCCAGGCATGAGAATATGGGGGGATGCCAACAGAGTCCGAGGAAACTTGGTTACACTTTCAGTTTGGCCAGGAACCTATCAGAACAGAAAAGACTTGAGCTCAACGCTCTGGCATGCAGCAATTGAGGTAGTGTGAACAAATTTAAAATTATAAGTAGACAAAATTATAATTTGTAATTCCCTTATTGAAGATTATAATTTCTGTATAATTTGTAAATCTCAAAATGTCATTGAAAATGATTTCTTCTTAGATAAAGATTGTGGATAAAGTGAGCTGATTAAAGGAGTGAATGAACTTTCTTTAAACATGTTGTGAGCTCCAGTAGCCATTGGATTTTTCTCTGTGTTGACGTCCATTGGTTTAAATAGTTCTCTTATTTACTTGCTTCTCCAACATTAATTATTGCTTTCAAGTTCCATTACAGGGTCTCTCTGCTTCTAATTGACTGAATGCCTTACACATTTTACTATTTAACTCTGAATTTAAATGCAAAATTATAATGATAGACTATAAAATCTCTAAAATCCATTTCTCATCTAAAACTCTTATGATTCTATATGCAAGGTTATTTACTCTTATCGGATATTACTAATTGGACCTTTCTTGCTTCCCGTGAAGTTTCTTCAATTACTATAGGTATTTATTTAGATGTAGAGTGAGATTGTAAGCAAGAAAATAGAAAGTACAGAGAGGATTTAGAGGAAAGATAGCTTCCTCTTGTTTTTATCTTACTTACTTATACCATAGGAAAGAAAAGGAATTTTAAAAGCTCTCTTTGAAAGATAGGATAAGGATTGAATTTTGTTTTTGTACAACTATTAATAATTACCTTAAAGCAAAATCTGAAAGCCTGGAACTTAGTATACATTTATAAGGTAATAATGTTCTCTTTTTGTCTATTTATAGATGTTAGAATGTAATCAAATGTCAATTCCAAATCTTTAAAGTTATCTATATCTTTTGAAACCATTTTTTTTAGTTTTATGAATTCCATTTGACTCTATTTTTATCATAATCTTTAAAAATAAGGCTGTTTAACATGCTTTAAATAAGTGAGATTTGGACCATTTTGCTGATTCTGTGTAGGCAAGAACTAAACCTTCTGTGCTCCATACTTTTCATTTTCTACCACTCTGATTTGGCTCATAAAATAAATTTGTTTAGTAATTACCTACTTGTTCTAACCCAGTTTTTTATTATAGCAGATTTTCTTTAATGAATGCCTCTACTGAATTTTATGGTCCACTGTAATTGCCTTAGTTGTCTTTTTCTTAATAAATCAAATTGGCAACAGAATATAACCAAAAAAGAGTGATAAAATTTTTGTAGCCTTGTTATAATACTGGAATTTTGTCTATGGCTTGTTAATATTCAACCACGTCCAGTGGATTCTGTGACTGAAATGAAAAGTAATCTCTTTAATGTACTTTTATAATGAAGTCTAAAGTATAGTATCTAGTGGTAGGTTTACACCAAGAAGCTAAGGTAATTTCAGTACTTCATTTGTATTATAAATTTGAATGGGGTGAATGTGAATTAAATTTTTACTCCTGGAAGTATCGTCATAATTAGTTTTCCAGTGTATGTTGCATACCTGCTCTCATTGCATAATTGTGTAAGAGCCTGACCCAAAGCATTTTCTTTATCGTTATACTAGATAAATAGAGGGACCAATACAGTCTTACAAAATAACGTAGTGGCTGGATTTGGAAGGGCAGGATATCGCATCAATGGTGAACCTTGCTCAAGTAAGTCTTTGGCATAGAGTCACTAAAATTAGGAAATAACTTGTCCAAATTTGTTCGAAACAAATAATTATTGTTTGTGAGTTGAAAAGTAATATTGCTTCTTCCTAGGCACTGAAAGAACTCAACAAACTAAATTATTTCCATATAATATTGGGTTTAAAGAAAAAATTAAAACCAATTTTCTTCTCATCCTTCACCCCTATCACCCTTCTCCGGCAGCCCCAGGATGCCACGCTCTTCCCTGGCCCTAGGACACTGCAGCCCCAGGACCTCTCTTGAGACCCCGTCCCCATCCTCACCCTCCTGAGACCGGGCCTTGCTGCTCCCCAGGCCTCCCCTTCACAGTCACTGCCTCAGGGAGGTCCCTGAGCCCCAGGCTGAGGAAGGTGACCAGCCCTGTCCTTGTGATACCCTCATGTCCTTCTGTCCAATCCCATGCCACTAGCTGTGCCTGCCACAGCGTGTTTGCATTCCTGATCCCACTGGACATGAGCTCTTCCTTGACAAGGGTATCTTTATTCTATCCCTGTGACTGTAGAGGAGATGAGAAGAAAAGAGAAAATCAGAGGGATAACCAGGGAGACAGAGTGAGCCAGAGAGTGTAAGGGAGAAAAAGAGGGGGTAAAGTAGAGAATGGTGGACAGTTGGGTCTGATGGACTTGGGAAGACACAACAAGAGTGAAAGAGAGTAATCCGAGCGAGAAGCAGTGGGATGAAAATAAACAAAAGGGATCAGCAGAGAGATGGGGGAGGACAGAATAGGATAAGGTGTGTTGACTAATAGTATCAAGGGAATAAAAGAAGGATAGATCCTTTAAAAACAGGCTTTTAAGATAACTATTTTCTATGTTTATGATCCAAAAACTCTTAACAGTAGCTTCAGTGCTTGTTTGATGGTACTGAACAGTGATTATCTTATCCCACCATCACTTTCCCAAAAGCAACTTGTAAGCATAGAGTTACATGCCTATAGGGATATGTCACTACTTCATGCTTCCGCTTTAAAGGAATACGTGCTCACTCACTATTCATATGATAAAGCCTGCAAGCATGAAAAAAATCAAAGAACATGAACAGAGGGTTCTCAGACACATTTCTATCAGATTAGTAAAAATCAAGAATTAACTGAACAACTGCTCTCCTGGCAAGGCTGTAGGGAAATAGTAACATTTACACTTTGCTGGTTGAAGGACAAAATGATATAATCCCTACAAAGGGGAATCTGGCAATAGCTACCAAAATTATAGAGGCATTTACTTTTGACTCAGCATTTCTACTTCCTGTAATCTAACAGTTGCCTCTACAGCAGTTAGAAAAAGAGCTGTGAACAAGGTTATTCATCACAGCATTGGCCTGTACTGGCCGAAAATGGAAAGCTACCCTGTGTCCAGTTACTGTGGGCTAGTTGTATAAAGCCAAACACTGGAACACTGGGCCCCTCTAAAAAAAAGAAGGAAAAAAGATGCATACTATGTATTAATATGGAGAAATCACCAGAACATTCTAAAATGATAAGTGGAGGTTACTTAGAAAGGGAACAAAAGAATATGTATGGTATATGCATTTACATAAAGAAACACTGAAAGTGTAAAAGCAAAAAGTCATTGAAGGTGAGTAGGAACAGGGTGACTGGTCACTTATTACTGTATAACTTTCTATAAACTCTTGACTTTTAAACCAGTTAACTTCATTATTGAATCAAAAAAGTCAAAGAATGCTAGACCTGCTGGCTTTACCTCTTGGGAAACTTAGCTAAAGGAAATGGAATTTTATCTGAAAAATGTATAGCCCTTCTACAGTTGATTTTTTCAATCTCTATAGGTATTTTTGAAATTCTTTGAATAAGCATTTTTTTCTGTAAATTCAAAAATTATTGGACTTCAGCTAATTTTTTTCTTGTGCAAAGTACATTTTGAAGGAATAAAACAACTTCGCCACAGATATAACTGATTCCTTGATGTATGTTCTTTTTAAATATTTTAGTTCCCAACAGCTTAAAGTAGCTTTTCTTTGACTTAAATTTTTAAAATATAGGGCTTCCCTGGTGGCACAGTGGTTGAGAGTCCTCCTGCCGATGCAGGGGACACGGGTTCGTGCCCCAGTCCGGGAAGATCCCATACGCCGCAGAGCGGCTGGGCCCATGAGCCATGGCCGCTGAGCCTGCACGTCCAGAGCCTGTGCTCCGCAACGGGAGAGGCCACAACAGTGAGAGGCCCGCGTACTGCAAAAAAAAAAAGAAAAAAAAAATTTAAAATATGTAATTTCTTTACAACTTCTTTGAAGTATTGTTGTGTTTTTTAATCAAAATATGACCTGTGAATGTGAATATTTACTAACATGTATAATGCCACATAATGCATTTTTCACTGAATATACTGATCTTCCTAAATAATCGGGAGTGTTTATGAGGAGCAACTGAAATACGAGGCATCACAGAGGAACTGAGGGTTTAAGTTCCCGGAATGGGACATCAATTTACACAGTTCATCTCCCTAACAAGGGACAGGCTGGGATGCTGGGAAGGGAGCTCTGCCACACGTGGGTCCAAAGGTGGAGCCATCCTTGTCCATGGGGCTGCATTGTGCAGAACCAAGGTGTAGCCATGCAGACAGCTTCTGAGGGAGGAAACGATAGAAACCAGGCCGACGACCGTAGGTGAAATGTCAGTCTCAAAGGACACTAGGAAGAAGGGAAAAGCAATCGAAGATGGAGGAAGTCAGATCCTGGGGAACTTGGACAAGAGAGCTGGTACAAAGTACAGTTTAGGAGGGAGTGCTGCTCTTTATGGGGAAACCTTAAATTTATGCATGGCTGGGACGAGTTTTTAAGGCCACTGATCTGATTTGTACATAAGTAAAACTTTCGTGAAAATCCACTTTAATTATCCTGTATATTAATAATGGGTATAGCTTCCATTTATTGAGGCACTTTATGTGGGTTATTTCATTTCATTTTGAAACAACCCTGAATTAGACATTATAATTTTTTATATATGAGGAAACTTAAGTTATAAAATGCTAAGCAACTTTCCCAAGATCATGCATACATTAATTCAAGAAGTATTTGATGAGCACCTACCTCTGCATTACCTTCTAGGCTCTAAGAATCTGGCCATGAAGGAGCTAGACAGTTTCTTCTTTCATGAAGCTTACGTTCTTATAGGAGAGAGGAGATGAATAATTCACAAAAAAGTAGTAATTAAATATCAAAGTGAAAAAAATTTTAATTGCCATGTTAAGTGACTGAGGTGCTAACTATGAATCCGGTAGTCAGAGAAGGCCTTCTAAGGAAGTGACACTTAACTTGAAAATGGGCTGACCAGAAGGAACCAGTAACATTTATAGACAGCAAGTGGTATCATTGTGTTTTTCAAGTTTAGCCTTGTTTGAATTCAAACTTCATAATCTTTCTAAAGAAATTCTTGTTTAACCAGATATAATAAGTTAAGGGTGCTAGCACTAAAGTAAACTTTTGCAAATGAATATACAATTATTCTGAGTAACATTGAAGAGACAAATTAGATAAGAGAAATACTAAATAGAATAAACTGTAAGTAGCTGAACCATACAAATATTTGATCATGTTATTAAAATTTGCATCAGGCTCATATATTTAACTTTTAAAAGAATTTCAACTTTAACTGATACTGCTTATAACTCTATGACTTGATTCATAATGTTAATTTACTGGTTCCATATTTCCTTCAAAGGTCAGTCTTATTCTCTGGAAAAGTGGTTTGACAATGAAGCCCATGGAGGTTTATTTGGTATCTATATGAACCAAGATGGCCTTCCTGGATGCTCTCTTATACAGGGATTTACCATTTGGGCATGCTGGGATTACGGAATTTATTTTCAGGTAAATGGATCCCCAAACAGTGATTGTTTATTTTCTTTTATGATTATATTTCATACTATGTAACCTCCAAGTTCTATTACAGACCACGGAGAGTGTGCGTATCTATAACGTGACCCTGGTTGACAATGGAATGGCCATTTCTTCAATGATTTACACGCCACCTGCTGTATCTCACAGAATTTCCAGTAAAACAGTGCAGATTAAGGTAAGAATTGAACGCAGCCACACAAAGCAGAAAGAGCAACTCTGACAAGGGTAGAATTCTTGAATACAGATGATTTTCTTGACCTCTTTGCCCTACTAGCCACACCTCCTGCCTCTGTGCTCATTGCCTTCTGCCAAGAAGCTCTCCGTCCTTCCCTCTCCCCACTCCTTCCCTCAGCTCTTCTTGCTTATCACCTGCTAATCTTGCCACAATTAGTTAAATTTTCACTATCTCTATGAAGTCTTTCCTGAACCAGCTTAGGTAGTTTTGACACTCCCTCCTCTTTTTGTTCCTACTTGCCTTGCACATATTCCTATCATGGAAACATAACATCTCTTTAAATATAATTATTTACATGCCTGTCTCCCCCATCTGACTTTGAATGTCATCCCCTTGGGGCAAAAATCACATCTTTTTTAACTTGGTTTAATGAATGATCCACTTCTCAAAGTTATACAGGTTGTGTTTTGCTACAGTGGCATTCATTATTATTCATTATTATGTTTTCTTTTAAGAAAAGTTATTAATAAAGCTTACTGTTTGAACTTTTTTTTAAAATAGAACTCATTAATTGTTGGAAGTAGCCCTGAATTTAATTGCTCTGATGTCCTAACTAATGATGATCCCAATATTGAACTTTCTGCTGCCCATCGAAGCTCTAGACCTCCCTCAGGTAAAGATTTTAGAACTTTTAATTTTGGGGTTCATATGAGTGCATATTCAAATTTCACTAACTTTCTTCTTTTATAAAAGGTGGGAGAAGTGGGATTTGCTGGCCTACCTTTGCTTCAGCACATAACATGGCACCACGGAAACCCCATGCAGGGATCATGAGTTACAATGCCATCAGTGGTCTTTTGGACATCTCAGGCAAGTTTAAACATAGTCTTTGAAAGTCTACTCAGTTAAGTTCTGTAAAGAATATGTAGAATATAACTAGTGATGTTTCATTGTTAGTTAAAAAAAATAATGATTAAATTAATCTGCTCAATACGACAAGCAAAGAAACCAGACATCAGAGTCAATTTCAAGAATAGTTCCCTGGCAACATTCATACATATAAAAGAACTGACATTTCATTTTCTTTTTAAAACAACAGAAAAAGCACTGGTATAGTGATTTAATATTAATTGGTTTCTCTAAATTGTAAAGCCCTTTTATATAATTAGGGTTATATTTTATTAGAAGCTTTTATGACTGCAGAAATTTCAGTTCATAGAACTTAAATGTTTTGCCAAACTCCCACAGCTGCTGGCAGAACTAGGATCAGAATCAAGATCTCTTGACTTAAAATCTGCTGCTTTTTCACTGAACCAGGCTGCATCCTTAAAAATGTAAAATAATTAAAATAGATGTAGTAAACATACCAAGTATTTTCGCTTTGCCCATTAAATACACTGAGCCAGCAAATCTCCCTTTCATGATAACTTTAACCAGTGTCACCTGAAAGAAAGCAGTTCAATAAATTAGACATCTAAGTTTTGACATACTATTTCTCATAGCTTTAATTCCCAGAAATGCAGAACAAATTATCATTTTTTAGTGTTACTTGTAATGATACCCCTGCCAAAAATTATTTAACATGCTACATAGGTTTAGGACCAATAAAGGAGATCTACACAGGGAACAAACCGCATCTATTACTATAGTATTTTATTGATACTCATCTACAGGCTTATATTCATGTGTATACAATATTTTCTTAGGAGAAAATACAGTCAAGCAGGGTAGTATATAGCACATAACTAATTTAAGAATTTTTTGGACTCACTTTTTGCTGTTTTCAGTTTTGACTTACTGGATTTTAAGTGCAAAGGGGATCGTTTTTTGATCTAATCAGTTTTATCTTTTGGCCACATAATATATGCAATAAGACCAAGAGAGCAATAATATTTCAGTTAGCCTTTGCTGCATAACAAACCATCCCCAAAATTCAAAGCCTCTAAACAACCGTTTATGAGCTCATGATTCTGTAGATTGGCAATTTGGGCTTTGTTCAGCTCGGTGATTCTTCTGCTAATCTTACCTGGGATTATTCACTGAGCTGCCATCACTTTACAAGATGTGTAGAGGCTGGTTAGTCTGGGATAGTCTCACTTCTATGTCTGGTGGCTGGTGCTGGCCCTTGATGGGGTAATGAGAGTGACTGAGCCAAATGTCTCCTAGGCATATTCACATGCTGGTAATCACAGAATTCCCCAAGAACACCAAGAGAGAGTGAGCCCTAATATGCAAGCACTTTTCAGATCTGTTTATACTACAATTGCTCTTGTCCCATTGTCCAATGCAAATCACAGAGAAAATATGCCAAGCTCAGAGAAAATATGGGAGAGGACTACTCAGTGGTGTGGATACAGTCCACAAATAGTGGTGGACTTATGTGCCACATGAGGTGAGAGTTCCATGTTCAAGGTAATGTTAAATGATTGGTGGAATATACATGAAATGAAACTGATTTTACCCTTTCTCTATAGGAAATAATTGTTTTTCTATTATTTATGTTTTAGGTTCCACATTTGTTGGATTTAAAAATGTTTGTTCAGGTGAAACTAATGTGATATTCATTACTAACCCTTTAAATGAGGATTTACAGCATCCAATCCATGTGAAGAACATACAGCTGGTTGACACTACTGAACAATCAAAAATATTTATACATAGACCCGATATAAGGTAAAATATATGATAACTCAGTTTCTTCTTTTCTGTCATCACAGTTTTCCATTGTTTTCTTCCCCTGCCATAGATCTGAGAAAGTTGCTAAATTTAAAGTAACTGTTTATGTCTATGAAATTTCAATCAACATTGTGAAAATTAAGAGTATTTAATATATCTGTGTCTTCAGGTAAGTTGAACAAGCTAGGCCTTAATATGTATATTTTCTCATACTTTTGTTTTTCCCATGTATCATACATAGCACCATCATTAAACATAAAAGAGAATGGGTCAGAAGTATATTTGTACATTAATATCTCTCCATTAATAGTCATTAGGAATGAAAGTCATGTCTATCATTTCTTCCCTTTCCCTTACCTCTTTTGTTTCCTTTTGCTTTACAAATATCTTATTATATGCACCCCAACATGTACTTGGAAATTAAATGGGAATCATTATAATCATTGTGACTAAAAATATGCAGAAACTTTGAACAGTGATTTTTTTTCAATCACAGAGGTTAGTTGGTGTCAGAATATTTCTAGAAGCTGAACCACGTAGATTCTAAGTCTTGAAAGAATATAGCCAATAACTGCTACTCTTCAAAAGACATGCAGACCAGGAATTTAGATATAAGACAATATTGGAGGAAAGCAAGTTTCCATTAGAGCTCTTTGACCATTTTCAGTATAGAGAGGAGGCAAGAAATAATGCTAATTAGCTATGCATCTCTTCAGAGAAATGCAGTGTTTCATAAATAGTTTGACTTCATCTGATCTTATTTTGATGACAACCCCATACCTCCTCATTTAATAATTGTTGAACTGCAGTGTTTTTTGGCTCAGTAGAGCTTCTCCCCACTAGAAAGCTGTTACCTCCTATTTAGTTATCATTGAATCTTTCAAATTTAATATATAATTTTAACATCTAGGTCATGAAGAAAATATTACATTTAAAAATATGTCTTTGAGTCCTGTGCTTTTATTGGGATACTGTTGGCACAATCCCAGATCCCTTTTACTGAGTAGCTCACCCAGTCCCCAGATGCTCTAAATGTTGGCCAATAATGACCTACATTTGCCTGCTTTTCCAGAAGATTGCTCTTAGCCAAACAGGAATAGCTGTGAGAGGCTAAAGCTCTCCCTACCACTGCCTTCTTGTAGTCCACAAAAAATGACGAATTTATGCAGGAGGACGGAAGGCCAGCCCCCTTGTCTCAAAGTGGAACAGCCCTGGGTGTAGTTAGTGATCAAGAGATTCTCCTGGGATCAGATTGAAGCTAGTCTATAGACCATAGTCATCTCCCTTTTCTTTCCCTTGCCCTATATGGCTTCTCTCCTTCCCTTTTCTCTCCTTCCCTTATTGAGGGCTCCCTTAATAACTCACTTGAACAAAAATCCACACCTCAGGCTCTGTTTCTGTGGAACCTGAAGTAAGACAGAGCCCTAAACCATAATGTAAGAGTGCCACTGGGCAGTCTATTCACAGACTTGCTCACAAAAACACTCTGCACACACTTGAACACAAAGAACACATGACCCACAGAAATATTTACTCAAATCATCTCCAAAACGAATACAGTAGAGTAAGGGATAAGTTATAGCTTCACATCTTTCTTTGCAAAAAGCTCAGATCTATTAAATAGTATTTTGCTGCTATAACTGTAGAATGAATTTCTATTTCCCCATGGCGTATATCATATAGTGTAAGTATGCTGTATACTATATATAATATACAATGTATAGTACATTGCAAATTAAGCAGCCATTTTATTATTATAACCAGTTAACAGTCAACACTCCAGGTAGTTCAGAGCGAAGGCAGAATACCTTCTACGATTGAACTGCATGATGAGTTTATAGTATTTCATCTCTTACAGTTCAGGTGTCTACAGAATGGTTATTAAAATATATAGCATAAAAATCATAATTTAAGTATATCTGTTTGTATATATATGTAGGCAAAAGTCTACAAGAATATATACTAATCTGTATTTGGTGATGAGCCTAAGAGCTTAGGATAGAAAGGTGAAGGGGACTGAACTTATATTAAGTATTTAGATTATTTTATAAAAAGCATATGATACATTTATAAATCTTACAGACCCATTAAAAAAAGAGAAGGAAGGGAAAAATATAAAGACTTCCCTGCTAACACAAGGATTTTGTATGTCTGCACAACTGAGTAATTTACCTGTTCTTTGGGCAATGTTAGTATATTTTGAGCAATGCACAAATACGAAATCTATCATTCGACAAAATATGTAATAGCAAAATGGAATTCTAATTTTATTTCCCACAGGTACAATTTGTCCTTTTGAAATGTTAATGGATTCATAATAATAGACCAAATCAACACAGTGGAAAATCAGGCCTCATTACAATGCTAATTACATATGCTACTTGGTCCCACTTTGAATCCTTTCTGAAATAAGATTCAATCAATTGATTTTTTTGATACTCTTATCAAATGCGCAAGTATATTCAAATGCTCTCTAGAGACAGGGAGGTATACCAAATCTAAGTATTCATGCATTTCACCTTTTCTTCACAGTAAGGTGAATCCATCTGATTGTGTAGACATGGTTTGTGATGCCAAAAGGAAATCTTTTCTTAGAGATATGGATGGCTCCTTTCTGGGGAATTCTGGTTCAGTGATACCTGAAGCAGAATATGAATGGAATGGAAATAGCCAATTTGGAATTGGAGACTATAGAATTCCTAATGTGATGCTCACATTCCCAAATGGAAGTAGAATTCCTGTCACTGAGAAAGCACCTTATAAAGGTTTGTTGGATCTTATTCTGTTAGTCCTCTGGTTCATGAAACAAAATATATCTTTTATTTTTAATGATTGATGTACTCAACTAATTTATATTTTCTACTTATTAATGTTATGTAACAAGCAAAAGATAGTATGTGGAAGCTTTTGTAAGGAGATTCTGTTTCATTTCTAAATGTGTATTCCTATGTTTCTAGGAATCATTAGAGATTCAACCTGTAAGTACATTCCAGAATGGCAGAGCTATCGGTGCTTTGGGATGGAATATGCAATGATGGTTATTGAAAGCCTGGATTCTGACGCAGAAACTCGCAGACTCTCACCAGTAGCTATAGTGAGCAATGGTTATGTTGATCTCATTAATGGTAGGTATTCAATGTAAACAAACTAGAGTTACTCAAGGCATTCACTATTTACTACATTCATGGACGTGTCTCATAAATTATCTATCACATAAAACTAGTAAACATAGGGATTTCCTTGCCTTCTGTTTGTAAGATCTATGTGCAGGAGAGAGACTTGACTCTTCAGCAGTCCCCCACATTAGAAAGCCAGGACAATTACTCCAAATTGACCATTAGAAAAAGAAGAGGACATAGGTGTATGTATAACTGATTCACTTTGTTATAAAGCAGAAACTAACACACCATTGTAAAGCAATTTATACTCCAATAAAGATGTTAAAAAAATAAAATGCATTAATATCAAAAAAAAAGAAAAGAAAAAGAAGAGGAGGAAAGTTATTCCTTGAGTAATCTTTATAGGTATGAAGGTGGCATAAATATATTTAAGAAAAAATTGATCCAAGAGTCTGCAAAAAAAAACAATTTTCTTTACATAAATTTAAAAAATGATAATATGATATTTGGAATACTTGAGAATGAATATTCTCAGCCTGCTTGTTTTTCATTCTCATGAATACTTGGAAGAATTAATCTTGAATCAGTGTGTTGTGGGGTTTTTTTGTTTGGTTGGCTTTGGTCTTTCTCATTCCTAATTCCTTTAACTGTCATGACTATCTTGTCAAGCTCCACAGTCTTAGGTCTCTTCCATTCTGGTCCTTGGTGGCTGTAGCCCAAGGAGAGGCAATGGTCTCCATGAGTCTTGTCATTCAAGACTTTTTGAATAAATAGGTGAACTTCTAAAAGTTACTGAAAACAGAGGGCAGGGACTCATTGTCTATTCCTGAAGTGCCATTGGGGGCTCAAAGATTAGTCTCTAATCAGGCTTAGGGTCTTTGGAGTGCCGAAGAGGCACATAACCTGGATCGGAAAGGTCTCTGTATCCTGACGATGTCACAACATGTACTAAAATATTCTAAGATTCCCAAAATAGTCAATACCCTACAAGTTCATTTTTTTTAACTTGTTGAAGAGAATAGAAGGAACTAAATCAGAAGTGTCTCAAAGTTACATGCTTTTAAGTCACTCCCCACTTCTGCCCCAATATGCAGTCTGCCTGGTTTCTATGACCTATGATCAACCCAATTTCAAATGCTGCCTTTCAGATCTTATAAAGCAGAGACTGTGGGAAGAATTTTAGACCAGTCGGTGAATAATGAAGATGTTTTCGAATTGCCCTGTTTTATATGGTGGAGAAAGGTTTCATTCTATTTGTTTTTACATTTTCCTTTTCTGAAAGGCCATATGAGTTTTCCATTTACAATAGTGATATGACATTTCTCTTTTAAATAAATTTAAATTTTTAAAATGTCTCAATTTAATGAGAATGTAATTTAATGATAATGTAAACGATAGAAGCATGGCAAAAATTATGTAGGTGTTAGAAGGATTCTTGAAGCTTGGGATGCACTATACTAGGTGGAAAGAAAAATTCCCAAGATAAAATTTGTACATACCACTAGAGTTTCCCTTTAAATTTTAGTACTCAATTTTATTTTTAAAATATGGCTTTTATCACTCTAAATTTTTCATTTTATACATAGAAATTTCTATTTTCAAAACCCACAATGAAGGTTTCTTCAAAAGTGGGATTTATATTTTGGATAATAAAGGATAGGTTATGCTCTACTTAAGCTTCAGAAGTTTATATTGGTTTAAAATTCAATCAAACTTCATTTATAAATATTGATAATAATTCCAAGCAAGCTAGGAAATTAAGCAAAGCTTATGAATACCTCAAGAAAATTCATCATTTCATGTCTCACTCACTGTTTTATACTTTAAAACTGAGTGAAATAGAGAAGTTTTCTATAGCAGTCATGTTACATGTGTTCTGGATTCAGGTGCAAAGCATCCACTTTCTTTTGGTTTTCTAGAAGGTTTAATGGAGTGTTATTTCTCAGATTGCTTCAGTTATTTAATGACGTTGACCCTCCAATAGTACCTATAATCACAGTCTTTAACAAAAATTTATTAAAATAACAGTGGAGGAAGGTTAAAGGCAATAAAAAAAACACAAAAGAGTTTGTTGAATTTACAAATTAATGAACAAATGAGTGAAAGAAATAATTAATAAATCAGTGGTTCAGACATACAAATGTCCCTGTTTTCTATGTACAGGCTTTATTTTTAACAAATTATCTCTGTTATAGCATAGTTCTCAGCAAAGAGTCTGAGAAAGTTGGTTCCCCACCCAAAGTCACACTTGTTAAATAGGAGAAAGCATCAAGCATTTTCTTCCTCTCCATGGGGCCTGGACTTAAATGATTATTGAAGTAGAGATACAAGTAAATCTATTTCCTTCAGTGACCTTCCAGCACAAATCCTCAACATATACCCTTCTGACCCTGGGCAGTCTAAAAGTGAGGATAGTAGAGAGGGAATTGCTTCCCTGCCTTCCTTTTTAAGGCAAGGTTTGAGAAATAGCTTAGATCACTGAATGGATGGGTGGATGGATAATGGCTGTAAATGCTGAACTTGACCACTGCAATTTATTTTTAATACAATTACTCTTCGGGCTTTGCACTAATAATATTCATAGCACAGAACATGAACTTTCATTTGTTTGGATGTAGGCCCACAGGATCATGGCTGGTGTGCCGGGTACACATGCCAGAGAAGACTGTCCCTATTTCATAGCATCGTGGCTCTGGGCAAATCTTATGAGGTCTACTTCACTGGCACTAGTCCCCAGAATCTTCGACTGATGTTGCTTAATGTTGACCATGACAAGGTAAGGCAAGATAGAAATTATTTCTTAAGAGTAATTGGTTTCAGGTGCACAGGCAAGTGATTGATTCAGTTATACTAATACGTGTATCTATCTGAAACTAACACAACATTGTTAACTACACTCCAATATAAAATAAAATTAAAAAAAATAATAATAATAATTATTGATAGCTATGTAAAAAAATAATAAAAACATAAAAATTATCTATTTCATTTATTGACTGTCAAGAAATGCACTTTGTCATTCAGTAATTCTATGAAGATTATTTCTGTTCAATTATTTGAAGTAATAAATTTTTTAAAATCTAAAAAAGAAAAAGGGTTATTGGTGTTATGTGCATATATTTCTATCTGCTAAGGACTTTATCTCCTTCCCTGTCCTCTGGAACATCGTCAGCCTTACAGCTCATTTTCAAGGACCAGTAGGGTACCATAAAAATACTGTGAGTCCAGACAGTTTTCATCAGCCTGAGAGCACATATGAATTCCAAACACCTCTCCCCATATGTACTTGTTTGTGCTTCTACATTTGAGGGGTACGAGTGATTTCTGACTTGTGTGATTAGCAAGCACACCTGAACCTTTACATAAAAATAGCATGCATCTAAAACTGGTCACTCGGGATTATATTTTCATTCTTCCATGCTGCTATTATTTATATGTGTCAGAAATACACCTTTGGAATTTACTTCAGAGATCACAGCACATTATCTGAAGTATCTTCAATAATGTCAACTCTGCTACAAACGGAATTCAGCCGGGATGATTAACTTTATATACGCTATGTCAGTGGAAAAAGAGTATGAGGTCAAGCAGAAGTCTCATAATATAGATTTTCTTTTCTAAGAGTATGAGATTTGAAAGTCCCAGAGTAGAACGTGAAGAAAGGACACTGATAAGAGGAAGCAGAGAGAGGAGTAAGGAAAGGAGACACCTGAGAATGGCGATAGCAGTTCCGTCCTTTCAGCTGCTCAAGATAAAACCTTGGAATCAGTCTTTTTTTTTTTTTTTTTTTTTTTTTTGTGGTACGCAGGCCTCCCACTGCTGTGGCCTCTCCCGTTGCGGAGCACAGGCTCCGGACGCGCAGGCTCAGCGGCCATGGCTCACGGGCCCAGCTGCTCCGCGCCATGTGGGATCTTCCCGGACCGGGGCACGAACCCGTGTCCCCTGCATCGGCAGGCTGACTCTCGACCACTGCGCCACCAGGGAAGCCCTGGAATCACTCTTGATTCCTCTCTTTCTCTCACATTCCTCATCTAGTCCATCTGCAAATCCTGTTGAGTCTTCCTTCAAAATAACCAGAATCACCACTTCTCACGTCCAGCGCTACCATCCGGCTTGAGCCAACATTATCTCTTCCCTGGATTAAGGCAGTTGCTTCCCAACTCCTCCTCCTGCTCTGCCTTTGTCCCCTCTGCTGCCTGTTCTCACCTCATTAGCCACCGAGATACCTTCGAGACATAAGTCAGAGCAGGCCATTCCTGTGCCCCAAACCCTGCAATAATTTCCCTGTTGGCCTTTGCACAAGAGCCAGAGTCTTCACAAATGGCCTACAAGGCACCCTGAGACTCTCCCCCAACCCTTAGCTCTCTGACTTCTTCTACTCCTCCAGCCATACTGGGCTCCTTGCTGTTCCTCAATATACCAGACATGCTATCACCAGGGCCTACGCTTCCAATGGTGAGTCTGCCTGGAATATTCTACTCTGGGTGGCTGACTCCCCCACCTCGTCAACTCCCATTCTCCTCAGTAGGCCTACCCTGACCACCCCTCCGTGCCTGGCTCACCCAATTACTCAGACTCTGATCTACCTTTTTTTTTTTTCCATAGCACTTATCACCTTCTAACATGCTTCATACTTTATTTTTTATTTTATTTATTGTCTCTCCTTATTCTAGAATGTAAGCTCAAATAGGGCAGAGACTTTTGAGAGTTCCTGAAATAGTGAATGAAAGAGAATATTTTTAATTTTAAAAATAAAAATGGTAACTCTGAAGTAACGTGACTGTTAATATTCTGAGCCTCTGCAAACAATCTCAAAAGAAGGTTCCAAAACTACCTGTAGCTTATTAGATTCCTTATAAATTCCTCCCCACCTTTGCAAAAGCTAAGTCTCCTCACTTTATGATTATACCTGATAGCATGAATGTGGGGAATGAACATGAAAAATGACCAAAATTTAATGAGGATAGTCTTTTGACTGACCTTTTTTTAGTCTTATTACCAAAATCAGAGATAAGCATTTTTTTCAACATTAAGTGCCTAATTGTGTGTGGTTGCATTGTACAGAGCACTGCTAACTCTCCTGTTTCCCCTGCCCCTAGAGTTGAAAGCCTGTATTGAACATTACCTTTTAAAGGAACCCTCTCTTTAATTTAGAGATTGTCCTCTAATATTTTTTTCTTACATTACATTCTTTTCTATGAATGGTTGAATGTAAATCTTTTTAAAATTTTTAACTCAATATGTATCCTGAATCCATAAAAGTTAGTTTTAATATTCTCCAGAAGGCATGTATAAAGGATATTTTTTAAGTGCTAAATTCTAAATATTCTGTTTCATTGTTCTCTTAAGATGCAAAAATGTTGTTTATTTTTAACAGGCTGTTCTGGTGGGAATTTTTTTCCCCACACGTCAACGTTTGGATGTCTATGTGAACAATTCATTGGTCTGCCCCCAGAATACAGTATGGAACTCCCAAAAGAAACACTGTGAACTTAAACGACATGTGTATACAGGTATTTCCTCAGAAAAATACAGCATACATTGTATATGTATACTTAATTATGCATAACATTCTTTATAATGTTTCATTATAATATTTTTAGTTCCTTAGCCCTTGACAAATACAAGAGAAAATAAATTTTTACCCATGGTCCACCAAACACTAAAATGTGTTCATTTATAACATGTGTGTCCTGAAAGATCACTCCAGATGGAATTCTTATCTATCTGCACACATGCAGATAAAAGTTTGTGCGTGTGATGGATATTCCTTTGCCTCCTGAGAACATTTACATTCTACACATTTAGTTCACTTATTCCTGCGTACAGAAGAGATTTTTTTGCTTAAAATTTTCACCCTATCTCTGCTTTACTTCTGTTTCATAGAGGTCAGAACCTAAGTTCATTGGCAGTCACCAGAAGTATTGCCAAGAAAGCTAGCATAACATTAGTTGAGCACCATGAGGTAAATATTATGACGTAAACTCTGGATTTAAAGGAAATATATGGAAGAAGCTAACTTACCCATTTACCAGCGTTGCAAGACCAGGATTTATCTCTATTCATTGAATTTTTTTATTAAACAGGTACTAATAAGGCCAATCCATTCCTTTCCACATGTGCTACTTATCATCATTTTTTAGCTGTGCCCCATAATCTTGGCTAACGATTACATAAATGTGTGCTGTAGATCATAATATAAGCTTGACAGGATAGTATGAATGGATACCCGTATTCATTACCATCTGCGAAGCAAGTCCTACTTCTACTAATAATATGAACATCTGATATTTCCAGAGACATTACTGTGTGTCAGGCACTGTTCTAAGTGCTTTGTGTATAATAACTAACGGTTACTATATCCTAATAATAACACTTTGAGGTAGGCGCAGACGAGTAAACTGAGACGCAAGGGGGTGAAGTAGTTTGCCAAGCTTTCTGTCTTACCTTGGGCTGCCATAACAAAATGCCGTAAACTAGATGGCTTAAAAACAAATTTCTTTTCTCATGGTTCTGGAGGCTGCTAGTTCGAGATCAGGGTACCAGTATGGTCTGGTTCCAGTGAGAGCACCCCTCCTGACTTGCAGATGGCTGCCTTCTCGCTGTGTTCTCAGGTGGCAGAGATAGAAAGTGAGGGGGAGAGAGAGAGAGAGAGAGTGCTCTGGTGTCTCTTCTTATAAGGGCATTAATTCATCATGAAGTCCCCTCCCCACCCTCATGACTTCATCTAAACCTAATTATTTCGCCAAGGCCCCTATCTCCAAATACTGTGACATTGGGGGTTATGGCTACAGCACATGAATTTGGGGGGGCACAGTTCAGTCCAGAGCAGTATCAAAGGTGGTAGGGGCAGAGCAAGGTACCGATCACAGAGAGTCTAGCTCTAGAACCCACGCACTTAGCTATTATGCTACATTGCCTCTTTAGAAGCTAAGAGAGTGTGTTATTTTTACGTACAAATGATTGCACATATTTACAGCTTAATTTTCATAAATTTTAACTCTTTTTTTAAAACGGTGCTTTTGGCACAAAGTACTGTATCATTCAAGTCAAGAAAATAAAAATTATCTCAACAGGCAGAATTTAATACAAGGAACTGGTTACACAAGGCTGCAAAACAATACCACCACTGCCCTTTTAGAATGATTTTTTTCTGAAATAGCATTGCTTTTAGATAAACATTTTGCTTTGATACTTGGAATGGAAAATAATATCCCTGTATTATGAATCTATACATATCTTTTTAGATTACCCAAAATGTTTATTATTATCTATATCTCTGATTCCTTCCATTACTGTGAAGACATGAGAAAGTTAGCTTGGATAAGTGGTGTACACACCTGTAACAGTAGCTTGAGAGCAGCTTCAATTTATAATACAAAAACACATTTTTCAGATTCACAGAATGTTTAAGCCAAATTGCATCTAGAACTTATACTAGAAGATATTTTTAAAAATGTAGTAATAATGAAATGGCTTCTTAATGCCATTGCTATGAATGTTTATTACATTAATAAGAAATTACCTCTTTTTTCTAAGATTCTAATTCCTTTTTCTTAGTAAGCTTCACCATGAAATGTGGCAAGAAGCTACATGTCACATTCCAGTATTACTATACAGTCAGACTTTGGGCTCAATATGTGTTTGTGGATTTATTACTTCTTGGACGCTGTTTATACTCTGCCCTGAAATCAATAATATTTATTCATTACATACATATATATGTATATATAATCTCAATCACTTTTACAAAATTCAGTGCCCTAGTAGAATTTTTGTGTTGACCGTTTTCAGGCTGAAATGTAAACTTCTTTTATTGATGTAAAAGCCTTTTGAGATGTTTTAGTATATACTTCATTTGTATTACATACTTTTGTCCTTAGTAAAAATAGAAGCACTGAATCATCATTTTTCCTTAAGAGATAGCACTGCATAAACTAGATGGCTGTTAAACTTACATTTTAAAATTACCAAATGCCTTTGGTCAAGGCTTTAAAATTCTGAAAATGTGAATAGTATTACAACATAGGCTCCTGGTTCATAATTAGATTTTATTTCTCATTTGTACGTGTCTATAGCTAATTGTTTTTTAAAATAAATTTCATGTATAATTATTAATGGTATTATTTTTAAAATTGATTTTAATTTTGCATGTCAGTTCTATAAGTGTTTTTGTTTTTAATATGCACATTTTCCTATGAAAGAATGATAATGTTGAACTTTTTCGAAATTTCCTAGATTTAAACAAATATTAAATACTGCATGGTAATTACGATAATGTAAATAAATTTAACTGTGCTATTTTGGCTTTTTTCGTTCATAGAGCAATCCCTTCCTAACCTGAATTCCACTGTCCTTGGTGAAAACTACTTTGACAGAACGTACCAGATGCTTTACCTTTTGGTTAAAGGAACTATACCTGTTGAAATCCACACCACTTCAGTCATATATGTCTCTTTCCAGTTACCTGCTGTAACAGAAGATGACTTTTACAGTTCTCATAATCTGGTTAGAAATCTTGCCTTGTTCCTAAGGATATCAAGTGACAAAATCCGTGTCAGCAAAGTAATACGAGGGGAGAGTCTGCGAAGGAAGAGATCCACGGGGCTCACAGTTGAACTGGAGATTGGAGATTCTCCCCCTCAGTTCATAACCAATGACACTACAGGTATGAAAAGTAGATATTTGAGACAGAGTAATGTAATTCAAAACCACATCCATAAATAACCCTATCAAGGCTTGGTAAACCGGGCCTCAGGAAATCCCACCAACCCCACATCCTGAACCCTATAAGGGCCTAGAGACCCTTCTCCCTGCTCTACTCCCAAACTATTTTGAATTATGAAGGAACTTCAACCTTTTTTTTTTGTTATTGTAGCAGTTAATTACTTCAACAGAAGGATTTGACCTAACATAAAAGATCCTAGAGGTGACCTAAGGAAGTGACCTTATAGCTGAGAGATTAAGGGTGAAAAGAGCTGGTCAGTGAAAAGTGGGAGGTGAGAGGCTGGAGGCTGAGGAAGTAGTTGGTGAGTTTGGTACATTTGAAGAACAGGAACGGACCCAATATGTCTGCAGCAAAGGCATCAGGAAGGACAAGCTGCCAGACACAAGGCTGAGAAGGAGGCAGATGCTAGATTGTGGGAAACCACAAGAAGTTCTCCCCTTTGTAAGGGAAGAGAAGGACAGTGGATGTTTTCCTAAGGGACATAATAGACGATTCTGAGAGGTCGAGTGGTGGGTTAGATTTCCAGAGTAAAGTCACATATTTATACTAACAAGTGCAAATGTACCAGAATATGTTGTCTTTAATTTCTGTGATTGACCTAATCAGCCTTACCAGCCATCACCGCTTTCTCTGTCCCTCACTCCTCATACCCTATTTCCTTTTTTAAAAAATTTATTTATTTATTTATTTTTGGCCGCATTGGGTCTTCATTGCTGCGCACGGGCTTTCTCTAGTTGCGACGAGCGGGGGCTACTCTTTGTTGCAATGTGCAGGCTTCTCATTGAGGTGGCTTTTCTTGTTGCAGAGCACCGGCTTTAGGCGCATGGGCTTCAGTAGTTGTGGCATGCGGGCTCAGTAGTTGTGGCTCATGGGCTCTAGAGCACAGGCTCAGTATTTGTGGTGCACAGGCTTAGTTCCTCCACAGCATGTGGGATCTTCCCGGATCAGGGATCGAACCTGTGTCCCCTGCATTGGCAGGCAGATTCTTAACCACTGCGCCACCTGGGAAGTCCCTCATACCCTATTTTCTAGGTATCAGAGATAAAAATAAACTCAGCTATCCCATCAGAGGAAATTTTGTTGGCTTAAATTATGATTTCCTTAAGGTGACTCAGTTTGGTTGGGCATTTGGGTAAATGTTCAACCCTTCAGATTTTCTTCCTCTCCATCTGTTCAAGTTGGTATCTGAATACCAAGGGGCTTTCCTGACCTCAGGCCCTCTTGTTGCCCTCTTGTTTTCATAGTCTTTGCGACAGCATGGGTGGTCTTCTCTGCTCTGTATCAGCCTCTCTTGTGGTGCAACTGAACTTTTCTGGCCTCTTGACATGGAATCGCATCCCCAGCTGCTAATTCCCAACTGTACCATTGTTTCTAGTTGTCAAGCACAAGTACTCTCACCTAGGCATACCCCTCTCCAAGAAGATGAGATCTGGGTCTCTGTCAGAGGAATATTACCATCCAGCTAATGAAGCTTAAGATAAAAGACCCTTTACTTGTACAAGTTCTGGGAGGGGCTTTAACTTTCAAGGCCCTGGGAGAAGGGTCCACTTACTAATGTGGTCAAATAATTGACTGTTACTATAAAAGTTGCACAAATAAGACTGGTTCATAA
This sequence comes from Monodon monoceros, assembly GCF_005190385.1. NCBI lineage: Eukaryota > Metazoa > Chordata > Mammalia > Artiodactyla > Monodontidae > Monodon > Monodon monoceros. The sequence continues at coordinate 25,385,973 of NW_021703770.1, read as the reverse complement.
AGAGAGCCTCCACGCTGTATAAATTTCAGACTCAGAAAATCCTGATCTACCCTATTCCTGTCCAGCATCTTTTTCATTAAACTCCCAGGCTCTCTTATGTGTAAACTTAGGTACTGGGTGAAGTTCTCATCTTCTGCCACTGGGGGTCATCACTCATTTCTCCAGGAGGTTTGCTTCTGAGCTTGAACCCCATGCATCTGCCACATTGCTGCTCTGGAATTCTACCAGTTAGGCAGGCAGCAGGTTCTTCCCTTGTGGGGATAAGCCTGTGAAAAGTCTTGCGTGAATGGAATGAGGTGCTCATCAACTCTCTTTGTTGAAGGAAACAGGAAGCATAGGCTTGTGCTGCAACCAGATCTTACAGTGATGTTCTCTGCCCAGTCACAGGTTACTTTCCTTCATCAAACTCGTATTTCCTTGTAGCTACAGAATCAGGGCTTTGGGCTCAACATAGTCTGTTAATTTAGTCTAGGAGTTGTAGCAGGTCCATGCCACATATATAGATTGCTCAATGACCCTTAGAAATCCCTGGTAAACTCTTATTCAACATAGTTTTGGAAGTTATAGCCACAGCAATCAGAGAAGAAAAAGAAATAAAAGGAATACAAATCAGAAAAGAAGAAGTAAAGCTGTCACTGTTTGCAGATGACATGATACTATACATAGAGAATCCTAAAGATGCTACCAGAAAAATACTAGAGCTAATCAATGAATTTGGTAAAGTAGCAGGATACAAAATTAATGCACAGAAATCTCTGGCATTCTTATACACTAGTGATGAAAAATCTGAAAGTGAAATTAAGAAAACACTCCCATTTACAACTGCAACAAAAAGAATAAAATATCTAGGAATAAACCTACCTAAGGAGACAAAAGAACTGTATGCAGAAAATTATAAGACACTGATGAAAGAAATTAAAGATGATATAAATAGATGGAGAGATATACCATGTTCTTGGATTGGAAGAATCAACATTGTGAAAATGACTCTACTACCCAAAGCAATCTACAGATTCAATGCAATCCCTATCAAACTACCAATGGCATTTTTCACAGAACTAGAACAAAAAATTTCACAATTTGTATGGAAACACAAAAGACCCTGAATAGCCAAAGCAATCTTTTTTTTTTTTTTTTTTTGCGGTACACGGGCCTCTTACTGTTGTGGCCTCTCCCGTTGCGGAGCACAGGCTCCAGACGCGCAGGCTTAGTGGCCATAGCTCACGGGCCCAGCCGCTCCGCGGCATGTGGGATCTTCCTGGACCGGGCCATGAACCCGTGTCCCCTGCATCGGCAGGTGGACTCTCAACCACTGCGCCACCAGGGAAGCCCCCAAAGCAATCTTGAGAACGAAAAATGGAGCTGGAGGAGTCAGGCTCCCTGACTTCAGACTATACTACAAAGCTACAGTAATCAAGACAGTATGGTACTGGCACAAAAACAGAAATATAGATCAATGGAACAAGATAGAAAGCCCAGAGATAAACCCACGCACATATGGTCACCTTATCTTTGATAAAGGAGGCAGGAATGTACAGTGGAGAAAGGACAGCCTCTTCAATAAGTGGTGCTGGGAAAACTGGACAGGTACATGTAAAAGTATGAAATTAGAACACTCCCTAACACCATACACAAAAATAAACTCAAAATGGATTAAAGACCTGAATGTAAGGCCAGACACTATCAAACTCTTAGAGGAAAACATAGGCAGAACACTCTATGACATAAATCACAGCAAGATCCTTTTTGACCCACCTCCTAGAGAAATGGAAATAAAAACAAAAGTAAACAAATGGGACCTAATGAAACTTAAAAGCTTTTGCACAGCAAAGGAAACTATAAACAAGACCAAAAGACAACCCTCAGAATGAGAGAAAATATTTGCAAATGAAGGAACTGACAAAAGATTAATCTCCAAAATTTGCAAGCTGCTCATGCAGCTCAATAACAAAAAAACAAACAACCCAATCCAAAAATGGGCAGAAGACCTAAATAGACATTTATCCAAAGAAGATATACAGATTGCCAACAAACACATGAAAGAATGCTCAACATCATTGATCATTAGAGAAATACAAATCAAAACTACAATGAGATATCATCTCACACCAGTCAGAATGGCCATCATCAAAAAATCTAGAAACAATAAATGCTGGAGAGGGTGTGGAGAAAAGGTAACACTCTTGCACTGTTGGTAGGAATGTAAATTGATACAGCCACTATGGAGAACAGTATGGAGGTTCCTTAAAAACCTACAAATAGAACTACCATATGACCCAGCAATCCCACTACTGGGCATATACCCTGAGAAAACCATAATTCAAAGAGTCATGTACCAAAATGTTCATTGCAGCTCTATTTACAATAGCCCGGAGATGGAAACAACCTAAGTGTCCATCATCGGATGAATGGATAAAGAAGATGTGGCACATATATACAATGGAATATTAGCCATAAAAAGAAGCGAAATTGAGTTATTTGTAGTGAGGTGGATGGACCTAGAATCTGTCATACAGAGTGAAGTTAAGTGAAAGAGAAAAACAAATAACGTATGCTAACACATATATATGGAATCTAAGAAAAAAAAAAGGTCATGAAGAACCTAGGGGTAAGATGGGAATAAAGACACAGACCTACTAGAGCATGGACTTGAGGATATGGGGAGGGGGAAGGGTAAGCTGTGACAAAGCGAGAGAGTGGCATGGACATATATACACTACCAAAGGTAAAATAGATAGCTAGTGGGAAGTAGCCACATAGCACAGGGAGATCAGCTAGGTGGTTTGTGACCACCTAGACGCTGGGATAGGGAGGGTGGGAGGGAGGGAGACGCAAGAGGGAAGAGATATGGGAACATATGTATATGTATCACTGATTCACTGTGTTATAAAGCAGAAACTAACACACCATTGTAAAGCAATTATACTCCAATAAAGACGTTAAAAAAAAAAAAAATCCCTGGTAAGCCCTTACATGTATTGGAGTCCAGTATTTACCACACTAGCCACTCAGATGTCCAAAGAAACTGTGATTTATTTCCTCTGTGTGATCTAAACTGCTTCACACACAACTTCTCCCACTCTCTACTCCCTTAAAGCAGTTTTATCTTGTTAGATTTGTCCAGATATAGGCATAATACAGTCTAAGAACATGGAAATAGGGGCAGGAGGAAGGACAGATCAATGACCTATTTCCCAGACTTAGATTGAGGTAGGGTTTGAGGTCTTGAGGAAAGCCCTACAACCTGGCAAGGAGTGACATCACAGCAAAATATTGGGAAGTGGCAAGAAAGATGTGCATGTATTCATAGTAATACTCCTAACTCCCCATAGCCTTCACATAGTGTCAGGCGATCCAGAAGTTCCCAGATGTCCTAGAAAGCAGTTACTTAAGTACTGAGGGGACCTCTGGATAAAGAGTCATGTCAGGAATAAGAGCTCTTCAAGTTAAGGTCTTTGGTTTCTAGAAGGCAGTCGGCAGAAATGGATGCCTTCACACATCAAATGGTCAGAGAGAACCTGTTAACAGTGCAGACTGGTCAGACTGGCCACCCTGCACCGAAAACCAGTGAGGAGAGGTGGTAGTAGTAGTGTATGGACGTGAAGCTCCTTTGTACTGCTGCCACGTGAGCCCTCCTACCTGGGTAGCCATCTTGTAGGAGAGTGTGTGGAGGGAGTGGCGGGGGGAGCCCGCTAGACTGCCATTTACCCCAAAGAGTCTGAATCAACCAAAGAGACCTTTCCAAGGGACAGGGACTGAAATTCCCCAAGGGTGTGATTTTCAAAGTGTCGCGTGAGACCTGCTGCCCAAGAGTGTTGCCTCCTTCTTCCCGAGCACACTAAGCTTCAGGGCTTAGCCTTCATGGAAGAAACTCAACGATTGAAGTCCGTAAGGCATGACTCTGGATGTGGAAGGTGCTAGAATCGTAGAAACAGTACACCAAAACATCCTGGCTGCGGTTTCTTAAACGATCTCTCTGACTACAGTGTATGGAACGGAGTGCAAGAGGGAGAGAATGGATACAAGAAAGCCAGTTTAAAAGCTGTTTTAGTATCTCTGCTGCTGCTGGGTTAACTAGGATTTGCGCAGTGGAGGCAGATTTAGAAATTGAGAACTGATTAAATGGTGTGCGAGAGAGGTGAAGTAGAAGAAGGGTTCAAGCAAGAGTTCCAGGCTTCTGACAAAAGGAGTACAGCGTGTAGAGGTGTCCCTTCATAACATAAGGAGCGTTAGGGGGGCAGTAGGTTTAAGGGGAACTGCCAAGCTAGAAAAAGGGAACAGAAACTACCTACCATGTTAGAATTAACCTTGAAAATTGTCAATGTCCAGAGCAAATAACAATTTTTTGTTAGTAATTTAATGCTAACGTTAGCAATTGATTAATTCATACTATAAATTCGATGATGTTAATTATCCTTCCATTCCACAATTAACATTCTATTTTTAAAAAGTGATATGCGATGATAGACATACATGATAGTACTTCACTTCTAAACAAAAGATGACATAGGAAAGTAGTTTTCTCAGCATGCTCTCACTCATTTTTCTTGAATTTATTTTATCTACCTTTGTTTTTTCTTTAATTCCAGCTTAAGAAACATATTCTACTGAGTTTTTTATTTTCCTGACCTCCTTAGTATGACTTAGTCATGTTTAGCTCATGTACAGTTAGAGAGCTGTAAAATTCTATAATTTGGATGGAGCAAGCAGCACAAACAAAAACGAAAGTGAGATATTCTCACATGTTCTCACTCTTCCATATTCTTATAATCCACATGTCATAACACTGTTTCCTCATAGGTCAGATGCAGTTATCTGAACTCCAAGAAACGGCTGGTTCTCTTGGACAAGCTGTAATTTTAGGAAAAACCAGTAGTATCCTTGGATTTAATATCTCTTCCATATCTATTACCAGTCCTATCCCCAGCCCAAGTGATTCTGGCTGGATTAAGGTAAGAAAATGTGACTAGAAAAATGCATTTTAGCTATTTAAAACGTTGCTTATTTCTCATTTTAACTATTTTTCTATTTCAATACAATAATTTAGAGGGCATGTCTTTCTAATTTATTGCTGATTATTTTCTTACAGTATTACTAAAATGATAAAGTAGTTGAAAAAGGAGCATATCTTCTAAAAATTATGTATTGGTATGAAATGTGCTTTGCTTTGACTATTTACAACAATGCTTCATAAATTTGCTCTGGAGGAAATATTATAATAATATTGACTTAATGTATTAAACATACTTTTAAATAAACAGTGATATAACATTTAGCCTGGCTAAGATGAGTTTGCTACTGAATGTAGTTTATCATGTGAAAACCACTTCATCACTCATGACCATTTACAGGTGACTGCCCAACCGGTTGAAAGGTTTGCATTTCCTGTTCATTATGTGGCCTTTTTGTCCTCGCTGTCAGTGATCACTCAGCCGGTGGCAACACAGCTGGGACAGCCATTTTCTCAGCAACCTTCCGTAAAGGCAGTAGATTCTGATGTAAGTTATAACTCAAAGATTTATTTAAGTGGAAGAATTAAGCTATAAATTCTGGAGGGTGAACCGACTTCACTAATCCTGGTAGACTGGCAACCTAAGGATTGCACTGCCTCTTCAAAGTTGGACTAATATCTATGACTATCACCTTTTACTGTTTTAAAAATGTTTCTTTTCAGTGAATTTGCTCCACTGCCCAAACTCTTTGTGTAGGAAAAGGAGCTTCTATAGATTTAAAATTTGAAATGAGGCATTAAAAAAAATAAAGTTCCAAATATCTTTCTTAAAAAAAGCTTGGGAACAGGACAATTGTTATAATTCTCTACTCTTTTTTTCTTTAGGGTAATTGTGTATCAGTTGGGATTACTTCACTGACTTTGAAGGCCATACTAAAGGACTCCAGTAATAACCAAATCAGTGGTCTTAGTGGAAACACAACAATTCCATTTAGCAGCTGTTGGGCCAACTACACAGATCTTACTCTTCTTAGAACAGGTGAGTGTACTATTTTGGATCCTCACATATATACCCAACTTTGGGACAATTATAATTTGCTTTTAATGAACAAAGCAGTCTATACTACACTGGTCAATAAATTATAGAAATCAGAATGTCTGGCTTACAAAAATACATTTAATATGCAAAACAGAGTGAAAAATAAAATAAGCAATTAAGGGAATTAAAACAGGTAACTTGGGCTTCCCTGGTGGTGCAATGGTTAAGAATCCGCCTGCCAATGCAGGGGACACGGGTTCGAGCCCTGGTCCGGGAAGATCCCACATGCCGCGGAGCAGCTAAGTCTGTGTGCCACAGCTACTGAGCCTGTGCTCTAGAGCCCGCGAGCCACAACTACTGAGCCTGCGTGCCACAACTGCTGAAGCCTGCGTGCCTAGAGCCCGTGCTCTGCAACAAGAGAAGCCACCGCAGTGAGAAGCCCGCACACCACAACGAAGAGTAGCCCCTGCTCACTGCAACTAGAGAAAGCCCGTGCACAGCAACAAAGACCCACCACGGCCAAAGATAAATAAATAAAATAAAATAAACAGGTAACTTGAGGATGTACATCAAAATTATATCATGATTCGTATTTTCTTCTTTATCCATGTGTGTACTTTTCTAAATTTTCTCACTATGTATGTATTACATTTATAATAAGAAAACTTAATATATAGATTTTTCAAATTCAAGAAAAGAAAGGATAATATAGTGTCATATAATTTTAATGGCCCATGCAGGAGTTCAGAGTTGGGCTGGAAGGTGGGTTCTAGTCTTTCTGAAAGCCAATGCAAAGGAGAAAACATGAGCATTACCATGATTCACAGTCCTCTGCAGATAGACCAGTTGCTGTGGAGAATCACAACTTGCTCTGAGGTCAGAACAGATGTCTCCTATGAGTTCTCATGAAGTATACTCATGATATTGCCAACACGTAAATACATGATATCTTCAACAGTAAATATGGTCATGACTTCCACAGTGAGGTTTCTTATATTATCTTCATGTGGATTGATGGCATAACTCCAACTGGTAAAAGCCTTTCTACCAAGGCAAAAATATGTCCACAAAACAGGTCTCTACTGATGATAGATTATTCAGTATCGAAAAGAATGAAATACACCGTGAGAGAAAACAGCCTTAAGATGATGCTTACCCATGGAAGGCAGAAAAAGCAGGTCATCAAGGACAACACAGAGCCACTGGATCAACCTCCTCTGAAGTTCAAACAGTCCCCAGATTTAACAGATTTGACCTCATCATTAAATAGCTACAAACTGAAAAAAAAAGAAAAGAATGAAATAGACTCCTTGTACTGGAGACAGGCCTCCATTAATCTGTTTACCTCAACCTTTATAGGCCCTAACTCCTGCAAAAGTTTTATGGTGGTCCTCACTCTTCTAACCACTGTTATTTCAAACACACACACACACTACAGGTCAGAATAAAAGCCAAAGTAAAGAGTAAGAGAAGTTAAAGAATATCTAACAGTAATCTGGGTTTTTTTTTCCATAAGAACTAAATATCAAAAGCTAAAATCATTCCAAAAGAATTTTTTCCTTATTTGTTGTTTCCTCGTGCTTTGATGATGCCCTACACCAGAAAAGTTTGATCTGCCTACTGGGCAACAATATCTCAACCTAGAGTTTGATGGGAATCCAGTGGCAATGATTTCAACATTGTGCTCTGGGACAAGTACCTGGAGTGTCCAGTAAGCCTGGTGACTAAGGACAGAGCCTAATTCGTTAACAGTCAGCCTAAATGGAGGTAGGACTGGGAGCCTTTTATGGGAAATGAGGAACTTGACAAGAACCTTGCCTGAGAGAAGGTTACCCACCTCCCCAGGAAGGTGGACTCAAGAGGTGCGCAGTGACAAAGACCCAACCTGAGGATCAAGGTCTCCAAACTACCACTTCCAAAGGCAATGTTCCAAAGTAACGAGGGTCACTGGAGTGCTGAAGCAGTAATGTAGGTTTTGACGTTTTTATGATAACAAAATAGTGCTCTCCTTTTATCCAGTATATTTTCTTTAAGAGTTCAAAGCTTCCCTTGGAGTGTCTATCTTACTTGCTATGGAGAACAATCATTGTTTCTAATTCCCTTCCTTCCTTCCTGCCTTCCTTCCTGCCTGCCTTCCTTATTTCTTGCTTTCTGTCTTGCTTTTTTTCCGTCAAGTGTAGGGTTTCAGTTCTCTGGTTGTGTATAGTAAGGAAGGTCAAATATAGTCATCTCTTTATCATTTTTAAATCAGTTAGCCGGTTTTTAGATTAACTGTAAAACTGCAGTAACAATAAAGCAAATGAATAAAGCGTCTTGTAACACTTTCCAGTAGGTATCCCCCTTAATTACTGCGCTGTGGGAAATCCCCTTGCAGATTAGGCGAGCCTGACCTCGTGGCACCACACCCTCTTCTACTTATAGCTCCGTACAGAGCAAGGCAGGGGCCACTGGGTAGAGAAGGCATGGGTCTCACACAGAAAATAAAAATGTGAGAATTAGGTAAGAAAAAAGTGCAAGAAGAAAATAAACAGCTGAGACTGCATCTTTTGAACAATCTGGATTCAAATAATATTACTAAAGGATAATAACATTGGGGACACGTTTATTTAGCAACCTATGTGATACACAGCGCTTGTTTCAGTTTCTAATGCTACTTAACAAACCAGCCCTAAATCTGATGGCTCAAAACAACAACGATTTCATTTACTCACAATAACGAGGGTCAGGAATTTGGGATGGTTCACCTCTGTTTGATGATGTCTGGGCCTTCAGCTGGGATGGCTTGATTGGAGTAGTGTCACTGAGGTTTTGATCTTGGATTTTGGCTGAGTTCTTCACTTCTCCTCTATGCAGTGGCCTCTCCACTAGCCTACCTTGGCATTCCTCACAATACTGCAGGAGAGAAAAACATAAAAGCAAAGCAAAAATATCTAAATTCTTCACATATCAAAATCTTTAAGAAAATATATACCTGCCACAAAAATTCAGTTTTTTCAAACTGAAAAGAAGAAAGACTTAAAAACACCATTGTCATGAATTGTAACAGTGGCAGAATATTCTACAGAACAATGTCTATCCACCTTGAAAGTTATAGAATGCATTCCTATAGAAAGCACAATGTGGTCAATACATTCTCTCCTGAAAAAGAAAAGACGAATGAAAACAGAAATTATTTTTTTTTAAGATAATAGAAAAAAACAGAAGAATGAAAACTTTGGAATTATGCCAAGTATTGCACCTTCTGCTCTGTATGGTAACTACTTTTTTTTTTTTTTTTTTAGTTTGGCAGTTCACTTTATTTTTATTTTATTTTTTTTACATCTTTATTGGAGTATAATTGCTTTACAATGTTGTGTTAGTTTCTGCTGTATAACAAACTGAATCAGCTACATGTATATATATATTCCCTCCCTCCCTATCCCACCCCTCTATGTGGTCACAAAGCACGGAGCTGATCTCCCTGTGCTATGCGCCTGCTTCCCACTAGCTATCTATTTTACAGTAACCACTATTAATGATAGCAGTAGTCCAAGAAGAAATTACGTCATGGAAAAATATATTGGTTAACTGATATTCAAAACTATGGGAAGATTTAACATATGGATTAAGAAATATTTAGATGAGTGTTTCACACTCTAAATATATCTAGCATGTGTTTCCTCAAGCTTGTCTACCTTGGGTAAAAGGAAAGAGATCACTATCTTGCAACACGAAAATAGCATCTGACTTAAAGCAAATGTGGAAAACAGTTAAAAATTGTTGAGTCTAAGTCGAGGGCATATGGGTGTTTGTGGTACCATGCTTTCAACTCTTACGTTTGAAGTTTTTCAAAATAAAAAGTTCAGCGTCCATCCCCACCTGTCCCAACTGAGGCTGCAGCTTCTTCACTCCTCAGTCAAGTGTATGGGGATCAGACAGAGGTTCAGCACCCTCACCTCCCTTCCCTACTGTCCTTCATTTCAAACAGCCTCTGGGCACTAGGAAAGAACCCCTAAGAAGTAGGTACTGATGCTGCAGAAAGAAAATCTACCCAGAGTCCTCCTGCCCATAGTTGTTGGGCAGATGGAACTCTTCTGACTCTGAGACCCTCTCTACACTTGTTTATACTTTAATTTATTTGACTTAATTTCCAAAAATACTTCGTTAAGGGTTACACAGTATTTGTAAGTCAATGAAAACCCAACTGGAATTGTACGAAAACAAACAAATAATAAAAGGAAGTCAGACACTGTGATGATTTTTTTTTTGCCCTAGGAAAAAATTTTAAGATTGAATTTATCCTGGATGACGTCGTTCAGGTGGAGTCCAGGACTTTCAGCCTAGCCGCGCAGTCTGTCTCTAGCAGTGGCAGTAGCGGCAGCGGCGGTGGCAGTAGCGGCAGCGGCGGTGGCAGTAGCGGCAGTAGCAGCAGCAACAGCAAAGTGTCTACTGTGGGCACAGCTGCCCAGATAGTGACTACAGTAGTTAGCTGTCTGGTGGGAAGAGTGTTGCTCTTGGAAATATTTACGACTGCAGTTTTGATTTTGAACTGAATTCTCGGTAAGCACAGTTCACTTTTTCTATGTTTGTCCCCACATACTGAGGTACCAGAAAATGTTTACTAACTAAAGACTGAGTGCAGCATAGCACCACAGACAGAAAGACAGATCTCAGCCATTGAGAAAGTTAGAGCTTCAATGGTAGAGACAAGACCACCCTATGGAAATGTTATTCACACTGTAGGATGGCGTTTAAGAGTGTGGGGAATGAGAAATGCAGGTTACATCCGGACTCTTTCAGTTGCAAAGGGCAGAAGCTCAGCTCCAATTGGTTTAGGCAATGAAGTGAACTCACTTAATTGAGAAGTCCAGAAGTAGTCTGATTTCTGCCACAGTGAGAACCAAGGGCTCAAATGACATCATCTAGAACCTGTGTCTCTCCGTCTCTCAGCTCCATTCTTCTTGGTGGCAGATTCACTCCCAGGCAGATTCTTCATCAGGCGCCCCAACCCTCATGGTACAGGTACCACCAGCATCTTCATGTTTATAGTCTACTGGCCTAACAACTAATCCAGAAAGAGCAAACCTCTTTCCCAGCACTTCCAGCAAAAGTCCCAAAGCTATGTGATTGACCTGGCTTGGGCCACATAACCATTCCTGAACCATTCGCTGTGGCCACGAGTTGCCGTGAATTTGAGATGGGGTAATAATTTAGAAGAATACTGAAGTATTTCAGTAGTAGAAGCCAAGACTAGATTTTAAATTTAAAAATAAAGAAGGTCAGGATGAAAGGAAACAATAAGGCTGGTTCTGGGAGTAGCAGAACAACTGGAGGCTGGGGCTTCAGGAAGAAATAATCCGTCCTTCCCTCCTCATGGTAGAAACTAATTAGAAACCAGCTGTCAAGGGAGAAGGACGGTTTGAAGAGACCCAGCCCTGGCCTCTTAAAGCTAATATAGCAGGGTGGGTTTGGAGCTGAGGGGCAAAAGGTAAAGACCAACACACAGTTATTGTATTTCAATGCCTGTTTTCCTGTCTCCGGAATTCTAATAAAAGTAAAACTTGTTGTCTATTTTATAATAGCATGATAGGTATTGCTTAAGTTCATTTGTTTCTTCCCAGAAGCATTAAAATATAAGGTATAAGTACTCCTTATTAGATATTTGTTCATTTTGTGTTTCCTCATTAAATGCATTTTTTTCCTAATTATCTTCACTGACTTTCTTCCTACTCATACTTGACAACTTTGGGATTTTACAAAATTCAGAAAATTCTATTTTCAAGTCATTAGTAAATGATATTCTTCCTGGTGTTTTTTAGGACATTTTTTCCAGATAAAAAGTTAATCAACAGCTTCCCCTTTGCTACTAAATAATCTATCATTCTTCAGTTAAGACATAAGAAGACTTAAACACTATTGTCTTAGTCCTTTCAGGCTGCTATAACAAAATACCAAAGACTGAGTGGCTTAAAAACAACAGAAATTTATTTCTCACAGTTCTGGAGGCTGAAGTCTGAGGTCAGGGTGCCAGCATGGTCAAATGAGGCCCCTCTTCTGGGTTGCAGACTTGTCACTGTATCTTTACATGGTGTAAGGTGGGGGTTCTGTGGGGTTGCTTATAAAAATACTAATCCCATTCATGAGGGCTCCACCCTCAAGACCTAAGCACCTGTCAAAGGCTCTACCTCCTAATACCATCACATTGGACATTAGGCTTTAAAACATGAATTTGGGGGTGGGGCATGTTCAAATCATAGCCCATTGATGAAATGAAATTATGGGTTTTTTATAACTTTGCATTCTGAATTAACAGTATTTTACTTTTAAGAGAGTTATGAAATTATACTAAATAAAATGACAAAACTTGAATGTGAAAAATACAATATATAAGCACCACTATTCTCTCTCCATGGTTCCACACAAAAGCACATTAAATTGATAAACTCTGAAATACTAAGTTTTGCCTTATTAACTATACCATGAAATATTAGAAAAAGTTAAAATTAATAAAACATTTTAAAATCACACTATATTTTCTTAAAAATATTTGTATTGTTTTCACTTTTCAGGAAGCAACTGAAGTGCTATTCTGAAGAACAGGTTGAAAACACAAACACAAGAACTGCTTATTTAAGAGGTATTTTGTTGCACAATAAAAAGTCTGTAGCATTTTCAAGAAAATATACTAAAAATATTTTTGTAATATATAAAATGTATTACTTAGTTTTAATCACAAAAATCAAATTTCTTCAAAATACAAATTTCTTTTGATTCCTTATGTTTGTATGTGCTTATTTCATCAAAAAAAAAACCTTTTAGAAATTTTTGATTTGTAAGCAGATATACCACCTCCAAGTTGCTGTACCAACAAATCATGAAATACTTTAAATAGTTGAAAGAGCTTTCTAGTTTTGACCTAACTGCTTTAGATCAGATTGGAAGCATTCTGAATTTCTGTATGTACCGGGGGATCTGCTTTTCTCTATCCATTCATAAGACTCTAATTTTCATAGATCTAAGCCATTTTCATTTCTAAGGATTTTGGAGAGATGAGATTGTTTTAGACAATCTCATTTCAGATTGTCTAAATTGCTGTTTTTCAGATCCACAGGAATCCCAGGAATTCTAGATTATCCTAGATTTCTGGGCCTGCCAACACTGGCCAGTCGTCTAAGAAGAGTTTCATTGGTGTCCCTTGTTTGAACAAGTCCAGACTCCTCTGCTTACCCCTCCTTCCCACTCAAAACTGTCACTACTAAGAGTGTGACCTCCTGCAACCCAAGGCTACACCAGAAGAGATACTTATTTTCAAGAGGATAAAATTAGGTAATGTAAAAAGAAAGCCACAAATTAATGTAGCTAAACTAACCAAAAGCTCTCATACTATAAAAATTGAAAAGAAAAGTTGAAAAAGAAAAATTGAAATAGAAAAGTCTAAAGGAAATGCTATATTTAGAGGAATAACCCCAGTCAAGGCTTTGTGGCCATGTCCTGAGCAAGTAGAGTTGGTATTCACAAAAGTTACCTTCCAGCAAGTGACACTCAGGAAGCATTTGGAACAGCTGAGAGAATTCAGCGAAACCCAGAGCTTTTTCTACTGTGTACCATTTCCTAGAATGCTCGCCCCAGGTCATTGTTAACCTTGCTTAACAAAAAATTATTAACATTTACCATGTAGTAAATCCAGATATCTTTGTAAATATTTGGCATTTTGTTCAGTCAAACAAACATCTATTTAACATTTGCTAGATACCAGGCATTCTAATGATACTGCAAGGAATAAGATGCTGTCTTCACCTTCCAAGGATCTACAAGGTAGTTGAGGAAATAGTGGTGGAAAAGGTGATACACAAAACACAGAGATACAGTATCATATGTGACAGAAAGAGACATAGGGTACTGTAGGGGCACAGAGGAGGGGCACTTGGCTGGGGGTAGGAGCATCCTGTGAGGATGGAGATGGATGAGGGACAGATTGCAGAATATGATGCCTGAGATGAGTGGTAAGGAATAAAGCATGAGATTAGCCAAGGAAGAGTGTCCTGACAGAAGGTGTGGGGGTAAGAACAAAGGCTGAAATACCATTAGATAGTGAGTTCCTTGAAGGCAGTAAGGCTCTTCCTTAGTAAGCATTTCTCTTGCCCTCTTACGAAATGTCTGGCACTAGTAGATGCAGACTCACTGTTTAGTGGATGAATGAAGCATGGAGCACGGGGAAATCAAGAAGCCGTCTCATGTTACTGGAGCACCAGTACACTCCCTTCAGTAGGAACAGCTTTCATGTCCAGAGAGCACGAATTAGACCACACCACTGGTTAATTGAGGACTCTCATACTTCCCTCTGTTCCAACCTCAGAGGTATGAGAAAGCTCTACCACTCAAATGGGGAGGAGGACAGAGAGACCCAACAAGAAAGACTTAAAAATCAAGTTTTCTAATGCAAATTCAGTTTACTCTCCATTTCAGGACATTGCCTTTCACTGAGAAAACTGAATTCCAAGAACTACAATTGTAGCATCTATGGAACAAATTCCTACATTCGGTTTCTGGGAGATGCAAAAATATTCTTCACATCTGAACACTGTGAAAGCCACAAAATTGGCCACTATCTGTAGTCCTTCCTTACCTCAAGTTTTAATTCAGTCCACTGGAAACTTTTTGTCAAAAATTTTCCATTGGGGCTTCCCTGGTGGCGCAGTGGTTGAGAGTCCGCCTGCCGATGCAGGGGACGCGGGTTCGTGCCCCGGTCTGGGAAGGAAGATTCCACATGCCGCGGAGCGGCTGGGCCCGTGAGCCATGGCCGCTGAGCCTGCGCGTCTGGAGCCTGTGCTCCGCAACGGGAGAGGCCACAACAGTGAGAGGCCCGAAAAAAAAAAAATTTCCATAGATTTTTAATAAAGAACTTTTCAAACGTAACAGAGCAAGGGCTTGTGGGCCTGCAGCACAAAAAGCCAAACTCTGACAGGGGATGTTTGCTGCAAAGTAAGGATTTATTTGCAGGGTGCCAAGCAAAGAGAAAGGGCAGCTCAGAAGACTCCCAAACTCCCTGATGGCTTTTAAGCAAGTGTTAGGGGAGAGGGTCTTAGGATGCCTGATCAGCTCCGGGACATTCTGGCTCATTGGTTGGTGGGGAGGTGATGTTTCCGGAATCTCGTTGGTTGGTGGCTCCAGTCAGTCTGGGGTGTATGTGCTTGTAGTCAGCACGGAGTCACCATCCTCCACTGGGTGGGGGGTGGGGGACTTAGTTTTTACTGAACAACTCATAGATATGCATCTGATTGTTGTTTATATTCCTTCAGCAGGAACTAGGAGTCGAGTCTTGTGACTCTGTTCTAATCATCAGCTGCTCCAGTCTGCTCTTTGGAACTTAGCAAAGGCCTAGAAGCCTAAAGCCTTTTTTCTGCAAATAAGAAATGGGGGACAGGGAGGGACTTTTGTACCTGGGAAGGCCCCGCAGGGTCCTGCTTGGTTTCAGTCCCCCTTTTTCTTTGATACTCCTCCATCCTGAGGGGAACAGGGATGGGACAAGAAAGGGAATAAGGTTTTAGATAGATTAACCATAAACTTCGCAGGGGAGCTCGCTTTTAAGGGGACTGGGTTTCACTAATACAAGTCATTTGAGAATAAAAGGAATTTCTAAATTTTTGCTTCTTAGCCACAGACTTTGTTAAAAAGTTCCTGATTTAACTTCTTTAGGTTTCTGCCTGTCTGCTTTTAAAATTTTTCTAAAGTTATTATAGTACATACCCATAATTATTTATGCCAGATAAATTACAATTTTAACTACTAGTTTTTTTTTTTTTTACAGCTTTATTGGAGTATAATTGCTTTACAATGGTGTGTTAGTTTCTGCTTTATAACAAAGTGAATCAGTGATACATATACATATGTTCCCATATCTCTTCCCTCTTGCGTCTCCCTCCCTCCCACCCTCCCTATCCCACCCCTCCAGGCGGTCACAAAGCACCGAGCTGATCTCCCTGTGCTATGCGGCTGCTTCCCACTAGCTATCTATTTTACGTTTGGTATTAACTACTAGTTTTTAAAATGCCTAATTGTTAAAAATCCGTGGGCAATATGGCTTCACATAGCCTTCATTCACAAGCTGGCCACTTTTTTTTTTTTTCATAATGTTTCTGTGAACAATCCTGCCTTAGAAATTTGTGTTTAAATTTTAAAAAATACTTCTAAACGTAACAAGTGGGTATTTAGCTATTGAGCAAGTCATTTAAAAATACTTTGTGTGTTAGTACTGTTTCTCCAGGATCTGAAAGATTCGTAAAGTAAGTATGATGTTCCCATTTTGGTCAATATAAGGAAGAGAGAATAAAGAGGTAGTAAGAATATCTTCCTGTATTTCTGATAATAAGTAAAACATGTATGTCTTGTACTATTGTCTCTACTCTTTTCTCAGCTGCACCACCTTCTGATCATTGCAATGATTTCTAGGTGGTCTACCTACTTTTACCTCTTCTCCATTTTATCCTGAAGAGCGCTAGCTAAAATACTACTAGTACTACTACTAATAGTAATAACAATAACAATAATTAAAGATTTACCACATCTTTACTACACTGAGTGTTCTACGTGGACTCTTTCCTTACATTTATGCTATGAAGATATTATCCCCTTTTCCAGATGAGGAAACAATACATAAAAGGATTAAATTAAATGCCCCAGTTCACAGAGCTTTTAATGGTAAAGCTGGGATTCAAATCTAACTCCAGATCTCAGCTCCAACATTTAATTGCCTCCCACTTTTCCCCAAGCAGGAGAAAGTGTTTCACTGTGAAGAGAGTTTTCAGAAAAACATATTTAGGTCCAAATTTATGTTCAAATTCTAGTTTAAATTTTACCACCTCTATGCCCTCAGGCAAGTTCTTAGTCTCCTTTATTTTCAGTATCTTCACCTATAAAATGTGGGAAATATCTACCTTGCAATGTGGTATTTGAGGACCGATTATCATATATAAGGCACCTAACCCAGTGCCCAACAGGTGGTAAGCTCTCAGTAAAAGGTAGCCACTCCTGTTATTGTTATAACCATAATGTTGCCTGTATTATGTCATTCGCTGGCCCATAAACCATTAGGCTCCTTATTGTACCAGAACAGTACCTAGCATGTAATGAACACAGTGTGAGTGTTAATTATTAGAAACACTGGCCAGGTACAGGGCCACGAAGAACAAAGACTTTCTCAGCAGTGAGTGCAGCGAGAAATGACCAATTTGTGTACAGTGAGGGGTTTTTTTTTGTTTTTGTTTTTGTGTGTGGTACGCGGGCTTCTCACGGTTGTGGCCTCTCCCGTTACGGAGCACAGGCTCTGGACACACAGGCTCAGCGGCCATGGCTCACGGGCCCAGCCGCTCCGCGACATGTGGGATCTTCCTGGACCGGGGCACAAACCCGTGTCCCCTGCATCGGCAGGTGGACCATTGCGCCACCAGGGAAGCCCTGTACAGTGAGTTTTTATAAACAATTTTGTGGCATATTCTAGGAACTTTCCTTAAAAGATGGCTATTATGCATCCCTTTGCCCTTCTGCATCCTTTCCTGTTTTTCCCGCCTAATGGAGCAAGACGTCTCCTTGCACCAGGAAAACAAATGCCAGCCCCTTTGGGGAGGGTATAGAGAACTCAGGTAAAAAGAGTTTGGGCCCCTGACCATACCAGCCTTTGCTGTTTCAGGGTTTCATTGCTACCCTGCCAGAGTCCTAATCCTAACTGATACATCTCCTGGTTTCATCAGATTCCTGAGGTGGCAAAACATGAAAGGAACAAGAGAATAGGGAATTCATCCTTTCTACAGGGGAAGGTGGGCAGAGGCAATGCCAGGGCAAGGAAATTGTTTCAAATAGCTCATACTTTTTTTTTTTTTGGCTGTGTTGGATCTTGGTTGCTGCACAAGGGCTTTCTCTAGTTGCGGTGAGCGGGGGCTACTCTTCGTTGCGGTGCATGGTCTTCTCACTGTGGTGGCTTCTCTTGTGGAGCACAGGCCCTAGAAGTGTGGGCTTCAGTATTTGCAGCTCGCGGGTTCTAGAGCGTAGGCTCTAGTCATGGCGCACGGGTTTATTTGCTCTGTATCATGTGGGATCTTCCCGGACCAGGGCTCGAATCCGTGTCCCCTGCATTGGCAGGCAGATTCTTAACCACTGCACCACCAGGGAAGTTCCAGCTCATACACTTTTGAAGTTATTATCTGTATCCTCCAAAACAGAGATGCTTAAACCTTGATCTAAATCCATGTGTATTTGGTTTGGGAAACCCATCAGAAACCATTGGAGGGGAATTTCTCAGGTGGCCCAGTGGTTAAGAATCCGCCTGCCAATGCAGGGGACACGGGTTTGGTCCCTGGTCCGGGAAGATCCCACATGCCGTGGAGCACCTAAGCCCACGTGCCACAACTACTGAGTCTGTGCTCTAGAGCCTACCAGCCACAACTACTGAGCCCACTTGCTGCAACTACTGAAGCCCGCATGCCTAGAGCCTGTGCTCTGCAACAAGAGAAGCCACCGCAATGAGAAGCCCGCGCACCGCAACGAAGAGCAGTCCCGGCTCGCCGCAACTAGAGGAAGCCCGCGCGCAGAAACAAAGACCCAACACAACCAAAAATAAATAAATAAATTTAAAAACATTAAAAAAAAAAAAAAAAAAGAAACCATTGGAGGGTCACACCCTTCTTCCATTCTCATCAGTGGACATTTTCAGCTTCCTCAGGTTGCCACCAGCTGACAAGAAGTGTTCAATCTCTAGTGAAAGAAACATAAAGATTTATCCCTGCCAACTTGGCCTCCCCAGAGAGTAGCTACAGACACAATGTGTAAGACCAAAAAAGAAGGGGCCTGCTGTCAGCGTTATAGTAGGTATTGATACTCGAATACTTGTGGGCAGTCTGCCCAGTTACAAACCTCTTACCACGCTAGTTGCAGGCTCTGATACACTACTCTAGTTATTATGATCAGATCATGCTAAAATCAGAAAGCTCTTTAGGAAAAACTGTTCTTCCAGGAATTCTGTTTACCCTGGACAAGCTGATTTTATTAGGGAAATTCCTTTCAGTTAAGGGCTGTGTGTTCTGATTCCTCTAACATGCTTAGCACACACTGTGCCCATGGTAAGTGTTGAGTAAACTGTTTAATTAAGCAAGTGAATAGACAGCATGATGAAACTTCCTCTATGAGATTTTTGAGATAAAGAAACCCTACCAAAATATAACAAATTGCACTTTACCTTGACTTACTGCCTTAACATTTCAAATAACAGTGTATAAAATTCACACCCAGTTAGAGACCACTAGTTACGATTGCCATGGTAATGGGCTCTGTGCCTATGAGCAGAAAAGAATAATTCCTTTTGAGCAGGATACTTATGAGTGTGTCTGGCTATGTGGCAAGATATTTTCCTTTGGTTTTTCTTGAGAGTAATGTATGTATTTAAGCAGATGATCCTTTATACATGTAAATTCTCCCTAGGAAGAGAGAAAATAAATAAGTTCTTTATACTGAAAACTTCTAGGATGATTATAATATGGATTTAATTCTCACTTATAAAGGGTTTAATTTCAAATAAAAATTAGAGCAAGGAATACATATTTCACTCTGAGAAGGTAATTTTCACTGTATGAAATGTACATCTTAGACAGATACCTTTAACAAGAATTGCTGATATGTCTAATATTTTAAAGGGCCAGAGGTGGTCAGAGAAGGATCCAAGAGCAGCACTTTGAAATTAAAAGATTAAAAAGCAACAGTCAAGGGATTTCCCTGGCGGTCCGGTGGGTAAGACTCCTTGCTTCCACTGCAGGGGCCGCGGGATCGATCCCTGGTCGGGGAACTAAGATCCCACAAACTGCGCAGCCCAAAAAAAAAAAAAAAAAAACCAAAAGCAAAAATCGAGACAGTATCCTCCTAAGTGAATTTGCATTAATGGACAACAACAAATCTCTATTTTGAACAGGAGCGTTAGCATGAAGAAGTATGTGCTTGAAAAATATTTCTATTAATCATGCGGTGACGTACTGAGCTGAACTAGAGGATCAAAGATCATTATGATAATCCTGGTGTGCTAAAATAATAGACACTGAGAAGAAAAAATGGACGAAATTTGGCAACAGATAGTATTTTGAGAAAAATATCCAGTGAGTAGTGAGAAACAGCGTGAAGAGGGAAGGGTAGGGCTGTAGGTGATTTTGTTCTAATAGCTGCTCTTTCACCCTATATCTTTAAAGCAAAGAGGCAAAGGAGGTGGGGGGTGAACTCAGAGCACAGCTTCAAAGTTGAGTGTTCCTTCCTCTTTTCCCCTTTTTAACGTGTTACTAATAAATATGTCTATTTCTGCTTGCTGATGACACAAAATTCACCTCTGTTCTCCTTAGAAGCACTATTCCTTGTTGTGAGCTAAAAGAAGATTCAGGGACTTGAAGAGGATAAACCTGTACATCTAAGAGCGTTCATTGATTTTATTGCTTTGTTTCCAACACATTTCCATGTACATTATGCCACTTACTTTGACAAATAAATCCATAAGGCAGGAATTATTAGCCTGATTTTGCAGGTGAGAAAAGGCTCAGACTTGTTCAAGATCAAAGCCATAATGTCCATCATGCTATAGCTGAATGGAGTAAGCTTTCATTGTTGATTCAGTGTTGCTTTAAGTTTTCAATTCACATGTTAGTCATGTTATAAACTGTTATGTTATATTGGTTGAATGAATCATATTTACTGTTAGAAATAGTAAATGGCATTAGATTGCCAGGTCTGCTCAGATCAAGTCTACTTAACTCATAATATAGCTGAATTATATTATAGCTCTGATAACAATATGGACAGTGCCAAGAGGTATTACACTGCTGAACCTCACTACTGAAACATAATAATGAAGAGTTCACCCCATTTTTTCATATGAATCCATTTCTGAAAATAAGACATGGATTATTTTTCTCCATTCCTATCCAGACATCTTCTGAAGGGACTTGGTTAACTCTTAATTATTCTTAAACCTTGAGTCTTCCTGTATTTAGCAATAAAAATTACTACTAATTGAAGATATGCTATAGAAATAATGATGAAACATATTTATTTAAATCCTTCACAGAATGTTAATTTTCTTTTAATAGAAAAGAAATTAAAAAGCTGCTTCAGGGTTTTTGGTTTCTCTATTAAGCAATTGATCCTAACTATTAAATGGTGATTATGGATATTAAGAAATAAATTATGGTTTTCCATAACATTTAAAATGTACTATTTTGAAAGCAAGCAAAATTCTCTAGAAAAGAAAGATCAATAAATCAATCCATTAAAATTATCACCAGATAATCCTTTGCTTTCAAATGTATCTGTTCAAAACTGTCACTCTATAAGCTACAAGGCTTTGTTTTGCTTGATCAAGAAATGAATGTGACTTTACGATCCGTATTCAACCGTGAACAGCTGCTCATCAATAAAAAGCCACTAATGTCCAAGTCAGAACAGCAGGTCTAAGATTGTGCTTAAGGAAAAAACCATCCCTTCAGTGAAAAGCCAGGGAACTGAGTTGGGAAAGACCTGGAAGCCCTGGGCTGTGTTTGCAAGGTCTGCCCTACCTCCCAGGCAGGGATGGGAGGTCAGTTGACAAGACACTACTCAGAGCCAGCTGGAGAATTCAGAACAAGGAAGCCTATCCAGGCTTTGAACTGTGAGAGTTAAGTGGTGTGTTGGAAGCTGATAGAATGAAAATAATCAAGCTGGTGATTGGGGATTGGGCAGGCAAATCAGAAGACTTAAAGTGGGCAAAATGGTCCTGACACAGAGCAGGTATAATTAACTGTACCCCATGAAAAAGAGGCAATCCAAAAAGAAATATTTCATATATCAGGTTCTATCCCTTATGCCCCTCCCACTTGACATTTGGTGGTCCTCCTCCCCACTCCACCCAAGCCTTGGGCAGAGAACAGGACTGCAAATTGCACACTGCCAAGAGTTGTCCCCAAGCAAGACCCCAAATTATTGGCACTTATCCCCTAATTGTGGGATTACTACTCAACAACTAAAGATGATTTTTATTTTATTATTATTTTTTTTTGCGTTACGCGGGCCTCTCACTGTTGTGGCCTCTCCCGTTGCGGAGCACAGGCTCCGGACGCGCAGGCTCAGCGGCCGTGGCTCACGGGCCTAGCCGCTCCGCGGCATGTGGGATCTTCCCGGACAGGGGCACGAACCCGTGCCCCCTGCATCGGGCAGCCGGACTCTCAACCACTGCGCCACCAGGAAAGCCCTAAAGATGATTTTTAAGTATTCTTTTATAGGTATTTTTAAAGTAAATTTTAAGTTTGCAGTCTTTAGCAAGCTTTCTGTTTGTTTTGTTGTTGCGCTGGAAAACAAGTATTCACTTTGTTTCTGGAAAAATATGTACCTTTTGTTTCATTTGCAAATGGAAAATTTAATAAAGAAAACTGAGGAATAATTAAAAAAGAAAAGGAAGAAAAGACCATAGGGATATAATAAATAACTTGAAGCAAAGGTACACATCACTAAGGAAAAGCATTTTGAAAACATGCTCATATCAAGATGTAAACTAGCCTGGATTTTTGATTTGGGGAATCAAAAAAAAATTCTAGAAATTTTGAATTATTGGAATTTAGGCATTTGAAGAGTTTAAGGGCTAGAACAGGCGTTTAAGGGACTGTGGAGGGTCGAGTGGACTTAGGGAGCTGTAGTTACTGGGAATGATTTAGTAGTAATGTAGTACTAGTAGCAGGCAGTAACAGCTCTTATTTAAGAATGCTTGCTATGCACCAGGGTCTGCCCTAAGAGCTTTGTAAGCATTGGCCATGAAGTAGGCACTATTATGGCCACTTTACTGATGAGGAAACTGAAGTTTAGGGATATAATAACTTATCCAAGGTTACACAGAATACTTCCAGAGCAAAGTAATAAACATTCTTTTTCTTCCCCTCCTGAGGATAAACAAGTTAAATTATTAATAGAAATGTGGTATAGACTGGGGTGGGGGGAGGGGGTGGAGGTACTGGAAACTTAAGTGGGTAGGTAAGTGCTGGTCAGGGTGACAGAACGAAGGTAGTTGTAGCCAAAAAAGAGGTTAAAAAAAAAAAAGGCTGGTTGAGAAACAATTTGCATGAACAGCTTTCAGTCTTTGACCAATATAAACTTCTAACCTCCCTCACCAGTCACTTTACAACAGTGGAGCAGATACTTTTCTGAGGGCCCCTTACCCACAATAGCAAAGGATCCTAGCCTTTTAACAGCATACAGGATGAAAAGAAACAAAAAACAATCAGGCTTCAAAGACAGAACCATAGAAAAAGAACACCTTAATTTGGAAGAGTGGCTAGCTCGGTAAGCCAGGAACAAATGCAG
The DNA here is from genome assembly GCF_005190385.1 of Monodon monoceros. Taxonomy (NCBI): domain Eukaryota; kingdom Metazoa; phylum Chordata; class Mammalia; order Artiodactyla; family Monodontidae; genus Monodon; species Monodon monoceros. The sequence goes on along the minus strand of NW_021703770.1, from coordinate 25,362,652 downwards.
GGACACGGTGAAGTGCCACTTTTTAACTTCCAGTTAAAGGAAATTCAATCAAAAATTACCAGCAGGAGCCTAAGTTCTGAATTAAACTCAGCGCTTCGCACCCCTAAAGTTGTGGAATGATTGAGATCTAGCCAGATCCATCATTTTGAGACAGCTACGACTCCCTCATTTTTTGCAATCTAAACACGTATTTCTCTTGGTCCCATCTGGTAGGGGGATTCTGTGGATTTAAGGAAAGGGGGCATGGTTGGAGCGGAGGCACTGTGTATAGAAACTAGAGCAACACGGGACGAGCCCAGACACTCAGCAAAAAAACAGTCTGTATAGCCAGCAATGGTCACAAAAATTCTACTCCTGACCAAGCCCAGGCAGCTGCCACGCCGGCCTCCGCCACTCACCCCGCCCCCCAACGCTCATTGGCTCTCAGCCCCGACGCCGGACCCGCAGCCTCTCGCCTATTGGGCCAGACAGGACCTGGGGCGGGGTGCGGAAACAAGAGTTTGGGACTACTGAGAGCCGCCTTCGAGGGCTAAGGAGAGGCAGGAGGTGGGACTGGGAGAGGGTTTCCCGACGAGGGGGCGACTATGGCAGCTGCGCGGCGGCAGCGGCGGCTGAGACGGAGCGCGCGCCCGGCTTTGAATGAGCGGGGCTGGGACTGAACCGGCGGAGCGCAAGCTCGAGGAAGCGACCGGCAGCGCGCGTGCGCGCGCCCTGTGTGCGCGCGCAGCCCGCGGCAGCTCGGAGCCTCCGCCGGGCGGGCGGGGAGGGGGAGGGGCAGGTGAGTGTGTGCGGCTCGCGCGCCCTCGAGGGCCTTCCCTCCCCCACCCCCATCCCGATCCGGACCGGGGTCTTGGCGGGGGGGGGGGTGTCCTCTGCCCTTCCCCAGTTAGCCCTCGTCTCTGCCCCGCACTTCCCGCCCTCCCACCTTCCTTTTCGGCCCTCCACCCGGTTTCCCCCCACCGAGGCCGACTGCCACTCTATGGTACTGTTTCCGGGTCAGGGTGACCTCTGGGGTGAGGGAACCGCGACCCGGAGCGGGCCCCGGGCGTGCATCCCTCACCATGCGGGCTCACGCGTGGGAGACCGTGCTGCGGGGCTCCAACCGGAATTCCCGGGTCCCCAGATTCGTCCCCCACAGGGAAATTTGCCCGTTCTTCCTGCCCTTCCTCTACAGGCCTTGCTCCTTCCCAAGCAGATTTTTCTAAAATCCAAGTCCCAGTCCACTTGGCACCCACTTGGAGCAATTGAGAGCGTTTTCACCAAACGCCGTACATATGGCGTCGGATTGTGCAACCTGAAAACGCTCCTGTTGTTTTTCGCATCTGTACAGTGGGTATGATTTTTTTTATCAGACAATTTCAAGTGGGTAATCTGAAGTTAAAACATTTTAGTTATGAAACTCGTTCCTTTTGAGCCTTTCAGGAGACTTTACTCTGCCTTTGTAAGAGCCTCAGTGGTATTTGAGGGCCTGACTTTGAGTTGCCTTAGATGGTCCAGTGTTCGCCAGCCCTCACGTTCTACTTCTAGTTCCCCTTCTCTTGCCGCTACCGAACTTTGGTTTTTCAAATTTAAGTGAGGTCAGGTGGTTTTATTTTTGGAGCCTTGTGATATACCTTAACCTACTTCAGAGATTTACAAACTTAATTTGAGGATATTCTGTACTGTACTAGATTATATGGTGTTTCAAATTTTGGTATTAAAAACATTCAAAAATATAGTTTTAGAAATACAGCAATTAGTGACTTGTTTAGTGTGTACCAACATAGATTTTGGCTTGGCTTATTTAACAATTTGTGAGATAGTGACTCTACTGAAAAGATCTCGCCAGCAGTTTACATGGAATTACAGGGAGGAAGGATACATTTAATCTTTCAGTTTCTAATGCATTTTTTTTTAAATTGTAGGTGAATCTTTTTCACTTGACACAGCCAAGCTGTCATTCCTGTTGACTTCCTAGAGATGTCATTTGTCCAAAAGCGCTGAGGGTAGGTTGCTTTATGGTTCTGAACCTTATTTCGGCTATGTCTCAAGTTTTTGTATTTTTGTAGTAATTTTTAAGGAAACTTTAATTTTAAAATTAGATTATATTAGCATTTCTCAGTTCTAGAAAGTATTTTGACAGAGTAAAAATGCAAGTAGCTTAAGATGTGTACTTCTCAGATTGGTGATCTAGAGAGCGTTTCAAAAATCAACTGAGGCAATGAGTGTAAAATTTAAGAAGAGGTTTCTTAAATGGGATGTGGTGTGGGAAGAGCCTGGGCTTTGGGGTCAGCCTCTAACTTCTGGGTGAGTGAATGTGAACTTCACTAGCAGTTGAGCCTCATCTGTTAAATGGGAATAGTGAAATTCACCTCCTTTGTCTTTAGAATTCCAGTGAGACCATAGAAGGTACATTGTCTAGAACTATATTGAGTGCTCAAGGAATGATAATTTCCCTTCTTTCAACAAATATTTGAGTACCTACAATGTGCTTAGCATTGGTTAAGACCTAGAAATACCAACTGAGCAAGACTGATGGGGCCCTGCCTCCCTAGTTCCTTGCGTTGTCACTGGCTTGTGACAGTTGAGCAGCGTACACAGGGTTTCTGTGTACTGGGTCAGTAGTGTTTCCCATCACCCGGGGTAGTATCTGTTACATAGTAGGTGCTAAATATACGTGTGTGTGATACACACACACACACACGCACACACACAGAGAAATGGATTGGAACATTAAGTAAATATGGGTCCCAAAGAACTGATTCCTGCCTTCAAGTCAGTGTAATTGATAAAATCAAAAGTGTTGCTTGATGGTTAACATGATTGCATTTTCCCCCATTTCAGTTGCAATTGGTTGGAAAATTTATCTTGGAAATTATAATACCATCACTGAATTACTAAAAATGTTTATTATTAGTGAGGTATTCTTGGCTTTTGAATTAAATAGACCTAGATTTGAATCTAGATCATTGGGTGTGGGAACATGGAAACATGAGCTTATGCTCTGCTTCAATTCTATGAAAAGAGAGCAATAATATCTATCTCATAAGATGGTTTTCTGGTGAGATAATACTTAAGTAGTGCTTGGCACATAGTAGCTAGTCAGTGAATATTCGTTTTTCTCTTTTATTAATCACAAAAGCAACTTTTCCACAGAATGAGGATATTCTTAATTGCTAGGGAGAGAATTCTATTCTGGTGTCAATAATAGTCCCACTTTCTGATTTACTGTTGGAACAAAACTTTAAATTTTATTTTTAGTTACCATTAAAGTCATTCAAATTGAGAAATACTTATTGAACAATGACACATAGCAATATTTGTGGCAGAGCGATGACCGTTGTTACCAAGCCTTTATATGAAACTTATTCTCAACTCTTCATTCATGTAAATCCTGAGACCGACTCTTTTCCCTAGTCCTTAAATATTAAATTCTCCCTTTGATGTTCTCCCTTCAAAACATCCTGATAGAGTATCTCCTCAACTCTTTCCCCTTTTCTCCCTAATGCCACATGCTCTACGGTCTCTTTTCTACCTCTTTTTTTGTTTATAATTTTTCTGAAAATTTAGGCTAAATCTTCATTTAGGGAATTTTGCTTTCTTTTGGTTGAGAGTTTTATTTTTGACAAATTAGCTTTAAAATGAAGCTTTTCTTCATCACCTTAATTGTTCACATCATTCTGCTCGTACTGAAGCAATCAAACCTTTCTTTCACGTCTTATTTTGCAAGTAGTAACTGGAGGTAACAGATGAATAAGATCCTCATGGGAAGGATTGTACAGGATGAATACAGTATATAGAAATAACTATGGTACAAAATAGAAAATGTAGGTGCAGTAAGAGAAAAATACTGCAATTAAAAAGACTTTGCAGTAGTTCAGCAAGAAGTAATAAAGGCTTATGCTAGGGAGATTGCAGTGGAAATAGGGAAGAATATGGATAGTATTTAGGAAATGGAATTAGGTCTTTTTGGCAGTTTGCATGTAAGGGGATAAGAGAAAGGAGGAGTCAAAAACGTTGCATTTTTTGAATCCTTTTAAATTGCTGTTTGGGGATGTTTTTGACAGAAATATTTTAGTTACTTGAACAGTGAAATTGTTAATATTTTCTTCGTTCAGTTTATTTTAGAGTCACGTTCTTTTCATCCTCTCAGTTAGTAGGCCAACTCCAGGCATAGGCATTCAGAAAATCATTCAACGCATATGGCAATACAACCTGCATATGTACAAAATGCATGAGCATTGCTAAGGGAGCCTTTTGGAACTCTTCTTACTGAAAAGAGTCTACTCGCCCTTTACACCCTTCTAACCCTAGGAGTAGAAAGTGTTTTGCCTTTCTTTAGAAGGGATTGGCAATAGTGGCTCTACAGAGCAGTTTAGGATCAGGTACTGCAAGAGTTAACTGCATTTTCCTTGCTTTCTGGTTTTGTTTCGCTTTTATTATTTTTGTTTTGTTTTGAACTTTCGTATCAAGGTATAGTACACAAGCAGTGTATACAGTAAAATAAACTGGTGTTGCCACCACTCAAATTGAGATACAGACCTTAGTTCCCTCATGCTTCTATACCACCCCCCCAATCAGAGGTGAACACCATCTTTTATTATGTAATTTTTAACCAGTCAATGTAATATCTTACTAGTTGAGAAAATTATTACATGCTCTTTTCAAGACTTTAGGAGGTTATTGCTCATATCTAGTAATTGAAAGCAAAGCAGTGCTCTCTCCTTTAATCCGCTTGAAATACTTTTTAAAATAGCATGTTAGTACAGTGATGGTATATTTATCCAGGGAGATTTAAATATTTATATTTTAAATTTCATTGCTTATCTTATATCCATATAAGGTAATTTTAAAATAAAAGTCAGCAGCTCAGTTTTGCGTAGATGGAACATACAGCTATCTTTTTAATTTGGCTCCATGATCATTATTACTTAAGTTACATTTTATTCCCTTTTAAGTAAATATATATAGAACTGAAGTCCAAATATACTGTTGATGTTTTCTTATTTTGGAAAAAAATATTAAATTATGTTTTCTTTTTTTGTTTTATGGAATCACTCCAAATATTGGTGTTAACCGACTATAATGATTGCTTGGAAACTTTCTACTGATGGCCTAGGAGTAGGATAAGTTTTAGTTGTGACTTTGTCATTGGTTTTTGCCTCACCTTGAACAGAAAAGTTAACTTCAGTGTATCTTAAGTCTGCTAGTTGAGAAAGCTAAGAAGTTGGATGATACATTGATATATTCAAATTACCCCAACATAAGAATCATGATTCTAAATACTTACTCAGTAATTTTCCTCCTTTGACAGATGAAAGGCAAGGAAAAGCTAAAACATAAAATTCCATTGTCAGAAACATCATTCCTCTGTGTGTGTGTGTGTGTGTGTGTGTGTGTGTGTGTGTGTGTATACATACCTGTAATTTCTTGTGACTTGATTTAACATGTGATCTACTCTACCTCTATACTGGAAAAATAACCATCTCTCATGAATTTACAAATTTTAGTTTCCTTTTACCTCTTGTGTATTTATTTTGAGTCTCTGAATGAGGAAACTTATGGTTACTTAATATATTTAACTCTAACTTATGCCAAAACTCATTTTAAGAAATATTTAAATTAGTGATTGTTAGGATAATATATGTAGTACATATATGGTATAGGTGACTAAAATGTGTAAAGAAATATTTGGAAATAATGACCATGTTTAAAAGGCTAGCAAAATGATACCTGTTTTGCTATTTTTGAGAATTTTTTTATCCTGTGGTTGCCACGGCTTTAACTAGTTCCCAGTTCCTTAGCATTTCTTTTATATAAATCATATCTTTTGATTTAATCATAGGGAGGCAGTATGAGTGTGATCTTTTAGGACTCAATCATTAGACTACCTGGGTTCAGATTCCACTTTTGTAACTTAACAGCTCTGTGTCTTCGGGCAGCTTACTTAACCACTCTGTGCCTTGGTTTCCCTATCTAAAATAGGCATAAAATAGCACTTACCTCCAGTCCTTCATAGGGTTGTTCTGAGCATTAAACGAGTTATGACATGTAAAGCACTAAGAAAGCTTGTATTAGAGTAAGAGTTAGCTATTATGGTATGTTGAAATGCTGCTGTGAAATCAGAGTTCCATTCCTAGAGAAATTCTGTAATATGTTTCTTGTCACTAATTGACTTAGTTTCCTACTGAAAATTGGCTCTCCACAGTTGCAACTAATCAATATAAAATAATGGTATTAATGACTTCTTTTAAGATTCTAATCAGAATCTGAAAACTCATGACATAATACTGTTTTTTTAATGTCTTATTAGATTGTTTTTACTAGATTTTTGAGCTACAGTTGACACAAAATGAACTGCACATTTTTTAAATGTGAAATTTTATCAGTTTTGATTAATATATACACTCCTGTGAAACCATCACCACAATCAAAATAGTAAGTATATCCAGTACCTCCAGTACTCATGCTCCTTTGTACTCCATCCTTCCCACCCCTTCCTGCCCCATCTCAAGTCACCACTGATCTATTTTCTGTCACTAGAGATTTGTTTGTATTTTCTAGAGCTTTTTTTTTTTAATAAATGGGATCCTATAGTATATATTCTTTTTTTGTCCGGCTTCTTTTCATTCAGCTTAATTATTTTGAGATATATCCATGCTATTGCTTGCAGTAGTAGTTCATTCTTTTTTATTGTTGAGTAGTGTTCTATTATATGTATATACCACAATTTGTTTATCCATTCACCTGTTGATGTACATTTGGGTTGTTTCCAGTTTGGAGCTATTAAAAATAAAGCTGCTGGGCTTCCCTGCTGGCGCAGTGGTTGAGAGTCCGCCTGCCGATGCAGGGGATACGGGTTCGTGCCCCTGTCCGGGAAGATCCCACATGCCGCGGAGCGGCTAGGCCCGTGAGCCATGGCCGCTGAGCCTGTGCATCCGGAGCCTGTGCTCCGCAGCAGGAGGGGCCCCGACAGTGAGAGGCCCACGTACCGCAAAAATAAAAAAAAATTTAAAAATAAAATAAAGCTGCTATTCAAAAACAACACATTTTTGAATGGGTGTATGGTTTCATTTATCTTGGGTAAATTCCTAAGAGTAGAATGGTTGGGTCATATGCTGCATGTTGGTTTAACTTTGTAAGAAACTGCCAACTGTTTTCCAAAATGGCTGTATCATTTTACCTTCCCACTACCAGTGTATGAGAGTTATGGTTGCTTCACATCCTTGACAGTACTTGGTATTTTTAATTTGAGCCATTTTAACATGTGTGTAATGGTTTTTAAGTGTTTTTCTTTTTAACATCTTTATTGGAGTATAATTGTTTTACAATGTTGTGTTAGTTTCTGCTGTATAACAAAGTGAAAAAAAAAAGGAACGCTTCACGAATTTGCGTGTCACCTTTGCGCAGGGACCATGCTAATCTCTGTATCGTTCCAATTTTAGTATATGTGCTGCCAAAGCGAGCAATAAGTGTTGTTTTAATTTGCATTTCTCTGATGATTAATGATGTTGACCATTATTTCAATGTACTTATTTACCATTGTATATCTTCTTTGGTGAAGTGTCTATTCACACCTTTTGCCCATTTTTAAAAAATTAAGTTGTTTTCTTACTGAGTTTTGAGAGGTTCTTATGTATTCCAGATACAAGTTCTTTATCAGATATATGCTTTGCAAAGATTTTCTTCCAGTCTGTGGCTTGTCTTTTTATTCCCTTAACAGTGTTTTTGAATTGTAGAAGTTTTAAATTTTGATGAAGCCCTGTTTATCCTTTTTTTTTTATGGATCGTGCTTTTGGTGTCGTATCTAAAAAAATATTTGCCTAACCCAGGTCACAAAGATTTTGTCCAATTTTATTTTTCTAGAAGTTTTGTAGTTTTAGTTTTTGTTTTTTTTGTCTGCGTTGGGTCTTCATTGCTGCTTGTAGCTTTCTCTAAGTGCAGCAAGCGAGGGCTACTCTTCTTTGTGGTGCTCAAGCTTCTCATTGTGGTGGCTTCTCTTGTTGCAGAGCACAGGCTCTAGGTGCGTGGGCTTCAGTAGTTGTGGCATACAGGCTCCGTAGTTGTGGCTTGCGGGCTCTAGAGCACAGTCTCAGTAGTTGTGGCGCATGGGCTTAAGTTGCTCTGTGGCATGTGGGAGCTTCCCGGACCAGGGCTCGAACCCATGTCCCCTTCATTGGCAGGCAGATTCTTAACCACTGCACCACCAGGGAAGTCCTAGTTTTAGGTTTTATATTTACATCTGTGGTCCATTTTGAGTACTTTTTGTAAATGGTGTGAAATATGGATTGAAGGTTTTGGGGTTTTGGTGGCTTTTTTTGGCATATGGGTATCCAGTTTTTCCAGCACTATTAGTCAGAAAGACTGTCCCTTCTCCACTGAATGGCCTTCACATGTTCATAAATTTCAGTTGTTCATATTTTGTGGGTCTATTTCTATACCTTCCATTCTGTTCCATTGATCTATTTATCAGTCTTGACTCCAGTACTACATCATTTTGATTACTGTAGCTTTATAATGAATCTTGAAATCAGGTAGTAGCCCTTCTGCTTTGATTTTTTTCAACATTGTTTTGACCATTATAGGTCCTTTACGTTTCTATATGAATTTTAGAATTAGCTTATCAAATTTTAGAGAAAAAAGCTTGCTGAGATTTTGATTGGGATTTCACTGAATCTGTAGTTCAATTTAGGGAGATTTGATATCTTAAAAGTATCAAGTCTTTGAGCCATGAAAGATCTTTAAGTTAATAAGGGTCTTTTAATTTCTCTCATCAATATTTTATAGTTTCTAATACATAAGTCTTTCATTAGATTTGTCCCTAAGTACTTTATATTTTCTGTACTCTTATAATTTTTAAAAATTTCAGTTTGTGATCATTTGTTGCTAACATAAAAATACAGTTGATTATAGATTCCATTGAATTTTCTACATGGACTATAGATACAGTTTTACTTCTTCCTTTCCAGTCTGAATGCCTTTTATTTCCTTTTCTTGCTTGATTGCACTGGCCAGAACCTCTGCTACAGTGTTAAGCAGAAGTGACAAAAGCAGATGTGCTTATGTTGTTCATAATCTTAGGTGGGAAGTGTCCAGTTTTTCACCATTAAGTCTCATGTTACTATGGGTTTTTCATAGATGTCCTTGGTCAGGTTGAGAAAGTTCCCTTCTATTTCTATAGTTGGTTGTTTTTAAGGAGTTTTGTGTCTGTTCATAAGATACTGGTCTCTAGTTTTCTTTTCTGATCATGCCTTTGGTCTAGATTAGTGTCAGTGTAATGGTAGCCTCAAAGAGTGAGTTGATAAAAAATCCCTCTCCTTCAGTTTTCTGGCAGTGTGTGTAGAATTGGTATTACTTCTTAAGTATTTGATAGAATTCACTCATGAAGCCGTCTGGGCTTGGGGGATTTTTAACTACAAATTCAATTTCTTTAATAAATACAGAGATTTTCAGGTTATCTGTTTTTTCTTGCTGTGCTTTCATAACTTGTTTCTTTCAAGGAATTTGTCCATTTCACCTTGTCAAATATAGGCATAAAGTTATAATACTTTCTCAATATACTCTTCATATTTGCAGACTCTCTAGTAATGTCACCTCTCTTTTATGATATTGGCATAATTTGTTAGGGACATGTGTTTTGGGTTCTTATGTACTTTTGATTAACTGACCCCTTTATCACTATGAAATGAACATTTTTATGTCTGCTAATATTATTTTCCCTAAAAATCTACTCTGTGACATTGAAATGGTCAATTTAACTTTCTTTCAGTTAGTGTTAGCATGGTATATTTTTCCGTCATCCTTTTGCTTTTAACCTATTTGTGTTTTTATACTTAAAGTACATTTTTTGCAGGCAGCGTGTAATGATATAATTCCTTTTTTTATTCTATCTAACAATCTCTGGCTTTAAGTTTGCATTTAATGAGATTATTGCTCCAGTTAGATTTAATTCTGTCCTCTTGCTATTTGTTGTTCCATCTAATATTTGTTCCCCTTTACCTTGTTTTCTGCTACCTTTTCTATTGAGTATTTTCTATCTTCTCTGTTGGCTTATTAGCTATAACTGGACTTTACCCCTCAGAGAATATGATTTAATTGATTTACTAGGGGTGGGCCCAGTTATCATTATTTCTTTAAATATGTGTGAACTACTGGACTAGATGATCTCTACAGTTCACTTCCAGTTTATTAGCTATGTGCCCATAAGTTATTTGACCTGTCTTAATTTCCTCATCTACAAAATGGGTATGATAAAATGTATCTATCTAGAAGTTAAAAGTTTTATATATTTTGAATAGTATTAATATGTTCATATGATTCAAATTTCAAAAGGTGCAGAAGACTCAGTATATACTGTTTTATACTTTTTTGATTTTTCATTTTTTAATAGAAAAATTATAAATAAATTGTAAATAGATGATTTAAGTACAATTTAAAAAAACATTCTGAGAGTAGTTTGAAAAGGTTTTTTTTCCTCCCAACTATTCAAAACTCTTCAAAACTTTCTTGTCAATACGATTTACATTTTAATTTTTAAATTTACTGTGTTATATTTGTACTTTCTAAAGGAAAGTAAAAAATATGTCTGATTTTTACAGTTCATAGTAGGACTTTTCAGGTTGACTTCAGAACATGAGTATAGCTTATGAAATCACCTTAATGCATTTATTTTTGTGCTTTTTTCCACAGGTTTTGATTCCCACCATGGCTATCACACAGTTTCGGTTATTTAAAGTTTGTACCTGCCTAGCAACAGTATTCTCATTCCTAAAGAGATTAATATGCAGGTAAAGAAATTTTATGTTCAAATTGACCTGGTTATCTTCTTGCTGATTTTAGATACCTTTGTAACTACAAAAAGGCAGGACATACTATATTTAAGCTAAATATCTTGATTGCAATATTCATTTATTAATCTCTAGTATTTTTAATATTTTTTTCAGATTTTTATATATTTTTTCGGATCTAGAAAGTAGAGGTTCAGTTCTTTTCTTTCAAATTCTTACATCTTCCATTAAAATAACATTCTTAGTACTATAGAATTTCAGAGATAAACTAACTTTCATTGTTGTAATCATCAGAAAGTTTTTATGTACACAATTGTTTTACTATCAGGATATTTTAAGATGGTTAGGTGGAATTAGGCATAGGTATTTCTTTTTTTTTTTTTTTTAATTTATTTTTGGCTGCATTGGGTCTTTGTTGCTGTGTGCAGGCTTTCTCCAGTTGCAACAAGCGGGGACTGCTCTTCTTTGTGGTGCACGGACCACTCATTGCAGTGGCCTCTCCCGTTGCAGAGCACAGGCTCTAGGCACACGGGCTTCAGCAGTTGTGGCTTGCAGGCTCTAGAGCGCAGGCTCAGTAGTTGTGGCACACGGGCTTAATTGCTCTGTGGCATGTGGGATCCTCCGGAACCAGGGCTCAAGCCCCTGTCCCCTGCATTGGCAGGCAGATTCTTAACCACTGCGCCACCAGGGAAGCCCCCATAGGTATTTCTTTACATATTACATTATGAGTGTTATTTTTCTGTTAAAAAAAAAAAAAACAAAAAAACCACTTTAACAGAGAAACCCCAAACAGAATAGATTTTTTTTTTTGTCTCTTAAATAATATTCCAGAATGTACAGGTAGTCCAGGGTAGATAAGTCCTTCTGCTTCAGTAAGTCATTCAGAGACTCAGATTCCTTCTATTTTGTCATACTACCAGACCCTAGAGCTATAGTTCCTAAACCGTATGCCAAGGTACTTCAGGGCTTGCATTACACTCATGGGGTACTGTAGGATACTTCAAATTTTCCAGCAAAACACAATGAATGTGATAGTGTCTATTAAACACTAAACAAACTGTTGGCTCAAGGTAGTTCACATTTGCAACATTAGATCCTGCAGTATGTTTTGATGATGTTCTTGAATATTTGAGATAAGTTTTTGTTTACTTGTATTTTGGGTGACCTATCTTTGCAAAGCTAGGTTGTATTTAAAAGCAAGTACTAAACCAAAATTAATATGGAACAGAAAATAAGGGTGAATCCAAGGCTTGAGGAGCTGTGCAGTATCCAACAGGCACACACATTCCATTAATAAGTAATTGTGGTTATTAAAGAGTGAAATCAACATATTATTTTTTCTTTAAATTCATATGTATTTTTTTCTAATGGCTACTAAGCAGATAGGACATACATAAGTATTAAATTGTTTGGGCCTAACTGCTTAATCAGTGGAATTGTTAGGTATTTCTTTTGGCCTAGGAGTACTGTGAAAAAAGTACTGACACAGTAAGAGTAGGATAGAATAAAAGAGGAAATGGAAGGCAATCAGCTCTTATTTTTAGTGGATATGATTTAGAAGTTACACACAATTCTGTTCACAGCCTATTATCCAGAGCTTAGCCACCTAGCTGCAAGGGAGGCTAGGAAATGTAATCTCAAGCTAAATGGCCATTTTATAACTACTAAAACTCTGAAGATTAAGTGGCATTGAATTTATTGTTAGAAGTAGCATAGCCAGAAAAAAACTAGGTTAAAGCAGGATGAGTGTGGGTATTAATGCCAGGAGGCTGGAGGTTAAAAAGAAGTAGTTGTGTTAACAGTGGTGGTAAATTATAGGTGCTTTTCTCTTTGCATCTGTTATTTTCTAAAACTTTTGTTGAATATAGATTACTTTTAGTATAAGATATTGCCTTTGATTTAAAAATATTAAGGACATTTTTGTTGTCACTATGAACTTCTCTTGTCAACGTAAATATGTTTAGGATTGATTGTATGTTCAGTTTGAAAGAAAACTGACCCTTTGTTAGAATAAGCTTTTCTTGTCAGAAAGAACCTAGATCATGTGTTCTAAAATACCAGGTTGACATCATAAATTTAGTAGTAGACTGTATTACTTTTTTTATTCATCCTTTAAACAAAGTATGATTTCTAAACTTAGCTGACTTTACCAACTAGTTCTAAGCAGATGCTTCATAGATTATTTGAAATGAAGCAAGTGACTGATCGTTTATAATAGCTACCAGTTTTTAATGTGTTATTAAAAAGCAGGCACAGTCTAGTGTCTAGCTATTTTAAATGTCAGTTAAATCCTCACAACAACCTTGCAAAGGTAGGTTTGAATACCTGCCTTTTACAGATGAGGATACTCAGGCCGAGAGATAGGTAATTCTAACTAGATTCATAATTAATAGAAGTAACATTGAAAACCATGGTTTACACAGATTCCATAGCCCATGCTCTTAACAACTCTGTGACAATACTTATCTTCTTTAATATAGTACTTTTCCCATTAATCCTTAAAACTTGGGTACAGTTTATAGTTGAACCCAGTGATTTTCAAACTTCTTAATAGTTTAATAGTAATCTTAATGAAAAACCAACTATGTAAAGCAAAAGCCAGGCCACCCTGGTTAAAACAGCATAGGTATCCGAGAGCTTCACTTACAGAATTCACAGTACTCTTAGGAGCATGGTTTGAAATCAGTTTGTGTTTTTGTTTTTGGCTTTATATTCTTCCTGAATTTGACTATAATTCTGAATCCTAAGCCAAAAAGCTGTTGGGTTATCCTGTCCAGTATTTTAAAAATATTTAAAAGATATTTGATACATGCCTTTTCTTTTCATATCTTAACAGATTTTTCTTTTCATATCTTAACAATTGTTAATTATTAAAATTAATAATTCAAAAATTGAAAAAGACCTTCTCTTATAAGCCTTAAGTTACTGTCCATAGTGCTTTTACCCATGCTTGTTTTGGTAGTTTCTTGAAATAAATTATTTCATTTTTGTTTTAGATCTGGCAGAGGACGGAAATTAAGTGGAGACCAAATAACTTTGCCAACTACAGTTGATTATTCATCCGTTCCTAAGCAGGTAATTTTTTTTTTTGAATGTTGAATAAGCGTTCCAGAACCATATTTTTCAAATTGGGTTGCCGACTATTAGTATGTCATGAAATTAATTTGGTAGTCAGGGTCAGGATTTTTATTGTTGTTACTAAATTTTTTTATTCTAAAATTTTTATTTTGTTCTTTATTTTCTGTTTCTTTGCTGAGGATTTCTTTTTTTTTTTATTGGTTTTAAGAGTGTTTGCTATTGCTTATTGAAGCATTTTTATAATAACTATTTTAAAGTCTTAGATAATTCCAACATTTATATCATCTTGGGTTTTGTGTCTGTTGATTGACTTTTTCCATTCAAGTTGAGATTTCTTCATTGTTCATTTGCAGGTTACTTCATGGATATGTTGAATATTATGTTTGGGACTCTATCTTATTTAAGTACTATAAAGAATGTTATTATTTATTATTTTATCAGGCAATAAACCTGGTTAAGGTTAGATTGCAAGTTCTAAGTCTCCTTCTGTGGGCTGTAGTTTTAATGTCAGTTCAATTTTTAAAGCAAAAAAATTTTCTTTTGTTTTGTTGTTTGTATTTTTTTAATGGGTAGAACAGAATGTCCAACTCATAGAATATTTCTTTTAAACTTTTCATCTAGTTTTGGTATGTGGTATAAAATTTGTATTTTCCCATTGGTCAAAAAAGTTTGAATAACCAATGTTTTAGAAAGCTCATTTTTCTAATAAATGGTGAATTAAATTTAGACAGATGTTGAAGAGTGGACTTCCTGGGATGAAGATGCACCCACAAGTGTAAAGATTGAAGGAGGAAATGGGAATGTGGCAACACAGCAAAATGCTTTAGAACAACTGGAACCTGACTATTTTAAGGACATGACACCAACTATAAGGAAAACCCAGAAAGTATGTTAAAGATTTGTGCTTTTGGAGATAAAACTATTAAACCACTCTTCAGATTCCTATAATTAAAATTAGTATAATTGGTATTTGTTAGAAAGCCTATTTCTAATTAGCAATTGTGTTTTCTGTCATGTTAAAGAAGCTTATATATTCGAGTGACCTGGACACAGATCTAGTAAATTGTACCCCCAAGTCTTTTAAAATTGTGTCTAAGCATTTATAGAAATCCTACTGTATGTCATATTCTAGACTCCAGTCTCTGCTATGGAGACTAAGCTGAATAAGATACAGTTCTAACCTTAAAAGATTAGTTCACAGTTTAGTGATGTCTACAAACTGATAAGTAGTTTCCATTGTTTATAACCATTATCAAACTGATGCAAGGCTCTGAGAACTTAGTGTAATCGTTGTGGGTTTGTGTAGTCATCCACACTTTATTTTATCCCTTTTGAGTTATATAGTTATATATGGACAATCACTTAAAGATGCAGGGAATTATTAGAAAAAGAACAATGGCTGAGTATTTTCCTTTCTTTTTATCAAAATAGTACATGTACATTTGAAAGTTGTTTTTAAATTTATTTATTTATTTATTTATTTTTGGCTGCGTTGGGTCTTTGTTGCTGCGCGCCGGCTTTCTTAGTTGCGGCGAGCCGGAACTCCTCTTCATTGCGGTGCGCGGGCTTCTCATTGCGGTGGCTTCTCTTGTTGCGTAGCATTGGCTCTGGGCGCACGGGCTTCAGTAGTTGTGGCACACGGGCTTAGTTGCTCTGTGGCATGTGGGATCTTCTTGGACCAGGGCTCGAACCCATGTCTCCTGCATTGGCAGGCGGATTCCTAAGCACTGTGCCACCAGGAAAGTCCCTGAAAATTGTTTTTAAATCAAAGAATATAGAAGAGCTTATAATGAAAAGCAATAGGGCTTCCCTGGTGGCGCAGTGGTTGAGAGTCCGCCTGCCAATGCTGGGGACACAGTTCGTGCCCTGGTCCGGGAAGATCCCATATGCCGTGGAGCGGCTGGGCCCATGAGCCATGGCTGCTGAGCCTGCGCGTCCGGAGCTCCGCAACGGGAGAGGCCACAACGGTGAGAGGCCCGTGTACCGCAAACAAACAAACAAACAAAAAAAAAAGAAAAGCAATAGACTTCTGCCCCATCATTCTTCATACCAGTTCTCCTTTCTAAAAGCAGCCACCCATAACTTTTTCTGTTTGGGCTTCTAGCATTTTTCATCATATCTGCATATAGTATTCTTATATTGCTATGTCCTGATTTACCAATCACAGATATTGTCCACTGACTGCATACTATGGTAAACGGGGGTTTATTTCATACCCTCTTACCCCCTTTTCAAATACTGTAATGTTTTTATTCCAGTCTACCTCATCAGTCATCCTGCTGTTTTCAAAAGAAAAAAATACTTAAAGTTCCATTGTTCAATCAAGCATAGAAAATATTTTTTATAAATATACTTATAAAATGAGGACATTATTTATTCCACAATTCTCTAATAGGGTTTTTCACCCTCTTCTAGCTTCCAGCCAGTTTCATCTGTATATTTATTTTTAGATTTTCAAGGCTGATAACATTTACATGCTGTAATCATAGTTGTTTTTGTTGAGTTGTCCAAATGCATTAAGTGGTATATTTTTCAAGGAGTTTTAAATGAATTTCTTAGTAGATGAGTACCTTTTATTTTGAAAGTCTATTTTGCTGCTCTTAATAGGAACTCAGTATATTACAATAGTACCTTAATAAATTAGTTAGAATGAAAATACTTTTAAGCTACAAAACTAATACTACTGGCCTGAAAGAGTTAATGTATTCATAGATACCCACATGCTTAGAGAACTGGTTATACTTCTGGTAGGATATGATACATGTTCTTGTTTAATACAGTGACTAAAAATGCCTAATTATATTTTGGGGAGTCCAGGGAAAGTAGGGAAAGAGGAAGAGGAAAATTTATTGTTTTAGAAAAAAGTGAAATATAATTTTTCTTAGTATGCAACTGATTTGTGTGACAATTGCCTAAGAATTTTGGTACTCTATATAGACTTTAAAAAAATTTTTTTACATTTTAAATTTTAGAAGAAGAAAGGTAGAACATATTTTAAATAATTATAAAATGCTTTGGTCAGTTAATTTGTCTGTGTTTATATAGTGATGTGTAAAATGTTCCTATAATTCTCTTTCGATTAATCTTTCAGATCATTATTAAGAAGAGAGAACCATTAAATTTTGGCATCCCAGATGGTAGCACAGGTTTCTCTAGTAGACTAGCAGCTACACAAGATATGCCTTTTATTCATCAATCTGTAAGTATGCTAATGGTATCTAGGCAAGAGCTTTTTTTTCATTTCTATTTTCTTAAAAGAAGAAGAAAAAAATTAAAATGAATTGAACATAGTATTTGTATTTGTATGACTTTGAAACAGGTGTAGCAGATCAAGAGACGTTACCAATCCTGTCCTTTTATGAGATTATAAATTATATCAGATATGAAGATCAGGGTCCATTGTACACATAAAAGATAGAGACAAAAATGTTGAAAAATATGACCTTTACATTTTTAAGTCTTTTGTCATTACAGACAGTTCTGGGTGTACTCTGGTGCTTTCGCAAAAATGTTCCTATAAAAGGGTTTCATCTTCAAGGAATTCATGGAAAAGACTGTGGCAAGTACAGGTTTCTGGTAACTGCCTATACTGCTGAACTGAATGAATAAGCATTTTCAGAACTCTAATGGAAAACTGATGAATTCATAAAAGTGCTAACAAAAGATCAAGATGAAAAAAAAATTACATGGGACTGAGTGAACTGATGAGGATGATTACAATTTTTGTGACTTTCTGTTTGAATAAAAATAAAAAAATCCCACAAGGACTTAGAGGCAAAAAATATACAAATCAATTTTCACTGCAAAGTAAAGGACCTGTTACAGTGGAGGATTACTGGACTGAATGTCAATATTATGACATAGTGTGAGTGTGTTTCGTGTTTGGTAATTGCAGTCGTTGCTTTTGTTGTGGTCATCCATTTACAATGCTTGGTGTCGGTTTATTTATCTCTTGTAAAAATAAAATACAGTGTGTGTGTGTGAAAAAAAAATATGACCTTTAAAGAGATTACCACTAAAATTTAACCTTAATAGCAGGTTATTTTTAAGTAAGTTATGAATTGTTTCCCTAGTAGAGTATATTTACATTTAAAGTGTGGTTTAACTTAAAATAGATTTGACTTAAATACAACACTTCTATGGACAAAAGTAGTGAGGAAAGTATATAGCTGTGATTTTCAACCTTGGAGGCTATCAGAATCAGCTTTGAACTTGTTTTTTCTTTTTTTTTTATTGATATAGAGATGTCACATTTAATTTATTTGAAACAAATTAAAGGGAAAAATCATTGTGGAAACTCTCCTATAAATGACTGAAATTCTTATATCAAACTAAGTCATTTTTTTATCTAGTGTTGATATGAGAAAACTCTTTTCTCAGTAGAAGTGCTCTATTTCTTAAGTTAGCTCCATAAATCTCTACATTCTTTCCAACTGATTAAGACAAGTTCACATTTGGAATATGAGGAGTCTGAAATGGAAGTCGAAGGTACTCAAAAGTATATATAAAGTACTTTCTAGACTAAAAGCTTTCCTTAGAACTGCGATATAAAAAGCAGTGACTAAATATATAAAACGATAGCCAGATTACCAATAAGTGTTCATCTCAAACGCAAACCATTACTTTGCATTTAGGGAAGAAAAATATTAAATTCTTGCATCTTGCTTAATGTTCAATCTGCTTATGTAAGTAGATGTTGGTTTTTTGGGTTTTTTTGTTTTATTCAAATAGAAAGTCACAAAAATTAAAATCATCCTCATCAGTTCACTCAGTCCCATGTAATTAATTTTTTTTATCTTGATCTTTTGTTAGCACTTTTATGAATTCATCAGTTTTCCATTAGAGTTCTGAAAATGCTTATTCATTCAGTTCAGCAGTATAGTCAGTTGCCAGAAACCTGTATTTGTCAGTCTCTTCCATGAATTCCTTGAAGATGAAACCCGTTTATAGGAACATTTTTGCAAAAACATCAGAGTACACCCAGAACTGTCTGTAAATGACAGAAGACTTAAAAATGACCACGGTTAAATATTTGATGAAAGTTCATGATAATACAATTGACAAGGAAATTTAGTTATTTCTGAGATACACATTTTAAAGTAATAACTAGGACTTATAACATTCTACCAGTACATATAAGATTTTTAGGAATTTCATGTAATGTCTGAAACATTTATATTAATATATTTCCATACAAATAACCCAAAGAAAGTTTAGTTTTTGTTTTTAATAAATTTATTTATTTATTTATTTTTGGCTGTGTTGGGTCTTCGTTGCTGTGCGCAGGCTTTCTCTGGTTATGGCGAGTGGGGGCTACTCTTCGTTGCGGTGTGCAGGCTTCTCATTGCGGTGGCTTCTCTTGTTACGGAGCACAGGCTCTAAGCGCGCACGCTTCAGTAGTTGTGACAAGTGGACTCAGTAGTTGTGGCTTGTGGGCTCTAGAGCGCAGACTCAGTAGTTGTGGTGCACGGACTTAGTTGCTCCGCGGCATGTGGGATCTTCCTGGACCAGGGCACGAACCCGTGTCCCATGCATTGGCAGGCAGATTCTTAACCACTGTGCCACCATGGAAGCCCTTTTTTTTTTTTTTTTTTAATTTTTAAATTTAATTTTATTTATTTTTTTATGCAGCAGGCTCTTATTAGTCACCAGTTTTATACACATAAGTGTGTACATGTCAATCACAATCACCCAATTCAGCACACCACCATCCCCACCCCCCCACGGCTTTCCCCCCTTGGTGTCCATATGTTTGTTCTCTACATCTGTGTCTCAACTTCTGCCCTGCAAACTGGTTCATCTGTATCATTTTTCTAGGTTCAACATGCATGCATTAATATACGATATTTGTTTTTCTCTTTCTGACTTACTTCACTCTGTGTGACAGTCTCTAGTTCCATCCACGTCTCAACAAATGACTCAATTTTGTTCCTTTTTATGGCTGAGTAATATTCCATTGTATATATGTATCATTACTTCTTTATCCATTCGTCTGTCGATGGGCATTTAGGTTGCTTCCATGACCTGGCTGTTGTAAATAGTACTGCAATGAACATTGGGGGGTGCATGTGTCTTTTTGAATTATGGTTTTCTCTGGGTATATGCCCAGTAGTGGGATTGCTGGATCATATGGTATTCTATTTTTAGTTTTTTAAGGAACCTCCATAATGTTCTCCATAGTGGCTGTATCAATTTACATTCCCACCAACAGTGCAAGAGGGTTCCCTTTTCTCCACATCCTCTCCAGCATTTGTTGTTTGTAGATTTTCTGATGATGCCCATTCTAACTAGTGTGAGGTGATACCTCATTGTAGTTTTGATTTGCATTTCTCTAATAATTAGTGAGGTTGAGCAGCTTTTCATGTGCCTCTTGGGCATCTCTATGTCTTCTTTGGAGAAATGTCTGTTTAGGTCTTCTGCCCATTTTTGGATTGGGTTGTTTCTTTCTTTAATATTGAGCTACATGAGCTGTTTATATATCTTGGAGATTAATCCTTTGTCCGTTGATTCGTTTGCAAATATTTTCTCCCATTCTGAAGGTTGTCCTTTCGTGTTGTTTATGGTTTCCTTTGCTGTGCAAAAGCTTTGAAGTTTCATTAAGTCCCATTTGTTTATTTTTGTTTTTATTTCCATTACTCTAGGAGGTGGATCAAAAAAGGTCTTGCTGTGATTTATTTCAAAGAGTGTTCTTCCTATGTTTTCCTCTAAGAGTTTCACAGTGTCTGGTCTTACATTTAGGTCTCAAATCCATTTTCAGTTTATTTTTGTGTATGGTGTTAGGGAGTGTTCTAATTTCATTCTTTTACATATAGCTGTCCAGTTTTCCCAGCACCACTTATTGAAGAGACTGTCTTTTCTGCATTGTATATCCTTGCCTCCTCTGTAAAAGATTAGTTGACCATATGTGCCTGGGTTTATCTCTAGGCTTTCTATCTTGTTCCATTGATCTACATTTCTGTTTTTGTGCCAGTACCATATTGTCTTGATTACTGTAGCTTTGTAGTATAGTCAGAAGTCAGGGAGTCTGATTCCTTCAGCTCCGTTTTTTTCCCTCAAGACTGCTTTAGCTATTCTGTGTCTTTTGTGTCTCCATACAAATTTTAAGATGTTTTGTTCTAGTTCTGTAAAAAATGCCATTGGTAATTTGATCGGGTTTGCATTGAATCTATAGATTGCTTTGGGTAGTATAGTCATTTTCACAGTATTGATTCTTCCAATCCAAGAACGTGGTATATCTCTCCATCTGTTGGTATCATCTTTAATTTCTTTCATCAGTGTTTTATAGTTTTCTGCATACAGGTCTTTTGTCTCCCTAGGTAGGTTTATTCCTAGGTATTTTATTCTTTTTGTTGAAATGGTAAATGGGAGTGTTTCTTTAATTTCTCTTTCAGATTTTTCATCGTTAGTGTATAGGAATGCAAGAGATTTCTGTGCATTAATTTTGTATCCTGCAACTTTATCAGATTCATTGATTAGCTCTAGTAGTTTTCTGGTGGCATTTTTAGGATTCTCCACGTAGACTATCATGTCATCTGCAAACAGTGACAGTTTTACTTCTTTTCCAATTTGTATTCCTTTTATTTCTTTTTCTTCTCTGATTGCCGTGGTAGGACTTCCAAAACTATGCTGAATAATAGTGGTGAGAGTGGACATCCTTGTCTTGTTCCTGATCCTAGAGGAAGTGCTTTCAGTTTTTCACCATTGAGAATGATGTTTGCTGTGGGTTTGTCGTATATGGCCTTTATTATGTTGAGGTAGGTTCCCTCTATACCCACTTTCTGGAGAGTTTTAATCATAAATGGGTATTGAATTTTGTCAAAAGCTTTTTCTGCATCTATTGAGTTGATCATATGGCTTTTATTCTTCAATTTGTTAATATGGTGTATCACATTGATTGCTTTGCGTATATTGAAGAATCCTTGCATCCCTTGGATAAATCACACTTGATCATGGTGTATGATCCTTTTAATGTGTTCTTGGATTCTGTTTGCTGGTATTTTGTTGAGGATTTTTGCATCTGTATTCATCTGTGATATTGGTCTGTAATTTTCTTTTTTTGTAGTATCTTTGTCTGGTTTTGGTATCAGGGTGATGGTGGCCTCATAAAATGAGTTTGGGAATGTTCCTTCCTCTGCAATTTTTTGGAAGAGTTTGAGAAAGATGGGTGTTAGCTTTTCTCTAAATGTTTGATAGAATTCACTTGTGAAGCCATCTGGTCCTGGACTTTTGTTTGTTGGAAGAGTTTTTTTTTTTTTTTGCGGTACGCAGGCCTCTCACTGTTGTGGCCTCTCCCATTGTGGAGCACAGGCTCTGGAGGCACAGGCTCAGCAGCCATGGCTCGTGGGCCCAGCCACTCCGCGGCTTGTGGGATCTTCCCGTGCCGGGGCACGAACCCGTGTCCCCTGCATCGGCAGGCAGACTCTCAACCACTGCGCCACCAGGGAAGCCCTGTTGGAAGATTTTTAATCACAGTTTCCATTTCATTACTTGTGATTGGTCTGTTCATATTTTCTATTTCTTCCTGGTTCAGTCTTGGAAGGTTATACCTTTCTAAGAATTTGTCCATTTCTTCCAGGTTGTCCATTTTATTGGCATACAGTTGCTTGTAGTAGTCTCTTAGGATGCTTTGTATTTTGGTGGTGTCTGTTGTAACTTCTCCTTTTTCATTTCTAATTTTATTGATTTGAGTCCTCTCCCTCTTTTTCTTGATGAATCTGGCTAATGGTTTATCAATTTTGTTTATCTTCTCAAAGAATCAGCTTTTAGTTTTATCTATCTTTGCTATTGTTTTCTTTGTTTCTATTTCACTTATTTCTGCTCTGATCTTTATGATTTCTTTCCTTCTGCTAACTTTGGGTTTTGTTTGTTCTTCTTTCTCTAGTTCCTTTAGGTGTAAGGTTAGATTGTTTATTTGAGATTTTTCTTGTTTCTTGAGGTAGACTTGTGTAGGTATAAACTTCCCTCTTAGAACTGCTTTTGCTGCATCCCATAGGTTTTGGATTGTCGTGTTTTCATTGTCATATGTCTCTAGGTGTGTGTTTGATTTTCTCTTTGATTTCTTCAGTGACCTCTTGGTTATTTAGTAACGTATTGTTTAGTCTCCATGTGTTTGTGTTTTTTAATGTTTTTTTCCCTGTAATTCATTTCTAATCTCATAGCGTTGTGGTCAGAAAAGATGCTTGATATGATTTCAATTTTCTTAAATTTTCTGAGGCTTGATTTGTGACCCAAGATGTGATCTATCCTGGAGAATGTTCCTTGCACACTTGAGAAGAAAGTGTAATCTGCTGGTTTTGGATGGAATGTCCTATAAATATCAATTAAATCTATGTGGTCTATTGTGTCATTTAAAGCTTCTGTTTCCTTATTTATTTTCATTTTGGATGATCTGTCCATTGGTGTAAGTGAAGTGTTTAAGACCCCCACTATTATTGTGTTACTGTCGATTTCCTCTTTAATAGCTGTTAGCAGTTGCCTTATGTATTGAGGTGCTCCTATGTTGGGTGCCTATATATTTATAATTGTTATATCTTCTTCTTGGATAGATTCTTCGATCATTATGTAATGTTCTTCCTTGTCTCTTGTAACATTCTTTATTTTAAAGTCTATTTTATCTGATATGAGTATTGTTACTCCAGCTTTCTTTCGATTTCCATTTGCATGGAATATCTTTTTCCATCCCCTCACTTTCAGTCTGTATGTGTCCGTAGGTCTGAAGTGGGTCTCTTGTAGACAGCATATATATAGGTCTTGTTTTTGTATCCATTCAGCAAGCCTGTGTCTTTTGGTTGGAGCATTTAATCCATTCACATTTAAGGTAATTATCGATATGTATGTTCCTATGACCATTTTCTTAATTGTTTTGGGTTTGTTTTTGTAGGTCCTTTTCTTCTCTTGTGTTTCCCACTTAGAGAAGTTCCTTTAGCATTTGTTGTAGAGCTGGTTTGGTGGTGCTGAATTCTCTTAGCTTTTGCTTGTCTGTAAAGCTTTTGATTTCTCCATCGAATCTGAATGAGATCCTTGCCAGGTAGAGTAATCTTGGTTGTAGGTTCTTCCCTTTCATCACTTTAAGTATATCATGCCACTGTCTTCTGGCCTGTAGAGTTTCTGCTGAGAAATCAGCTGTTAACCTTATGGGAGTTCCCTTGTAGGTTATTTTGTCATTTTTCCCTTGCTGCTTGCAATAATTTTTCTTTGTCTTTAATTTTTGCCAATTTGCTTACTATGTGTCTTGGTGTGTTTCTCCTTTGGTTTATCCTGTATGGGACTCTCTGTGCTTCCTGGACTTGGGTGTCTATTTCCTTTCCCATGTTAGGGAAGTTTTCGACTATAATCTCTTCAGATATTTTCTCGGGTCCTTTCTCTCTCTCTTCTCCCTCTGGGAACCCTATAATGCGAATGTTGTTGTGTTTAATGTTGTCCCAGTGGTCTCTTAGGCTGTCATCATTTCTTTTCATTCTCTTTTTTTTATTCTGTTCCACAGCAGTGAATTCCACCATTCTGTCTTCCAGGTCACTTATCGGTTATTCTGCTATTGATTCCTTCTAGTGTAGTTTTCATTTCAGTTATTGTATTGTTCATGTCTGTTTGTTTGTTCTTTAATTCTTCTAGGTCTTTGTTAGACATTTCTTGCACCTTCTCGATCTTTGCCTCCATTCTTTTTCCGAGGTCCTGGATCATCTTCACTATCATTATTCTGAATCCTTTTTCTGGAAGATTGCCTATCTCCACTTCATTTAGTCATTTTTCTGGGGGGTTATCTTGTTCCTTCATCTGGTACATAGCCCTCTGCCTTTTCATCTTTTCTATCTTTCTGTGAATGTGTTTTTGTTCCACAGGCTGCAGGATTGTAGTTCTTCTTCTGCTGTCTGCCCTCTGGTGGATGAGGCTGTCTAAGAGGCTTGTGTAAGTTTCCTGATGGGAGGGACTGGTGGTGGGTAGAGCTGACTGTTGCTCTGATGGGCAGAGCTCAGTAAAACTTTAATCCGCTTGACTGCTGATGCGTGCGGCTGGGTTCCCTCCCTGTTGGTTTTTTGGCCTGAGGCAACCCAACACTGGAGCCTACCTGGGCTCTTTGGTGGGGCTAATGACAGACTCTTGGAGGGCTCACGCCAAGGATTACTTCCCAGAACTTCTGCTGCCAGTGTCCTTGTCCCCACGGTGACCCACAGCCTCCCGCCACCTCTGCAGGAGACCCTCCAACACCAGCAGGTAAGTCTGGTTCAGTCTCCCCTGGGTTCACTGCTCCTTCCCCTGTGTCCCGATGCACACACTACTTTGTGTGTGCCCTCCAAGAGTGCAGTCTCTGTTTCCCCCAGTCCTGTCGAAGTCCTGCAATCAGATCCCACTAGTCTTCAAAGTCTGATTCTCTAGGAGTTCCTTCTCCTGTTGCCAAACCCCCAGGTTGGGAAGCCTGACGTGGGGCTCAGAACCTTCACTCCAGTGGGTGGACTTCTGTGGTATAAGTGTTCTCCAGTCTGTGAGTCACCCACCCAGCAGTTATGGGATTTGATTTTACTGTGATTGCGCCCCTCCTACTGTCTCATTGTGACTTCTCCTTTGTCTTTGGATGTGGGGTATCTTTTTTGGTGAGTTCCAGTGTCTTCTTGTCGATGATTGTCCCTTTGAACTTTTTAAAACACATCACTGTCCAGACCCCTCCCCAGACCCTAGCTTTTAAGTATGTTTTGATTGGTTAATTATTGATTAGTAATTATTGACTGCTTGATTACATTAGTTATCCATTGTTGTATAACAGCCCCACACTTAGTGGCTTGAACAACAATAAATATTTTTTTTATCTCATAGTTTCTGTGGATTAGGAATCCACAGAATTCCTAATTCTGTGATAGCTCTTTTTATACTAAGGATATTAACTCTTTTCTGTCATCTTTTACAATTTTATTATCGGCTTTATAATTTGGTTTGGATGTTTTTGATGGGCAGATGTATTTAGTTTTTAATGTAGCAAATCTGTTAATTAAAACTTTTTCTTTTTTACTTAGAAGACCATCTCTACTAAAGGATCAGTTACTCTTTTTTTTATGGTCTTAGTCATTTCACCTTTTTTGTATCTAAATGTTTTATACACTAAAAGTCAAACACCTCAGTGGAAAAATGGATAAATTTACAAATAAGAAATAGACATAACATGATAACATGAAGAAAAGTTTGATCTTATTAGTTCTCAAAGAAATTCAAAGTAAATTAACAAGACACCATTTTAAATCTTAACATATTAGCAAAGATAGAAAAGAAGGCAATTACCTACTCGTATTGACAAAAATACAAGGAAACAAGACTTCCACCTACTGCTGTCAGGAGAATAAGTTGGTATAACTTTTCAAGAGAGTCATTTAGTGACTTAGAAAATCCTTTTCTTTGATTTAGCTAGTTTACTTTTAGAAATTTACATTAAACATACAATCAGAATTTTTTTAAAAAAATTTTTTAACAGAGGATTGTATCTCATTTATGGTTAAGAGCAGAAAATTCAACACATTTTATTTCGGTTTTAGGTCTAAGTACTCAAAAGAGAATATAATAAATCTGTTCACAGCTTGGTGCCAGTTATTTTATGCATGTAATTATTTCCCCACCAACTAAACATTCTAGAATGAGCATTTTCATTGTTTGTGGAAGGAAAAAGTGAACTTTTAGAGGTCTGGCCTGGGGAATAGTAGAAGGTAGTGTGGCCAGCCCAGTGGTATCAAGTAAGTAAGACAGGCAAAAGGAAGCACAATATAGAAGAAGTACTCCAATAAAGAGTAAATTTTGCCTGACTTGTCATTTTTGCCTGGGACCGAGACAGTAACTGCCTCTGAAAAATCTAGAAAATTACTTGTGCTTAAATGGAGATGACTATGCTAGTTTGGAGACGTTGGTTCTCCCAATTCATCTCCCCAGCACAGAGTAGTCCAGTCAAGCATCTCTAATCCAGCCTGGGATCAGTCTGTCTCTTCTCTTTCCTCCACCCGCCACTCCTTCTTCTTATTGAAAAGAGAGAGAACAGAGAGAACAAATGTTCTATTCTTGTCTATTCCAAACTAAAGTAGGCAAAAAAAGAAAAGTTAATATAAAAGGAGTATCGTTTAAAACATAAAATAGGAAGAAAGCTGGACTTGCCAGGACTGTTGAGTATGGAAGGTCATGCGTCTCAGGAAATCCCTCAGTTCCAGGCAAACCAGGGGCAATCATTTGAGCCTATATAGGATGTGTTAAGAAAGTGGAGAAGATACAGGGCAAGACAAGGTCTGAGTTATGCTTTAAAAGATACTCTTCTTGGGCTTCCCTAGTTGCGCAGTGGTTAAGAATCCGCCTCCCAATGCAGGGCACATGGGTTCGAGCCCTGGTCCGGGAAGATCTCATATGCCACAGAGCAGCTAAGCCCGTGCACCACAACTGCTGAGCCTGTGCTGTAGAGCCTGCGAGCAACAACTACTGAAGCCCACGCACCTAGAGCCCGTGCTTCGCAACAGGAGAAGTCACCACAATGAGAAGTCCATGCATCGCAACAAAGAGTGGCCCCCGCTCACTGCAACTAAGAAAGCCGCGCACGCAGCAATGAAGACCCAACACAGCCAAAAAAATAAATAAACAAATAAATAAATAATAAATTCTTTTAAACAAAAATACTGTCTTGACCACTGAGTGGAAAAAGGATGGCTCTTGACCATTGTAATTTTGCTTTGTTTTGTTTTATTGTAGCCTGAATTAGGTGACTTGGATACCTGGCAGGAAAATACCAATGCATGGGAAGAAGAAGAAGATGCGGCCTGGCAAGCCGAAGAAGTTCTGAGGTATTTGAGTAATATTTACACTGCAGCCTGAGTAGAAGAACTGGTTTTGTTCATGTCGCATTTAAGGTCAAGAAAGCTTATTCTGCCAAATGTTGTATTTTTCGTCATTCTCATTTGAACCTTGATAATATGGGATAGTTTTTTTGTATTTCAGACTACATATGCTATTTTATATGATTAAAACCTCACAGAAACCAACAATTTAAAGCAATATAGATACAAAAGAATAATTTATTAATGGAGAATGAGACCTTTTACATATATACACCATATTGAACTATATGCTTTATACTTCATTCCCTATAACATATATTTATCTCTTGAAATGTCCTACCGTGAAATGTGAGTCACAACAATATATGTTCTCTAGGTCAGAAGTTATACCTTTAGTTTTGTTTCCCCGTGGTCTGGCATAGTGCCATCACTGCTCATTTGAAGAGAGCAGTGAATAGCACTGCTATTTGAAAATAACTTGTATTGTACTCTACATTTGTACGTGTACTTCAATTTATGTACTTGAAAGCCCTGAGGTAGATAACATAAGTCATATACTTACTGCCTGTTCTACAGAAAATATTATTCTGGAGGTTTTCAAGTTTGTTTTTGTTGGTTATGTTCTTATTTTTTTGTTTTTGTGAGCAGTAAACTTAATTCTTGATACTACCACATTAGGTCAAAAAGAAAATTTACCTTGAGAGAGTCTGTGACTGTCATCACTGATGAAAACTCAGATATGTAAATGTATCTAAATTACTTTTGCATTTTTCAAGATGATAAAGTAAAATATAGCAATGTGTTTTTTTCAAATATGGCTTTTATAATTGGATAGAAAATGAATTACTCTTTATTTGACTATCTTAACGAAACAACTGATTTCATTTTTGTGTTGTCCTTTCCTGTCTTTACCAGTAAATTATAATTACCTTGAACAACCAGCAGAGGGTGTAGTTAAATAACTGGGAGTTAAGGCTGACCTTTTTTTGATCTTATCCTTACTGTTTTCAGCATTTTTTTTTTAAACAGGAAGGGGTCACATTAGTAAATTTGTGAGAGTTTTAAATATTTAGTTCCTGCTTGATAATTATTCAGTATAAAGGAAATAGTTTTAAAATTGTAAACATTTATGTTGCATGGATTTCAAAAAAGGTGTCACTTATTTTTTCATTTTTTATTTTTTACTCTGTTTCTTTTGGATAAATCATAGATACAGAAGTCTGGGTATTTTAGAACATTTTGGGGATTCTAGTGATGATTGGTGTCATCAACCACAAGGATGATAAAGGAAGGAGCTATTCATTTTGAATCCAGTAATCTTAATGCCAACACTGTAGAGTTTATGAGTTCACAAGTAGCTGAACATTCACTGTACAAAAACCTTTTCTTTTTCACCCTATCTTCTTGCACCCTGAACAAAACAAAACCAAAAAACTCAAACTTAGTGCTTTTGATATGACAGCTTGGGAGAGGGAGCCTATTAGTCAGTAATAGACATGTTTCTTGCTTCAGGTTGCATAAGCAGAGCCAAAAACACTTCCATATGTTGTTACCGCCCTCAGGATAACACTGAGAATTTTAAAAGTGTATCCATAATCCATAGCCTCTAACCTAGCCTGTTCCCCATTGCCACTTTAAATACTACCAGCACTATGATCAGTATCATTAAGGAAAAAGATTCTGGTACCTTAGTGATTCCAGACATGTATCTGGACAGGAAAAATATATTTTGTCTGCATTAATGTCTAATTTGCCTCTTGTACCAGAAATATTAATTGTTGATGTTTGTATATCAGCTAGTAACTAGGTCAAAGCTCGATTATCTTATTTGTTTGTAACCTAGCCAGCCCTTTTTAATCCTTTTTCTCTTTCTTTTTTTGCCACAGACATTTTGATGTTTTTAGTGCAGATATCAGTTTTGCTTGAAAGTGAGCAGAGCTAGTGAAAAGTAGATTTTTAAAAACTATTCTTTTGAAATTTTAGTTAATTGATGGTGGCGGTCAAAATGTTGCCTAAACTAAGTCTCTCTACTTTCTTGAATTTTGGTCATCCATACCTCTGCTTACTCCCATTTGTAAGTATGATTGAGAAGTGTGTATACATTTCACTCACTATAGCCAACTTTGAGCTGTCCCATATATGGGTAATCCACACTAGATTTTTCTCTATATAATCCAGTGTTGCCTATCTGCTGCCCAGCTGTGCCCTACAGCTTCCTTCCTCAGCCTTGTGTGCTTCTTGACTTATTTTCTCATATCCTAAACCTTCAGACCCAGGACCAACTTCTGTTCTTCTTTCTTCTATTTCATCACCACACTCCTACTCCCACTTCCCATACAAATCAATGAGATAGAGCACTTAGATGTGGAATCTAAAATATGACACAAATGAACCTATCTACGAAACAGAAACAGACTCACAGACATAGAGAACAGACTTGTGGTTGCTGGGCGGGGGTGGGGGTGGATTGAGACTTGGAGGTTAGCAGATGCAAACTACCATATATAGAACGGATAAATGACAAGGTCCGACTGTATAGTATACAGACTATATTCAATATCGTGTGATAAACCATAATTGAAAATAATATTTTAAAAAATGTATATATATGCATAACTGAATCACTTTACCATACAGTGGAAATTAACAGAACATTGTAAATCAACTCTACTTCAATTTAAAAAAATCAATAAATATAGAGGGGCTTAGTGATTCTAGATCAGTGGAGTTAGGGAGGTACTGGGGGGAAGGTATTTCATAATGTGTAATTAGTAAATACCCACCATTCTGCCCCTTCATTAGTAGAGCTAGTCAAATCTTTAAATAGATTTCTAGCTTCTAGTTGGAAGTCATGTCTTAGGTTTCCATTTTCTCTTTGCTTTGTGCTCTGTACATCTGTGTTCTTGACATCCTTTAGCTGACTGTTTTTAACTATTATAATAACAATATTTAATCCTAAATATCAGGCTTTTCTGAATGGTACCAAAAAGAAGGTGTGGTCCAATGGTAGTAGTGTTTTAGTGAAAATAATCTGAAGAAGAGGGATCAGGAGATGTGGATTCTTAACCTTAATCTTATGATTTTGGACATTTCACTTAACCTGAATGCCCCATTTTACTTTTTTTTTTTTTTTTTTTTGCGGTACGCGGGCCTCTCGTGTTGTGGCCTCTCCCATTGTGGAGCACAGGCTCCGGACGCGCAGGCTCAGCGGCCACAGCTCACGGGCCCAGCCGCTCCGCGGCATGTGGAATCTTCCTGGACCGGGGCACGAACCCGTGTCCCCTGCATCGGCAGGCGGACTCTCAACCACTGCACCACCAGGGAAGCCCCCATTTTACTTATTTTTAAAACAGAGATAATACCTTTTTTATTTTGCAAGTCATGTTCTAAAGATTAAAAATATATATACTGTTTTTGAAAATCTTTGAAATTTCAAAGCAGTGAGAAGAATGAAGACTTTTTAAACTTAAATTTGATGATAATAAAAGGGCAGTGCTGTTTCTTTCTGAAATTTATTTGCCATTTTACCTGTGTAGTGTTTTCTAAAAGTAAAAATACGAATATGTTTCTTTTCAGGCAGCAGAAGATAGCAGACAGAGAAAAGAGAGCAGCAGAACAACAAAGGAAGAAAATGGAAAAGGAAGCACAGCGGCTAATGAAGAAGGAACAAAACAAAATTGGTGTGAAACTTTCATAACAAAATGTCCTTCAGATGCATAGTGCCAGTGGGAGAAATATGAGCTCCACAACCCAAGCAACATTTGTATGGAGCTAAGAGTATTTTCAGAATACAAATACTCTGCTTGATTTTGATGCATTCATCAGGCCATACAGGACACCAGGATTCTCTCAAAGTCCCTTGAACTCTTGGTGATTGAGACTCAAAGAACACAAAAGACTTGTGAGACAATATTTTCTTCAACATGTTCCAAGTGTAAGACAATTGTTTGCTGTAGATAAATTATTACAAATGGAATACATCAGTACCTCTTCAAGCTAGTGTTTCTAGCTAATTAAATGGGTGTAAATTTTATGGTGGGAAAGAACTCTGCTGTCTATAATGCTTTCCTTCAATGTGCATAATGATAAAATAAATAATTTTAAATATTCTTTTGTTTCCATGATTACCTGACCTAAATCAGACAGACTTGCAGAGCTTTAACTTCTTATTTTTGTTGTCAGAAGCTGGTATTGGCACACATTTCCTTTAACTTGAACTGGTATTCATTAGGGATCTGGTAATTTCAGTTTTCAAGAAAATGACATTAAATGCAATAATTTTATTTAGTACAAATATTTTGTACATCATTTTCTTTTAGATGGTGTTATACATATTTGTCATTTATATTACATGTATAAACATTGAAAATCAGTTAAAATGGCAAATTTGTTTTACATTATTATAACTTGTGAGTTTTAAAAGCTAGTATTAGTAGTTTTTCCCTGTCATTGTAGATTTTAAGATGTTATGGTATCTTTAAGTACCTTAGTTCCTCCCCACCAAAAGGTATTAATTTACAAATGCATATAGCCTTCAGTTTTACTATTTCAAAGCTTTTAGATAATTTCTGTATTAGTTTTATATATCTGACATAATACAGGTTACCTATGTTGTTGACTAAGGTAACATTATTGATTTATTAAAACAAGATAGGAATAATAATACTTCTATTTTCAGATGTTGACTAGCTCCAAAATAGTTTTCAGGAAATAGATATAGACTGTGTTCATAGGGAAAAATGTAGATTTGATAGTTTAAAATCTCATTAATTTTGTCGCCACAATTAAAATACATCCAGCCTGACCTTCTATGGCTTTAGAATTTAATAGTTTTACTTTCTTAAAAGCTGTTGCCCAAATGAACGTTTTGTGGATTTTGAAAATGTCGTAAATACTCTACAGGCCAAATACTGCTAATTTATTTGAATTAAAGTGATATTTCATGGTAAAATCACAAACTATACAATGAGCTAAGTTCTTACCCTAAGCTTCCAGACTAAATGCAATTTATTTTCTATTTTTAAAAAATTTTTATTGGAGTACAGTTGATTTACAGTGTGTTAGTTTCAGGTGTACAGCAAAGTGGAATTGGTTGAAATTTAACTTTGATAAAAAAACTTCCTGTTATAGCCCCAAGCTATATTTTCAGTTATGTTTATTAGAGAGTTTTTGCCAGTAAACTCCCAATTAAATAGAATTAGACTCAAATTTTTAATAATAAATGAATTATCTTATGTCATTTGTATTTATTTTAGTTATTATAGGAATGCTACATGCTTTCTCTAAATTGGGGGTTCGAAAGGATAATTTCTCCTTTAGTACAATCAGTCTTACTGTTTTTCCCCCATAGTTTTTTTTCTTTTTTTTCCCCCATAGTTATTGAAGTCTGCTTTGGTCATAATTTTCATGTGTGAGATTTTGTTTTTTGTTTGGTTTTTTATTTTTGTTTATTTAGAAATAAAGACTGGATAGAAGTTATAGTCTGTATAGATTAATTAGGACGAAAGAGATTTTTCTCATGGAAAGAATAGATAGGAATTCTTGAATTTTTTGACCTCTGTTGGTATGTAAACTAAACTCCTGTATTAAATTGGGTATATTGTTCCAAAAGAAGTCATGGAGTTAAATACATATGATAAATCCTTTAGTAGCAAGCTGGCTCCTTTAGCTTCTAAATTTATGGTTTCTTAATTTTAGCAAAGGATTATCAGTTTTAGAAGCTTATTAGTAGAAGTGAAAAAGAAATATGGATAGGCATAGACAGAATTAGTGAAGTGCTACCCATCATCTGAATTGTGCATTTCATGTACTGAGATAACAAATAATCAAAAACATGTGAAACTTATTCTGTGTTTTTTATATATATATTTCATGGTTTCTAGCCATCTCCTTTTATTAAGCTTTAGCTAGGGATATCCTCTAATTGAATCCTGGCTCTTTTTTAGTAGCATCTTTAATTGAGTCAATATTCAGCATCTGAATTCCTCAGTTTCAACATGTACTCGCCTCTGGCCAGGGCAGTAACTGTTCCTGGATGAAGATTGGTGGTTGGGAAGAAGGTGGTAGCTCTAGAAACTGGCATCTGGATTGATCTTCAACACCACTCTACAAGCTTACCGCTAGAGTATAAATTTAACCACGGCCAATGTTCCAAAAAGCCTAAACTTTGTCAATACAGGTATACCTTGTTTTATTGCACTTTGTTGTGCTTTGCAGATACTGTATTTTTAACAAATTGAAGGTTTGTGGCAACCCTGTGTTGAGCAAGTTTATCAGCACCAATTTTCCAACAGCCTTTGCTCACTTCTTTACATTTTGGTATTTTCACAGTATTTCAAACTTTTTCATTATTGTATTTGTTATGGTGATCAGTGATTTTTAATTTACTGTTGTTTTTGGGGTGTGAACCATACCCATATAATACGACAGTGAACTTAATTGATAAATGTTGTATGTGTTCTGCCTGCTTCACCAACTAGCCCTTCCCCCGTCTTTGTCCCTCTCCTCCCACCTCCCTATTCCCTGAGACACAGCAATATCGAAACTAGGCAAATTTAAAACCCTACGATGGCCTCTAAGTGTTCAAAAGAAAGGAAGAGTCATACATCTCTTACTTTAAATCGAAAAGCTAGAAATGATTAAGTCGTGAGGAACGCATGTTGAAAGTTGAGATAGGCCCAAACTAGGCCTCTTGTGCCTAACAGCCAAGTTGTGAATGTAAAGGAAAAGTTCTTAAAGGAAATTTAAAGTGCTACTCCAGGGAACATACAGATAAGAAAGCTTTATTGCTAACATGGAGAGAGTTTTAGTGGTCTGGATAGAAGATCAAACTACCCACAACATTCCTTTAATCCAGAAGCCTTATCCAGAGCAAGGCCCTAACTCTCTTAAATTCTGTGAGGGCTGAGAGGTGAGGCAGTGGTAGAAGAAAAGTTTGAAGCTAGCAGAGATTTGTCCATGAGGTTTAAGAAGAAGTTATTTCCATAACAAATGTGCAAGGTTAAGCAGCAAGTGCTAATGTAGAAGTTGCAGAATATCATCCAGAAGATCTAGCTGAGATTATTAATGAAGATGACTGCAGTAAACAACAGATTTTCAATGTAGGTGAAACAGGTTTACATGGGAAGAAGTTGCCGTCTAGGACTTTCATATTTAGAGAGAGATCAATGCCTGGCTTCAAATCTTCAAGAGACAGGCTGACTCTCTCGCTAGGGGCTAATGCAGCTGGTGACTTTAAGTTGAAGCCAATGCTTATTTACCATTCCCCAAATCCTAGGATCTTCAAGAATTATGCTAAATCTACTCTGCCTGTGCTCTACAAATGGAACAGCAAAGCATTGATAACAGCACGTCGGTTTACAATATGGTTTACTGAATATTTTAAGCCAACTTTTGAGACCTACTGCTCAAAAAAAAAAAAAAAAGATTCCTTTCAAAATATTACTGCTTATGGACAATGCTCCAGCTCTGATGGAGATGTACAATGAGATTCATATTGTTTTCTAGCCTGCTAACACAGCATCCATTCTGCAGCTCATGCATCAAGGAGTAATTTCGATTTTCAAGTCTTATTATTTAAGAAATACATTCTGTAAGGCCATAGCTGCCATTGGTAGTGATTCCTCAGATGGATCTGGGCAAAGTCAATTAAAAACCGTATGGAAAGGATTCATCATTCTAGATGCCATTAGGAGCATTCATGATTCATGGGGAAAGGTCAAAATATCAACATAAAAGCATTTGGGAGAAGTTGCTTAAAACCCTCATGGATGAGTTTAAAGGGTTCAAGACTTCAGTGGAGGAAGTCACTGCAGATGTGGAAATAGCAAGAGAACTAGAATTAGAAGTGGAGCCTGAAGATGTGACTGAATTGCTGCAATCTCATGATAAAGCTAATTGGATCTGGAGTTACTTCTTACAGAAGAGCCAAAGAAAGTGGATTCTCGAGATGGAATCTGCTCCTGGTGAAGATGCTGTGAAGATAGTTGAAGTGGCAGCAAAGGATGTAGGATATCACATAAATTGATAGAGCAGCACCAGGGTTTGGGAGGAGGGACTCCAATTTTGAAAAAAGTTCTACTGTGGGTGAAATGCTATCAAACAGCACTGCATGCTACAGAGAAATAATTCCTAGAAAGGAAGAGTCAATCAATGCATCAAACTTCATTGTTATCTTTAAGAAATTTTCACAGCCACCCCAGCCTTCAGCAACCACCAACCTAGTCAGTCAGCAGCCATCAACATCGAGGCAAGACGCTCCACCAGAAAAAGATTATGACTCACTGAAGGCCCAGATGATGGTTAGCATATTTAGCAATAAAGTATTTTTAAGTTGAGGTATGTACACTTTTTTGACATAATGCTATTGCACACTTAATAGACTATAGTATAAATGTAACTTTTCTATGCACTGGGAAACCAAAACATTCCTGTGACTTGGTTTGTTGCAATATTTGCTCTATTGTGCTCATCTGGATGATGTATTTACTAAAGGCATGCTCTGGGCCACATAGAGCTAACATTTACATTTTCTTCAATCCTTTGTAGTTCAGCTTTGAGATAACCTACTGAAACGATTTTCACACTCCTTAGCCCCTTGTTCAGAGGAAACCTTTCATAAGTGTGTCGGCGAATACAGCAGTTACCAAGGTGGGTGCTTCTGGCTGAAGTCAAATTGGGAGGTTGGGGTGCTCTAGGGCCTGCAGACGGCTGCAGGCGAAGGAGCTTCTCCCCTCTCTTACAGGTGAATGGAGGGCTGAAGAAGATGGTGGATCCATTAAGAGCTCATTTTAGTAGCTAATAACTTAATCAGCTTGTTTTTCCCATTATGCAGATTTTTAAAATTTAAGTTCTCTCCTCAGCTTTTTTTTTCTTTGTGTAATTTACTTCCATTTTGTTTAATACAACCAAGGCTGTTTCAAGGTTACATCAACAGCTAGTAACTTTCTTTCACTTTGCTTTTTTTAAAAATTATTATTTATTTATGTTTTATTTTGGCTGTTCCAGGTCTTAGTTGCGGCATGCGGAATCTTCCTTGCAGCCTGTGGGATCTTTAGTTTTGGCATGCGGACTTCTT
The DNA here is from genome assembly GCF_005190385.1 of Monodon monoceros. Classification (NCBI taxonomy): domain Eukaryota; kingdom Metazoa; phylum Chordata; class Mammalia; order Artiodactyla; family Monodontidae; genus Monodon; species Monodon monoceros. Next base: position 25,325,939 of record NW_021703770.1, on the reverse strand, counting down.
AGTTGTGGCATATGGACTTCAGTTGCAGCATGCATGAGAGATCTAGTTCCGTGACCAGGGATCGAACCCAGGCCCCCTGCATTGGGAGCATGGAGTCTTACCCACTGGACCTCCAGGGAAGTCCCTCTTTTACTTTGCTTTCTTTTTTTTTTTTTTCCTTAAATTTGTGTATTCATTTATTTTATTTTTGGCTGTGTTGGGTCTTCGTTGCTGTGCGTAGGCTTCTCATTGCCGTGGCTTCTCTTGTTGCGGAGCACGGGCTCTAGGCACATGGGCTTCAGTAGTTGTGGCTCGTGGGCTCTAGAGCGCAGGCTCAGTAGTTGTGACACACAGGCTTAGTTGCTCCGCGGCATGTGGGATCTTCCCGGACCAGGGCTCAAACCCATGTCCCCTGCACTGGCAGGCAGATTCTTAACCACTGCGCCACCAGGGAAGTCCCTACTTTGATTGCTATCTTTTATTTTCAGTGTCCCTTAGTCGTGGCCATTGGACTGCTCAGTAACTAGAGTAAGTTTTTAGAGTAGTTAATTTGCTTTTTCACCAGAAGCCTCAATCTCCTAAGCTGGAAAGAGACACTATTCTAGAAGACCCCTCATCCTCCACCCCATACGACAGATTTCTACCCTTGCATAACTGCTGTTGCAACTGCTAATCCACAATCAGGAGTGTTACAGAGAAACTCACTAGAAGTCTTTGACCACCCAAGGCAATCTCAGCCTTTCCCGTCAGGGAACTTCCATGGCTATTTTTGCAGGGACCTTGCCTATATACTGCTCTGATCACATCAATTTTGAGAGCTTCTCAGAGTTCTCCAGCTGCTGCAGAGATGGGGCAGTATTAAACAAATCGCCTGTGATTGCAAATCTTTTGAATGGTGGTGGTGGTTTTAAGGGTTAACTGAGACTGAGTGTTCATTATAGTGCCTGGCAACATATATAAGTGCTCAACAACGGTAGTTGTGAGCCCCTGCACACACTTCCTTATGAGCCCCTGCACGCACTTTCTCATGGGATCCTGTGCACACCTCCCACCTCTCACCACACACTGATGTTGCAGCCCCTTCCCTGAGGAGAGTGGGAGAAGTTGACTGATCTTACAAAATTAATTTTTACATGCCTTTAAGTTGAACTGCAAGTTTAATGAGAAAGAGAATCAACATTGACTTTGTGGCTCGGCACCATCTGAGAATTTTAACTATCAGGGACTCCTCACATGCACTGAGGTGGACATTATCCCCACTTGACATGTAAGGAAAGCAAAGCTTAGAAAGACAGTTGTGTGCCAGCTTAATGGAAGGGAAAATAGCAAGCTTTGAGAGCAGCTGTATTAGTGTTTAATCAGCATTCTAAATGGACTATGGTTTCCAAGGCCTATCTTCACTTGATGAAACTACGAGCTGCCACAGAGTGAGCTTTTAGTCATTCTTCTCTGGTTCTTAAAGAGCTCAGTGATGTTACAAATGATAGTAGATAATGTGTTTCTAAGAATTTATTTAATAAACATGAAAGAAATTAGCTTGGCTTTTATTTTCATATAAATAACAACTGTGGTTGAATGTCAATGCCATAGAATTAAGTATTCCCAGGTTACTTGGGTCAGATGTTATAATCAAGGCAAAATGAAGTGTGGTTTATATTCACACATTTACATAGGCCAATTAGCTCACTTGATTGGGTCACATTTCAAATGAGGCCAAGGTCACAGGTTTCATACGTGTGCAGACCAGTACTACACCCAGAGACCTTCCTGCTACAAATTGTGTCCCTGACCTTGTCCGGGTATCTTCCTAACATGTGTCTTCAGGATCTGGTTCAGAGAGTGATTGGCACAAAAAAAATCATCCCCGTGAACGGGAAATTCAAAGGACATAGTCTGAGTTGGTGGTGTGTTGAGAGAAATTGCTATAGTTTCTTATTCTTGGGTCAATTTTGGCTCATTATAAGATATTAATATCTTCTGGTAATTGGTTTCATTTGTTGAAATATTCAGACCTTAATTTGAATCCTTAATTTATACAGCAATGCAGTTTCCAAAACTGTTGACTATTCCTGGGTAAAATGAGTGGTCACCTATTTTATGGAGAAAAGTGACATCATCATTAGATATACTGGCCCTTGAAATAAATGAAAAAAAAATTTTTTACTCGGTATTTTATTGTAGTGGCCAATAAAGTAAGCTGTGCATAAGAACAGAGATATGAAGTGTGCCCTATTTAAGTTTAAAGCACACAAGTGATTCTGATTCCTTTTTGAAGCTCTGCAGTGCATCCAGGCCTCTTTAATTGCCTATCTGTCTTGATTCGAAGGAGCCCTTGTGGAGTAACGTGGTACCTGGATGATCATCTTTAAAACTTTTTTCCATGTACTGCTTTCAGTGTGAAAATTATTAAGACTGCTTTCAAGTTTTTCATTTTCTCCATACAAGCCAGAAATAATGCGCTGGTTCAGAAGAATTAAAGGTCAGTTTAAAATACCAGCACCTATTGTTTACTGTAGAAAGTGAGGCTGGCAAACTGTTTCAAAACAAACCCTGTGAGCTATTTGATTGCAAGGAAGGAGAGAAAGGATCTTTCTTACTGCACCATCAAATTAGAGAAATATTGCAGTTGTTAATAGTTTTCATATTCCAGTCCATTAAAGCTACAGTCTAGCAAAAATTTAATTTTTCAGTTATTCAAATAGCTTTGATCAGAAATGCTACTTTCAAGGAACAAGGGTGAAAATATCTCTGAAGGTGGGCCAGATAAGATTACCATGGGAGGAACTCTAGGGCCACGAGGAGGAAAGCTCTGACACCTGCCTTTAACAGCATTCACTAGAAAGCCTGGACTGTGGGTCTTACATCATCATTTCACATCCATAATCCCAGATGCTTCCATTGCCTCTGGAGATGGAGTGACTCTCTTCCCACTCAAATCACAGAGCAGTGGCAAGCAAAGTTTTGTGAGAAAAAGGTTAGAAAACATCTCTATTAAGCATTAATTTGTTTAGGACAGTAGAAGATCGAGTCCTTCAGCATTATCCAGAGTACTTACTCTTCTAATGAACTGAGAGTTACCACATAGGAGATCTTACTTGAAGTGGCAGTTTTCAAAGAACCTGGTATATACTGAACTGGTTTTTAAACTGTTCGCAGAGGTGACACTGGAACCACTGCAGGAGATGAGAGGGAGGCAAAGGGGAGGTCTCCAGGCCTGGTGCCCTGTTCCAAACACTGCACTTTTATGTGTTTTGTGTATTGGGTTTTTTTATGTTGAAAATTTATTTTTGAGAGAGACACACCTTTTACAAAACTTAAATGCTGCTGATATATTCCAGTCTTCTAACACAAACTTTTGAGTAGCATTTAAACCTTTTTTAATTTTAAAATTCTTTGGAATCATTGTTATAACCATTAGTTACCACAATCATCGTGATTGAGGGAGAATCAGTAGTCACAGCAGAGAATGTCTTCCAGTGGTTTGAAAATAATTACCTGATATAAACATGTTGTTTATATTCTATTTGGACCTTCCAATTGTTTTTTTTCTCCCAGGACCATTGGGAGTTTGTTGACATTCTTTCAAGATTTGATTTCTGTAAACTGCTATTTTTAATTGCCTAGGTTACTGCTTCATTGTACACATTTTGCCTGGTAAGACTGGGAATAAGTGAATTTTGTAAAAGTGCTCACTGAGCCAAAATGGAAGTCGGAACCTACCCCCAAACTTTCAAAATCCTCAAGAGAAAAACATATTGGACCCAACCACTACTTAGGCAGGGCCTATGACAAATGCAAATCACAGACTTCCTTTTTCTCCTGCCACAAATGTCAGAAACACTTGGCATCTGAGTGTATTGCATTTTTTCCCCTTTCTGAACAGCTCAACTCGGAAAGGTCAGCATATCCCTTTGGGAAAAATCTTTTCTCGTAAATTGGAATGTTTGCACACATAACTGTAGGAAATGTTTAACATTTGCTTTGATGGGACAGCAATTTATTCAATAGAGTAGAATTGTTCTTCTTTTTCCATCTTCCTGCCTGTTTGTACATCACAGGCACCCAAATTACGGAAAGCAACTTTGAGGCAGTTCTTTCTATGGGATCAGATCATCCTGTCCACAAAACCAGCCAACGCCTTGGGCTTCCGAAATGCAAGCTATGACCCATCTTTTATTTACTCTGAGGGACTCATTTGTGACAGACTTTGTTCTGAGTAAAAGCAGTAATTTTCCACAATACATATCGAAACCCTGGGAAAGAAGGAGGAGGAAAAGGTGGGGGAAGGAGGCAGGGAGAAAAAGAAAAACAGAATAGCCACTGCCAGGGTCTCCTGTTTTACCTTCGCACAGATTTGTTTCCATGTGTATAACAAGTTACACTACACTGTGTCCACTGTTGCAAATGAGTTAACTTTCTTTGAATCTTCTGGTTTGAGTAAAAGAAGAGATACAGGTCATTAAGACAACAAAGCAAGTTTCTGTTTGGGATCAGCCGCCCCCAGTGTGGTCATCACCATGATCATTTGCAGCTCACAGAGAATTCTTCACCAGCGCCCATCTTGCCATCCATCTTGAACTGATGAACAGTTCTGAGCTTATGTGGTTCTATTTGTTTCTGTAGCAGCAAACGGATACCAAAAACACGCCTGTACTTTTTCTTAAAAATGCTTAATTTAGCAATGATGAAAAATAAACACAAGGAGGGAGTGTAAGGAAGATAGCAGTATCTAGGTGTTGGTCTGGGCTAGACTACAGGAAGGGACCTATGTCAGCATGGCTCATTAGCTTGGGAAGCTTCCGATTATTCACTTCCAGAAACAGCTTCCCTTCCATTTCAGCCAAGTCCCTCTGCTGCTGAGCGTGTGCTGTGTAAGAGCCCATATGTGTGCCTGAGGCACGTGTGTATCCCACGGAAGAAACAGCCTATCTGAGACAGCCCACCTCGCTCCACAACTCCATCCTGTCCCTTTGTGTCTTCTCAAGGACTTCCCTCCTTCAATTAATTCTTTCTCTCCTAGATCATCAGTTTCTTTCTCTTCATTGGCTCAGTCACAAAAGCCTACAAACATTCTCTCCTCTCAATATTGAAAAATAAAACAGATCCTTGCAACGCATATCCCCTTGTAACTGCTACCCACTGCCCTACTCCCCATTCACGGTAAAACTTCAAAAAAAATTAGCTGCACACATTGATTTCCGCTTTCTCTCTTCCATTCACTCTCCAACCCACTCCAGTCTGGCTTCCATCCCCATTTTTGCAAAGAAAATGATCTTGACAGTCACTAAGACTTTGTTGTCAAAGCCAGTGGACATCTATCTGTTCTCATGTTACTCAACTTCCTAATAGGATTTCAACACAGTTGACCATTCTCCGCTCTTGGTTTTCAGAATATTGCAGTTATCTAGTTTTCCTCCTGCCTTTGGGCTGCCTCTCTCAGGCTGTTTTGTTGGTTCTACATCCTCTACCTCTATCTAGATGTAGAAGTGCCCTTGGACTCAGTCCCTGGCCTTCTTTTCCTCTTTACACTCTCCCTGGATGATTTCATCCATCCCATGGTTTTAAACGGTATGTAAATGCTGAAGAACCCCTGTTTTATAACCCTAGCCCTGATGACTTCTTTGATTTTCACATTCATACATGCAATTACTCACTTGACATTTCCACATATTTAACAGACTTCTCAAATTTATTGTCCCAAACTAGCTTCTCTTGAACTTTTCCATTCTCAGTAAATGACACCACTATTGACCCAGATGCTCAAGTCAAAAACCTGAGTGATCCTAAATTTCTCTCTTCCTTAAACCCTACCTCGTCTCCTCCCCACATCCCATCTATCAGCAAATTGCATCAGTACTATTTTCAAGATCTGTCTTTAATTATTCAACTTAATCTCCATATCCACTTCTACCTCCAAATTGTCATCACTCATCTGGACTATTACAGTGGTATTCCTGCTGCCACTCCTGCCTCCGTACAATACATCCTGCACATAGCAGCCACAGAGTCAAAAAAAGAAAAAAAAAAAAAAAAAAGGAAAAAACCCGGATTGTATCATTGTCCTGTGTAAAGTCTGTTAATATTTCTCATTGCAGTGGGAATAAATTCAAACCAACCCTCCCATGGTTTACATGGCCCCATATGAACTAGCTTCTCTTCCACTTCTCCAACCACCCCCGTGCCCCTCACTCTGCTCTAGCTACGCTGGTCTCCTTGATGCCTCTCTAACATGTCAAGCCCTTTTCAGCCTCAGGGCCTTTGCCTCTGTTCTTTCTGCAAAATTTTACCCCCCATATCTTCCCACAGCTTGCTCTTTATCATCCATTAGCACTAATGGTATTTCTTCAGACAGGTGTTCCTGGCCTTTGTCCCCATCAGTCTTGGTCAAAGCATCTCATTCCCTTGGAAGCACTTACCACTATCCAGAATTAATTTGTTCATTTGTTGGCATGTTCTGTGTCTTTCACAGACAGAATGTGAGTTCCCCGAAGGCAGAAGCCTTGTCTGTCTCCTTCGCTATTGACGACAGGCCTAGCGAAGTGCCTAACGTGTGAGCACCCAGTAAGTATTTGTTGGATGAATTCATTCAACAGCTATTTTTAGAACCCCTACAATATGCCACCTACTGTTCTAAGTGCTTGACATTTTTCTGTGAACGAAACAGAACAGTACGTTTAAAGGTGGTAAGTGCTGTGGAAGAAGAGTTTCTCGGTGAAAACTTAGGATATTCCCCAGTCTCTTCCACTTGTGTGTAAAGTGGAAAAGTCATTTGCTTTGCAGACCCTTGAAATCTTGGCTTCTAGAGATGAAAGATGAGATCCTGAGCAATCTACCTCTTTAAGGCTCAGCTCCATTATCTGTAAAGTAGAGTAATACCCATATCACAAGATCGGTGTGAGGAATAAAGTAATGCAGATTTAATACTGTCTCATCCCTTCCCAGCCACCCACTCTCACCCTATTATTCCAAGGGGAGGACACATACGGTGAAGCATTTTCTCCCTCTCTGAACCCCCAGCATGCTTTAAAACAAAATCAGCCCAACTTTCCTGAAAATACTCAGTATATCCTTACTGAATAAATATGTGGACTAACAAGTGTATGGATAATTTCAGAGCAAACAAACAAAGCTACTTGTCTTCAGAAACAATGCTTTTTAAAAGACAGAGTAGGAAGTCCTCACCTTTCTTTAATAATTATTTTTCCCTCTTTATCATTTAATTCCATTTTACAGATCCCTACTGTTAAAGATGGAAGGATCTGCTATCCATTTAGTCTTTCTTACCATATGTAAAAGTAAAATCACAGAGATAATTATTTTATAGGAGGATAGAACATTTATTTAAATGGAAACACTAATCTTTATTTTCATCATGCTGAAGTGTGTGGTTACAAACGATTTTCAATAAAACACTATATATAATAAGCAAAAAATAAGTTAATACAATGTAAACCTTACATATAGTTTCATCAATTGACAGGTTTAAGAACAGACAAGCCATTTAAGACTTTGGAGCTACATCTAGTAGAAAACTGCAAACACTCAAACCTTATCAACCCCAAGTAAGACACTAAAGAGCTATCAAGACTTCTTCAAACCAGTTACACAAATACATTTTTCTTTTTGGTTACAATCCCCTGCTATGCACAAGACCACTGGAATGCTGTAACAATTACACATTTTAAAACGGCAAAAAGCAAAGCAAGGAGATAACATGCCAGCCTTATAGAAGCTGCCTTGAAAGTGCAAACTTTGCATTTTCTCTACCTGCACCACTAGGGTAAGTACGGGTACCTCAGACGACACGGCAAGATCTTGAGCATGCTTTCTATATCACACTGGTGGGACATGTACTGGAACCAGGTCTCCATGCCTTCGAAGATACCTCCCGTTTTAAACAGTGAACAGGCTTCAACTAAATATAGTGCAAATCAAATACCGAGGAGCAAAAACGACAGAATAGAGACCGCCACAGGTCGACCCGCTGCTTCTCCACCTAGCATCAGGCCACACGGGACAGACTGGCACACGGAAGTGACACCTTCTGTCTAGGGTTTGATATGACAGGTGGTGCGGCGGAGCGAGTGCAGGGCCACCATGCAGCAGCCCCGCAGCAACGCCCCGATGTTATAGATGGGATCCGTTCCCCCCCTCTGAGTACTGAACGCCCACAGCACGGTGGGGACCACGGGGGCCGCCACGGCCAGGAGATCCACCAGGAAACTGCTGCTCCAGTACCGCCCCACGACGCCCCCGCCGCACAGCGGGACCAGGCCGTTCAGCCTTTCCTCCGCGGAGCCTGCAAAATCCAGCTCTCTCATGAGGCGGTTCCCACGTGCCTCCGGACCCACCTCGGCGGTCGGGGTCTCCACGGGAGACAAAAGGATGGCGGAGTTTGGATTCCTTGGAGTTAAATCGACCACGATGGCAGAGATGGGCTCCAGGAAGCTTTCCATCGAGTCGGCCCTGGACTCAGCCTCAGGGGGCGTGGAGCTGGAGGGACAGGGGTCCTGGAGCTTGAGCACATGCCGGATGAGCTCGGAGACGGCAGGGCTGTAGGGCACCACGTCGGTCTGCACGGCCTGCTCTGCCACCGCGCGGCCCTCTTCCTGACCCTCCAACTCCAGGACCTTTGCCCCAGGGCTGGCACGAAGCAGCTCCAGGTCACCGGCCTCCACGGCGGCTGTCACCAGCTCATCGAACACATCTGTGCCGTGGCCTGCGCTGTGTTCCCCCAGCAGCTCGCTGTTGGCCCCCGGCTCCTCTGGGGTCAGCGCCTCGGCCGTCGGGCCAGAAGCCGTGCTGAGGGCTAAGCCCTTCTCCGGGGAATCACACGGAAAGTCGAGACACAGCTCGTCCCTCAGAGAGCCACTGTGCGCCATCTCCATGCTCTGAAGTAGAGACTCCAGCTTCTTGTTTTGAATGTTTATGTCCACAAAATACTTCTGAATGCCTTTGTCCTTATCGGCCAAGCTGCTCCTCATTGTTTCGATGACCTGTTTGAGCTGTTGGATCTCCTTCCTGGCTTCCTTGAGGGCCAGCTGGGCCTCCACCCGGTGGCACTCTTCCTCAATCCAGTCCTCCCGCATTCGGGCCAGCTGGGACTTCAGCTCCACGATCTCACTCTCCCTAGAGCCAGAGGAGACAAGCCCTGCTCAGAAAAAGGCCAACTGTGAAGCAGGCAGCAAGCAATTCTGGCGCCCAGCCCAGCCCATGCTCTCCCACCGGAAACATACAGGTTAAATCAGTTTTGAAATTTTATTAGCCCTGAACTGCCCCCTTAACTGTAAAACAGCTAAAATAATAACAGTAACTAGAATCAGAATAAAAAATGCTATTATTGTTTGTTTTTTTTTTCTTTTTGAGTGCCCGCCATATGTCTGGTATTTCACTAAGTTCTTTTCAGGCATTATCCTCTATTCGATACAGACCGACCTCGTTTGACTGCACTTTGCTTTATCGTGCTTCACAGATAGTGTCTTTTTTTTTAACAAATTGAAGGTTTGTGGCAACCCTGCTTTGTCAGACGCTGGTTAGCATTTTTTAGCAATTAAGGTATTTTAAAATTAAGGTTTGTGCACTGTTTTTAGATATAATGCTACTGCACCCTTAGTAGACTCTAGTGTAGTGAAATAACTTTTATATGTGATGAGAAGTGAAAAAATTCATATGACTCACTTTATTGCAATATTTGCTTTATTGCAGTGGTCTGGAACTGAACCTGCAACATCTCTGAGGTAGTCCTGTATTTAATATTGGAAATTGTTTTATTGGAACACATTAGTGTCTCTTAGCTTGCTTTTATCTCCATAGTCTACTCTTTCCTATGTCCACAAAACAACTTGTGGAAGGAAAGTCCATATCACTTTTAATTACCTATCAAAGGCAGAAGGCAGACTGATAAGCTTTAGCAGTGCAAAACAGTTCTGATCATATACCAATGATAATTTCTTAAAAATTTATTTAAATCATAAAAAGCTACATGTTGCAAGGACTTTGTGAAATGTTGATCATTCTATCTCCTCTCAGGCAAGATGACACTGGATCCATCCTACACTGAAGGGAATCTATTTTTTTTTTAGATCCTTCACAGGACCCTATTTCCAGATATTTGTCAAAAAATTCTTCCTTACATATAATTTCTTCATAGTCCGTATAAATATATGTCCTCATATTCTCAGTATTTATGAAGACCAGGTAGTCAGGATCCTGACATATTTGAAGAGATGCTGTAAGTATTGCTTCTTTAAGTTTAGGCTTGACTCTTCTCCAGTTTCACTGCCTTCCCATACCTCCCTCCCATGATTATTCAAACCCTCCCATAGATTCCTCAAATCATAAACCAAAGACTTCCAGGGCTTCCCTGGTGGCGCAGTGGTTGAGAGTCCGCCTGCCGATGCAGGGGACACGGGTTCGTGCCCCGGTCCGGGAAGGTCCCACATGCCGCGGAGCGGCTGGGCCCGTGAGCCATGGCCACTGAGCCTGCGCGTCCGGAGCCTGTGCTCCGCAACGGAAGAGGCCACAACAGTGAGAGGCCCGCGTACCGCAAAAAAAAAAAAAAAAGCTGGACACACCCAGAAAAAGCAGAGGATCCCTTCCAACCCAGGAGGGTTCCCTGGACCCCTGAAACAGCAGGATTATAAAATAGCTCTTTTGAGAGACTGATTTAAGAAATGTGACAAAAATTAAATGAAGTCATTTGTCTTCTTTTCTTGTGTCGGTTCATATTTCATTTTATGGAAAAAGAAAATGTCCTAAGCCACAGCGTGCGAGGAACGTGGATTCACCTCTCATGCAGTCGGCGCTCAGACTCCTTGAGCCTGGTCTTCAGGTGTCTCACTGTAACCTCTTTCTGCTGCAGAGGAGTCAAGTACTGCTCTGGACTTGGGGGTTTGACACCATGATTTTCACCACAGGACATGTACCTTCCAGATCGTCTGAAACAATCGAAGTAGCGACATGTTACTTTTTCTATAAAAAGAAAAGTTAAGGCACAGCTAACAGGTTGAGAAGAAATGGCAGCCGTTTGCTGGGACCTTAAACCCCAGCAGCGTGTGACCTCACTTCAAAAGGGGGACAATAATCCACCTGCCAATCTTAGGACTGTTCAAACTGGGAAGATTGGGGGCGGGGTGTTTGTGGAGGGGGGGGGGACAGGGGAGAGGGAGATTTTCTGTGGCCTAGGGATGATCTCATATAAAACAATGCACAATTGTCCACGGGCCTGCCTGGCAGTTCAGAGTAACAGGCTATTATGTTAAAGGACAGTGAGTAGGGGCAGGTGGGAGGGCAGGAGGGAGCGAGGTGACCTCGCTTCCACACAACGTGCCACTTGCCTAAAGGTCCCGATTGTTGTTAGTTGAATTCAGATTGTTCTGACATCAGTCCCTGGTGTGAGTGTGCTGACTTGGTGGAAACTTCCCTACTTCTGCAGGGAAAAAGGCTAGTCCAGTCTCACCAGATAGGTTTTGTAAGAGAGGCACCCAGTGCTCTACAAAACTTCCCTTGCTGGAATCTTGGCCCCTCTTAGGCCTGGCCAAGAGTTACTGCTCTGGGCAGTACTGTGCCCAGTACTGCTTTACACAGTACTGGGCACAACGTGGTGCTCAATAAACATCTGGTGTTTGAATGAATGAGCAAACACACGAATAGCTCTTCTCTGTTCGGAGGGAAATGCATAGGACCCTCCTACTGCCGCTGTGCCATTTTTACTGCCTAGCCAGGAACTCCTGGGACTGTGGAACCTTATTAGAAATGAAACTGTGGCTCGTGTCCTTTCTGCAGCAGCCCTTGAAGGATTAGCTGAGTGTGGGAAAGGAAAGAGAAGTGTTGTATGACAGAATAAGGCAGGGGATCAAGAGTTGTAACATTTAAAAAAAAATTTTTTTTAAAAGAGATGCTTACCAAGTAGGACAAACCAAGAGTCATGAATTGGGAGATAGACGGCACTCACCTCATGACGGGGCTGCAGTCACTTCCCTTGTAGGAGCCGGAGTTGCTGCTACTGGGGGAAGAAGGCGCATAAGTGGGATGGATGTTAACGGGACTCAGCTGATTCCTGCACAGCATGGACAGAAGGTCCTTCTCCCGTGGGGAGGGTGGGCTGTTGCCAGTCTTGTACGATGAAGCTCCATTGCTCCGCCCGTGGGGACCTCGACTGGGAGAGAAGCATGAAGAATGTTAGAATCCTTGGGGCTGTAGATACCCAAATGCGAACGCTTTGTTCCTTTTTAAAAGCTAGTCACCACTGAGGAAATCCAATCTATAGGGTTGAAAAGGGCAACATAATTATTAGAGCAATTTGGCTTTATGAGTCGCCTTCTTCCCACCTGCCCGATATTTTCTCTCCTGTGTCACCAGCACAGGCAACCTCTCCCTCTTCTATTCTTTCAAATAGTTTCTGACCATAGATTAAACCCAGCTGCCTGCTAAGAACACAAACCATGTAAAATACTGATTTGGTTTCGTTTCGTTCCAGAGGCCATTTTGAAGATGTGGCTTTTGTTCCAGTATACCTGTTTCTGTGTAAAAATATTCAGGTTTGGCTCACGTTGGGTAAGAAAATTAGGGTGCTTCATTTGGAGGATGGGGGAGAAGGGGTTTGCCCGTAAAGAAGAAGGAAAAAACAGGATAAATATAACCCACATAAATGTATCGTCTATAATTTTAACCACCTATTTTATTCTTTTTCTTTCCATCCCCAATGACATAGCACAACCTTTATCATTTAACTGCTTAAAATGTTAGCCCCTGCCTCTTGTCTTGCCCCTCCAGCAAGGAGGCCGTCCCTGTGGTGAGAGTGGCTTTTCCAATATGGAATTTGAGTATCGCTGGCCTCCTCAAAGCCATTCAGTGATTCCCCGCAGCCTCCAGAATAAAGGCCAGACCCCTTAATACAGCTCACAAGGTCTGGCCCCACCACCCCATCCAACGCACCCTCTGCTGTTCCTCCCCCTGCATTCCAGACGATGTACAGTTTCCTGATGGTCCACGCTCTCCATCATCTTTTTATTATTCTCTCTGCCTAGAATTGTTCTTCTGCTCCTACCCTGAGCCTCTGGGTACCTCCTACTTCAAGACTGACGGGAACCTACTCCAAGCAGCCTTCTCTGGACCCCTCACTCCCTCGGCCAGTGTAGGTGCTGTTCGCCGGTGCTTTCCAACACCCTGTGCAGGCTTCACCGTGGAAATTATCACAGTGCATCACCACAGCATGTCTGTCTGTCTTTTCCACTAGACTAGGGCATCCTGAGGGCAGAAACACAGCCTGTGCTTTTACATCCCCACTACCTGCTGGCACATGCTAGGTTCTTCCTAAATGACTGCTAAGGGAATAAACTGGGTTGAAGTCCTGGCACTGCCACTTACTAGGAACTTAGGCAAGTAAGCCACTTAATATTGGGGATATATGATAACTTTCACAAAGTTGATGTGCAAATAAATCAAAGAATGGATGTTGAGTACATTGGACAAGCTGTTAAGGGCAATTCAACTGCAGGGTACTGTTTCTGGATAAACTGTTTGAACTTCCCTGTTAATCTAGTTCCATTAAATTTGATACCCCGGAGTGTAAGGAAGCATCTAGAGAATGTTGAAATTACTTTAAATAGGGTAGCACGTCTATGTCAGGAATATATCTTGCTGACATTACAAGGAAACCAAAGGGAACAAGATACTTTTCATATAGCAGGACTTATTTTTGTCAATCCCTCTTTGCAATTTTGATTAGAACTGTATCCAACGGACACATCTCACTGAGAAACATGAGTGAATGTGAGTATGAGTGTGTGTGTGGGTCTACTTGGCTCCAAAATCACAATTACTTATTTAAAATCGAATACAATTTGAACTAGCAGTCAACCCAGTAAATCACATATAAATGAAACATCACCAAATTCTAAACTTAAAAAGTTCTTTCCTTTTGAAATCATCCACATGGACTCTGCCTCCTTTTTTGTGAGAAGAGGACATTTTATATGGAACAGATGGGCTGGTGGCTTTGTGACAAACCAACTTCAGCAGTTCTTTGGTGGGTGTGGGGCAGAAAATAATATGTACTCTGGCTTGGATGTGCCTCTCTATGCTTCACTTCTGTTGGCCTGACTGTTTCTTAATGTGGCTATGAGAAAGATGGAGAGTCAACCATTGCAAGTTAGGAGAAAGAGTAAGGAGCTATCCCTCATGTGGACCTGGGGAATTCTATTCTGAGTTAACCTTTGCTGAGAACCTTCTGTGACCCAAGCCTTGTTGCAGGTGCTCTATGAACACTGTTTCACTTAATTTTGACCATGATGGCAATAAGGCTTATGGCAATAAGACTAGTACAGTGATCATTTCCCTTTTATATTATGTGAAGTACAGGCAGTACTCAGTTATGTGAAATAACAGGCTCAGGGGAAAAAAAAAACTGGTTCAAGAACTCACAGCTCCCCTGGGATTTAAATCCAGGTCTCAACTCTACAGAAATGTCTCCAGCTTTATACAAATGGAATGTATTGTTTGGGTCTTGTAAACAGGTATATTAGGTACTGGCTAGGTATGTGGTTATTACCTGAAGAATTTACCACCGACTTCTTTAGTTTGATGCATGCACTAAGATGCACGATTAGTGACATACAAATTAAATGAGATGAGGATTCTGTAAGAACTCATCTGCTATACAGAAAAGAGCGAAAACTCTTCAAACTATCAAACATTAATAAGGTATAATTGAGTCTTGAAATATATTTCAGGAAATGAGTTATTAGGCTGTTTGTAATAGCTAACTTTAAAAAAAGAAACTACATGCTTTAAATTATCAGTTCTGTTCCTTACATTTAGTTTAGTTCAAATGCTAACATATGTGGGTACAAACTCATTGTGGATGATAATAAAAAACATTTGCAATGGGGAAGACAGGATTCCATGTTTGTCAAGGCTGTGCACAGGCAAATCTGACGCTACCTTCCTAGCTCTCCCCGAATCCCTTGGTCTGATGGACAAAAAGAATGCAGCCCACAGAGAGGAGATAGAATTCTGGTACCCCGCCCCCTTCCTGCAAATCTTCCTGCAAAACTGGAGAGAGAAAGGGAGAAGTGAAGAAGGGATCCTCAGAAGGCGCCCAGATGACTCTCTATTCTCCAGGCATTGCCCTTTCCTTCAGGTAACATCCTCACCCTCACCGTCACCGTCACCGCCACCATCACCAGCACCATGCTCACCAGCACTATTATGGGCTGAATGGTGTCCTCCCCAAATTTGCAGGTGGAAGCCCTAACCCCCAGTACCTAAGAATGTGACTGTATTTGGAAACGGGGCTTTAAAAAAGGTATTTATGCTAAAATGAGGCCCTTAGGATGGGCCCTAATCCCAATTTGACTAGTGCCCTTATATGAAGAGGAAATTTGGACACAGACAGGCACAGAGAAAAGACTAGGTGAGGAAACAGGGACAACACAGCCATCTACAAGCCAAGGAGCAAGGCCTCCACAGAAGCCAGTCCTGCTGACACCTTGATCTTGGACCTCTAGCTTCCAGAATTGTGAGAAAGTACATTTCTGTTGTTTAACCCACCCCCCGCAGTCTACGGTATTTTGTTATAACAGCCTGAGCAAACTAATACGATCATATTCACCACCACCACCACCATCAGCAGCAACAGCGGCAGCATCTTGCCCATTAGTATTATTTTTATCACTATTGACTAAAATAAGCATGTAATGGCTCTTTTCCTGAGTTCTGGGCACCGTGTTAAGCATTCATATCTATCAGTTCATTTAAATCAGTGAGGTTGATGCCATTATTACCCCATTTTCCAGAACAGGAAACTGAGGCTCGGGGCCCTGGGTCTTGCACCTAATAAGCAATGGATGCTGAACTCAAGCCCAGGTCCATCTGACTCCAAATCCCGAGCTTTTTTTTTTTTCTTCTTCTTACTTCTCTGCCTCTGATTAATCGTTTTAGCTTTGTTGTTGTTGTTTTTAAATTAATTATTTTTCGCTGCATTGGGTCTTCGTTGCTGTGCATGGGCTTTCTCTAGTTGCGGCGAGCGGGGGCTACTCTTCGTAGTGCACGGGTCTCTCATTGCGGTGGCTTCTCTTGTTGCAGAGCACGGGCTCTAGGTGTGCAGGTTTCAGTAGTTGTGGCACGCGGACTCTAGAGCGCAGGCTCAGTAGTTGTGGCGCACAGGCTTAGTTGCTCCGCGGCATGTGGGATCTTCCTGGACCAGGGCTCGAACCCGCGTCCCCTGCATTGGCAGGCAGATTTTAACCACTGCGCCACCAGGGAAGCCCTAGGATTCTAGTTTAAGAAAGAGAACTCCTCAGAAATATCAGCAGAGTTGGCCTTCTCTAAGAAGAGATGGTTTGTAAATCTTTTAAGTTTTGTTTTTAAAATTGCCTGTCAAAAGCATTCCTTCCAACTACCTCTGTCCTTCATTTCCCTATTAAGCATATATGTGATTTGCACATAATTATATTTAACAACTTTATGTTTAACACATCAATTTTTCATCACTGAGAGAATTCATGGATTCCAGACTAGAATATTTTCTCTAAGTCACTCAGTATAACTGACATTACCTTGGAATTTAACCACAAACACAAATTCCTTTGAAATGCTTAACAAAATTTGCTTGCTCTTCAGGCCGTTTCTTTTTTCTTTTGCCTCTCTGTTCTTTGATGCCTTGTACCAATGGGTATGTGCTAATTTCTTGAATGGGTGAGATAAATGGCTTATTCTCAGAGCAAGCCACGTCTGATTTGTACAGAGAATGTTTATAGTTACATCCTGTGATCCCAGAGGCACTTTATTTCCAAAATAAATGGTATTTATCGATTCTGAAGAACAACTGTGCTTCTTCACTGTAGACTTCACTCTTTAGTTACAAGTTTGTTTGGCTTCAGCTTTAACAATAAAACTCTGCACTGGGGATCTCAGGTCCCTTTATAAGTATCAGCCATATCTTCTGCTCACCTAAGAGAAGTGGGAAGCATTTGCTTGCTCAGTCCTGGAAATGCAAGCTTTTAGAAACTAAACAGCTTTTCTTCAGCAAGGAACCTTAAAAATCATGTGGCCCAATCTCCTTTTTACACATTTGGACGCTGCGGCCCAGGACAGTCAGTGACAGTCACCCCTGTGTCGTGTGGCTCACTCCATCGCTTTGTTCAGGTCCCTGCCCAGAGCTCACCTCATCACAGAGTCTCCAGGAACCAGCCTATCTAGAATATACCAAACATCCTATTACCCTCCATATCCTTTCCCTGTATTTAAAAATATATAATTTATATGCATTTATTATCCTTCTTTCTCTACTAGAATGAAAATAGTTTTTCATAAGTTTTGTTGACTGCCATATCTCTAGAAACTGCCTCACAGTAGATGCTCAATAAATACGTATTGAATGAATAAATGAAGCCACTGACGGCAGCAGAGAATCCTGAGGCTGACTAGCTGTCCCGCCAAACGTGAACAGTGGCTCCCATTTCCCTCACAGACCTTCTCTCCCCCAGTCCAAACAGCACCAATGGCGAACACCTGCTGATGTTTCAAGCAATGACCTCACACTTTACCTGAATTAACTAATTTAACCCTAACAATAAACCCTACCAGGTGGGTATGACTGTGGCCCTATTTTCCAGGTGAGAAAACTGAGGCATAGAGAAGTTGAGCAACTTGCTCAGGGCCACACAGCCTGTAGATGGTGGAGCTGGCATTCAAACCAAGGTAGCCTGGCTCCAGAGCCCTCACACTTAGCTATTCTGTTCTACTGCCTCTTTCGGTTGGGTAGGGGGCACCCAGGCCTATGAACTCCAAACTTTCTTCACCCCTTCCCCATGTGAACGTTGGAGGTGGCCAGAGGGTCACTATGCTTCTTTCACAAAGACGAAAAAGGAAGCTCAGCTAGAGGAAAGAAAGGGTGAAGTGAGAGGCTTTGCAGCTAAGAGGACAGATTCATGAAGGGGCGGCAGGGTGGGAAGTGGGAGCCGACTAGCCTGATCCTCAGGTGAGCACACAGGTGGGTAAGGGAAGGAGAGAGATGGGAGGGAAGGCGCCAGGGCTGCACGAGAGGGCGTCGCGGGCGGAGGAACACAGGGCAACCACGTCGTGACCAAGGTAGGTAAGGCTGGGAAAAGTACCAACTGTGAATCACTGTAAAAACCAGCCAAGCAAAAAGCACTCACTGAATAAGCATAAAATCGGAACGCACAGTAATCCAGGTGGTTCTAGAGAAACATAAAGTACAGGTCAGTCGCCCGCGTAACGCGTCTTAACAATTACAGAGCAGGGGGCAGGAAGCGGGCCTACTTGCGTGAGAAAGAGGACCGCTTGCTTCCCGCAGCAGACATGTGGACCTCAGGAGCCGAGATGCTGCCCGTGCTGCTCGAGGAGCTAAAATCGGCTTCGCTACCTGAAAAACAAGGGGGGAGAGAAGCATGAAGGAAATGAAACCCGAGAACACGCTGGCCAGTTCCCTGCCCTCCGACGTCCCTGGCTCCCCGCGTTTGCACACGGACTCGGCAAGTGGCCGGGTTCCAGCGCTCCCAGGCTCCCAGCGTTTTCCGCAAAGCAGACGAGAGAAGGCGCAGGCATGAGGGCGTCGTTTCATAAGCACAGCTTGGGAGCACAGTGAGGCAGGTTTCATAGATGCCGGCTTCCTGCAGAGGAGCAGCGGTGACCCGGGTCGGCCCCAGTGCCCGCCTCTCCCTGTGCGCCAGCACTCCCGGGAACATCAACGTGCCGGCCCCAACGTTCAGCAGAATGAAAAGCCTGCTCGTCACCCCCAAAGAAGTTTTTCCCAGAGAGTTTATCTTTAGGCTTTGTAGTCGTCTAGCCGTACTTGAGTTTGGCACGTTAGGGTCTGGAGATAAGCAACCGTCTAGAAGCTGTCATGGGGAAAGTCTGGGCTGCAGATAACTGCTCCAACCGGCACTATCTGATTATCCACCTTCTCTGGCTGCAGCTGCAGTTTTTCTATGAAGAACAGAACCTTGACAAATAGCAGGAACTGAACATTTCCAAAGAGAGTGAAAACAGTTCACAGTGACAGTGACAGAAGCTGTGAATGAAATTGAATAGTTTTGGGGGTGAGTGGAGGGGTTTATTAGTTTACAAATATCACGTTACATTTGAGCACAGACTAGAGTTCAGTGTGTAATTGGAAACATGCTGTGTGGTAGAATAACTAATATAAATTCACTTTTAACAAAAAAAAAATACATAGTTCTGCAATAGTAATAATGAAAACATTCCATGGATTGCCTGGGGAAGTGCAGGGGCCATGGAAGAGGAAACAGAACAACAGGAAGAAGAGAACCAGGATTTTTTTTTTTTTTAAGAAGAAATTCCAGATGTTTTTGGAAAAATCAATCTGATAGGTACACAATTTTATTTGACCTTGTTTCTCAACTCCTATGCCACAATTTGTGACTCTTCTGGTCTAAAACCCAGAGCCAGATCACATTTCTGAGTTGAGGAAAATATGAGTAATCTAAATCCCTTGCATTTCTAACAAGCAGTGATCAGTAATGATCATTTATTGATGATCGCAAGTCTTTATTGAGAGCACACCAGGTTCCAGGCCCTGTTCAAAATTCTTTCTATACTTTGTATCTGTTAATCTTGACAGCTTTGTAAGGCAGATATTAATCTCACTCTTCTACTATTGAGGAAACCAAAGCTGATTTACTTGTCCAAGACTTGTGGGTGATGAATCCTGTCCAGGACCAAATCCCATAATACCCCTGTGATAACATGTCCTCAGGAAGGCAGTGGTTAGAAGCAGGGGCAGGAGAGGTTCCTCTATACACTGCCATCTCCCCCACCGTCAAGATGAGCCATAGGGACAAGATGCAGCCAGACCAGCCCACTGGTGGACAGGTGCTCTCACTAATGGGGTGTTTTAGTGTTGCTGGAGGGGAACGTCAATGACAGCAAGGCAAAGAGAGAGAAATATCCCTTCCCTGGTTTCTAGGACCTCTCAGGAAGGTCAGCCTCTTCTGGGAAATAGATCAAGAAGGACCCCTTAGTGCAGATGACAGCAGTGAATCCCAACTCCCGCAGAATTCTGGGAGGATTAAGGTAGCAATTTATCAGAACTGGGACTGGCTATTCCTTCTGGATTTCAGAGACTTTTGTCTAACGATGTAATGAACTCCCAGAAGCTCCCTGAACCTAATTAGCTGCCTCTGAGTAATGTGTTGGCTAACCTGTAGTATTTAACAGTCTCAAGGGCTCGTGATTGGTAGTGCCATCCAGGAACACACTAGTCCTGACAGCCTAATTCAACCAGCCTTGTCTGCTAGTACATCACCAGGCTGGTTATTAAATGACAGAGGTGGACAGTTTTCAAAAATAGATCCTATGGTTGCAGCCACCAGGTGTAAGATATTATTTTCTAATGTAAAATTATTACTCCGAAACACCCAATTTTCACTCTTTAAAAGGTATGCAGAAATCCATCAATTACAATTTAACTGCCTGCATAAAAACGGAAATTCTATAACAGAAACAGACAATTGCTGAAAATCCACTGTTACCTCACGATGCCTCTGATCTGCAGTAATTATGTACCCTGAACTGAAGGGACAACTTTGTTCTAAACTTTATTGCTCCTGGCACTCAATATATTGACTCTTTACTGTTTGAGTACTATGATAGTGAAAAATGTATATGCTACTTAACTATTTCTGTTTATGATTCTTAAAAATATAAACTATTTCCAGTTTGCCTATTGCCATGTAAAGTCAATGCACTCTTTTTAAGGGATACACAGAAAAGGCAATTTTACTGTGTGATCTGAATATATTCTCCCCATTTACTAAGAAAACTCAGAATAAGGCTGGAGGCCTGAAAACCTATCTGGCAACAAAGACACCGGGAGTGAGAGGCACTCCTTAATGCATTTCCTTTAAACAGTGTATGCAACTAGGTGATTGCCATGGGTGCTGTATGTAGTTCAGTGCTCTTTTGGGTTACTAGAATCATACAAAGAGAGTTCCTAACCTAAAAACATAGGCCCTGAGTCAGACAGCCCAGGTTCAAATCCCACCTCTACTGCTTGCTAGATGGAAGACGTAGGCACATTACTTCACCTCTCTCTGCCTCAATTTCTTAATCTGTGAAATGGAGATTGATGATCATAGCGCCTGCCTCGTAGGGTTATTGTAAGCAATGAATATCTATCTGCCATCTTAGAAAAACACCTGATCTGTTGTAAGCTCTCAATAAATGTTAGCTGTTATTATTATTCTGCAGGGGTTAAAAAGACAACTTTTATTATACTATACATCTCCTTTGTGGAAAATTTAGAAAATAGCAACGATGCAGAGGGAAAAATATAGTCTATAATTCCATCACAAAAAATAGGCATGTAACTATTCAGCATTCATACTTAATACATTATTATGTAACCTAATTGTTTTTCTTTTAATATGTGAATATCTTTAAAACATGGCACATTTTGTTTTATTAAATCAATGAATATGTAGGCTATGTCCAATTTTTCTATCATTAGAAGCAAAAACCAGAAACCATCCTGAGCATCTTTTACATATTAATTCATTTATTTCTCATGACAGGACAGACCCTATGAGGTAGGGACAGCTAAGGCAGAGAAGTTGAGTGACGCTCACCAGGTGTCACAACTAATAAGAACTAGAGCCAAGAGGGAAACCAGGCCGTCTGACCCCAGGGTCCATGCTTTTTTTTTTTTTAATTATATCTTTTTTTAAGTTAATTATTTTTGGCTGCATTGGGTCTTAGTTGCTGCGCGCGGGCTTTCTCTAGTTGCGGCGAGCGGGGGCTACTCTTCGTTGCGGTGCACGGGTTTCTTGTCGCAGTGGCTTCTCTTGTTGTGGAGCACAGGCTCTACGTGCACGGGCTTCAGTAGTTGTGGCTCGCAGGCTCTAGAGCGCAGGCTCAGTAGTTGTAGCTCACAGGCTTAGTTGCTCCTCGCTCGGCATGTGGGATCTTCCCGGACCAGGGCTTGAACCCGTGTCCCCTGCATTGGCAGGCGGATTCTTAACCACTGCGCCATCAGGGAAGCCCAGGGTCCATGCTCTTAAACACGGGCTTAATGGCTATCCTTGGGCATACAAATTTACATCCTTGTTTATTTCCTTAGAATAAATTCCTAAAAGTAGAATATTTAAGCCATAGTATATACTCATTTTAAGACTTTTAGTATATATTCCATAGGGATTTTTTGGATGGCATCAGCCGAAAGCAGTTTTGGTGGACAAGGAAGTGTTTGCCCCCATCTGCCCGTGTGTAGACACCTGATGGGTAAATCTCTGATGCCGCAGGGAATACTTCGACAAAGCACAGGAAACAGTATTTGGCCATTGAAGAGCTGTGCTTGAAAAGCTGAAGGGAATTTAAAAATATGCATATCCAAGTCGTCCTCATCAACACTGTCTCCAACCAGCTGCTGGGGTTGGCGGAGCAGGGTTCCAGGACTCAACAGGGAGGATGCACTTGATGACCTTTAAGATAGTTGTGATGCCGATGTCCTGGTGATTACACACCCTGCAGCGGGCTTTCCAACTATCAGGGAGCTACGTTTTTTGTTCAGTGGTACTGCTGGATCCTCTCGAGAGGCTTTACTTTTATTCATAACCTTAGGGTAATAAGCATTCTGTGCATGTGATGGTAAGGCCGGGAATTAGAGAAGGAAGGGTAAATGGAAACAAAAAGAATATGGGCAAAGACTGATAACTAGATGTAGTTTTTAAAAACACTGCCTGTGATTCAGTCTCTTAGGACGTTATTATTTTTGCCTCCTTTCAGGAGACTGTGGATTCCTCATACATCAGAACATCACAGGCCTCTGAGAACAGAGCCATCCTGACGTC
Organism: Monodon monoceros; assembly: GCF_005190385.1. NCBI lineage: Eukaryota > Metazoa > Chordata > Mammalia > Artiodactyla > Monodontidae > Monodon > Monodon monoceros. Next base: position 25,303,128 of record NW_021703770.1, on the reverse strand, counting down.
TACGAAGCTGTATTAAGCCATCCTAAACCACTGCTTTAAACAGCCCCAAACCTTCCTTATCCTTTGTCACCACAAAGCTATCAAATTAATTCAGGTTGGCCACTTATATCCCCAACTCAAATAGAAGCAGCAAATTAAAACAAAAACAAAACGGAACAGTCCCCCATCAATTCATCCTCCTATCCCCCACCCCCTCCCCCCCCACAGCTACACAGATCTTTTATTTAAAGGTCTCTAGGGAGGAGAGAGAAGCCATTTTCACTGCAACCAAGCAGCACTATGAAGGAGCAGCTGCAGCAGTGGACACATGTAATTACAGAAGGAGCTACTCCAAGTATGTTCAGTAGCACTGACTCTTAGCTGCAGAGCTTTGCGGGCCCAGCCAAGGAATCCAAAAAATGCTTCACAGGGGCTTCCCTGGTGACGCAGTGGTTGAGGGTCTGCCTGCCGATGCAGGGGACACGGGTTCGAGTCCTGGTCCGGGAGGATCCCACATGCCGCGGAGCGACTGAGCCCGTGCGCCACAACTACTGAGCCTGCGCGTCTGGAGCTTGTGCTCCGCAACAAGAGAGGCCGCGATAGTGGGAGGCCTGCGCACTGCGATGAAGAGTGGCCCCCGCTTGCCACAACTGGAGAAAGCCCTCGCACAGAAACAAATACCCAACACAGCAAAAACTAAAAAAAAATAAAAAAGGTAAAATGCCAATATTATATATAAAAAAAAAATGCTTCACAGCCTAAAGAGGATTTTCGTTTTAGCTTTCGCAAACTATTCCCAGAACCCCCATAGGTGTTTATCTCAGAAAAAAACATATATATATATGTGTGTGTGTGTGTGTGTGTGTGTGTTTTCTTGCATATCAGAACATGTCTTTCTGAAAAATTGTAAATACCATTTCCATTTTATTGTAATTTCAGAAAAGATTTATCTTCATTCTGATTGATGTCCGTATGGAGCTGCCATCCAGTTAAAAGCATATATGTAGGGCTTCCCTGGTGGCGCAGTGGTTGAGAGTCCGCCTGCCGATGCGGGGGACACGGGTTCATGTCCCGGTCCGGGAAGATCCCACATGCCGCGGAGCGGCTGGGCCCGTGAGCCATGGCCGCGGAGCCTGCGCGTCGGGAGAGGCCACAGCAGTGAGAGGCCAGCGTACTGCAAAAAAAAAAAAAGTGATTCAAACTGCCACGAGGGCACGACTCTGTCTCTGAGCCCGTCTGTGTGTCTATCCACACATACTGCACTTCTTTTTTCTCCTAATAAATACTTTACTTGTTTCACTACTTTCTGTCTTTGTGGGAATTCTTTTTCTGCAAAGCCATAGGGCCAGGGCCTTGTCACTGACCACTGGTCTAGTGGCTAGGATTTGGTGCTCTCACCATTGTGACCCGACCTCAGTCACTGGCTGGGAACTGAAACCCTGCTTCAAGCCGCTGCAGGCCCAGGCCACCCAAAATCATATTAAATCAGCAAAAAAAAAAAACCAACAACAAAAAAAAACCCACAGAAAAATGGGCAAAGGACATGAACAGGCAGATGGCAAAGAAAGAAAAATAAACAACCAATGTACCTGAAAAGCCATACAATCTCACTTATAAAATTAAAAATGTAAATGAAAAAAAGATTTTTTTCATCAGATTGGCAAAAAAAGAAAATCAAAGTTTGATAACACTGGTATGTTAAGGGTTTGGGGCAAAACACTGATAAGATTTAGCGAGAGTGTGAATTGGTGCAATGTACATAAAAAAGAAAACTATACTGCTAGGAACTTATCCTGCACATAAGCGTTCAAAAAGACAAGTAAATTGTCCTTCAATACTGACTGGTTAAGTCAGGTGGTACAGCAACCTAAGAGGATACTCTGCAATCATGAAAAGGGGTGACATGAACCTGTGTGTGCTGAAGTGAAAAGATCCGGGAGACCTGTTTGTTATTAGACAAGAAAAACAAGATGCATAAGAGTGGGTGTGGCATGCTTGCTTCTGTGTAAACAATTCTTTAAATAATAAATAACTTGCTACATGCATAGAACATTTTTCTTGAGGGACAAAATAGAGATTTGTTAATAATGGTTTCCCTTGAAAATAGGACAGTGAAGATATAAAGAGACTCTTCATTTTATAACTTCCTGAGCCATTTGGCTTTTCTAACCATGTGCTTATATTACCCTTGTTATAAAAATTATAAATAGGGGTACAGTGCAATTATGGACAATTGATTTTTTTCTTTTTTCCTTAAAAAAATCTAAAAATTTTAAAGGAAAATCATTATATAATAAAAGTAATCATGGACTTCCCTGGTGGCGCAGTGGTTAAGAATCCACCTGCCAATGCAGGGGACACAGGTTTGATCCCTGGTCTGGGAAGATTCCACTTGCCGTGGAGCAACTAAGCCTGTGCGTCACAACTACTGAAGCCTGTGCACCTAGAATCCATGCTCCTCAACAAAAGAAGCCATCGCAGTGAGAAGCCTGTGCGCCACAACGAAGAGTAGCCCCTGCTCGCCACAACTAGAGAAAGCCCGTGTGCAGCAACGAAGACCCAACACAGCCAAAAATAAATAAATTTAAAAAATAAAAGTAATCACACCACATAGTGCAGTATTAAGAGGGCTTTGGAGTCAAGCCACTTGGGTTTGAATCATGGCTCTTCTACTAATTCTCTGGAGCTTTGAGCAAGTTGTTTACCCTCTCCCTGCCTCAGTTTCTTCATCTGTAAAATAGGGATGAAGATATTAATAGCGGGTATTGCTAAGGGATTGTGGGGATTAGGCGAAACATACAAAGAAATTAGAACAGTGTCTGGCGCATAGCAAGCACTCAATATATGTTAGCTTTTATTATTTCTAACTAGAATTACTGGTACAGTGGCTTGAGGTCCAGAAGACCTTTCCCTTAAAAAGCCCCACAATAGGAAATGCCTTATCTCACTCAAGTCAGGCATTTTTATAGTCACTCTTTACAAAAGGTGGTCTTCCCTCAGTGGAGAGCATGTTTCTATTTTTAACCGTGTGTGTGTGTGTGTGTGTGTGTGTGTGCGTGTGTGTGCGCGCGTACATAATAGAGTATGTATAAAGATCCATGGTTCTAAAACAAACTCCCCATGGACGCCTCCAAATATCTCTAGAGTTTCCCCTGGGTTAATGCACACAGGTTTGCAGCTCAAGTCTTGACAAGGCCAGTCCCCGGAGGAAGGGAGGGAGCGAGCATGGAAGAGGAGGCACAAGAGGGCCGTAAAGTCAAAGACAGCTCCATCATGGTCACTCCTTTATCTCGGCCCGGCTCAGCCACCTGTCCTTGGCAGAAATACAGACAGTCTACCTGCCGACCAAGAAAAGTATATGAAAGAACTGATAAGCAAAGAGGGTGTAAAGAAACTTCAAGAGGGAAGGAGGAAGTGAATGTTTCTGAGCAAGGCGAAAAGCCTATTCATCTCCCTCAGGGACTCAGGATCTAACTAGTCTCCTGCCTCACTCCCCAGGAAAATTAAGACTGCACTGGCCAACCTCGGCAGAGTACAGGAAGGGAGAATGGGTGCTGTTTGGCTTCATGAATGACTGCCCAGCTTCCCTGGGCCTCCTCTCGTCATTAGTAATAAATAAATAAGCGACCGTGTCAATTCACCAGAGATGGCCAAGAGGGGAACGCTAGAGAAGAGGTCAATCAATTCAACCCAAGGCCCATCGGATGCTTCTGGGGTCCTCCAGCACCGCTGCCAGGCATAACTCAGCATCACCAGAAGGGGGCGCCAGTCTGCAAGTTCACACACCAACAAGCTCTACCCAAAGAAGGCTCTACAAAGCCTGGCTACACCTCTCACTAGCCATGTGTTCTTGGCCAAGTGTTTTTAACCTCTCTAACCCTTAGTCTCCTTATTTATGTATATACGTATATATGTATATATACATATACATATATATATATTAAGATTAATTTACTGTTTAACAAAAATTTATTGAGCATCTGCCATGTGCCATGAGTCAGGCCCTGCTCTAGGTGGGTGATTCCTACCTTGTCGATTTGTTGTGAAGTTGAAATGAATGGGAAGTGAAATGCATGGAAAGTGTTTGACATGCTCATAAATATTAATCTTATAATTATTATTAATAATGCAATGATTTCTAAACCTTACTATGCATAAGGGTCACCTGGGAAGTTGAATAATAGTGCAGATTTCTGGGCAACACTCACAGAAATTCCACTTCAGAAGGTCGGGGGAACCCAGGAATCTGCATTTTACATAATTACGATAGATGATTTTGCAGCAGATGGTCATGGACACACTGTGAGGAGGGGCGCTCCAAAGATAAAGAGCACAGGGAATCTCTCTCCAGTCCAGCCAACTGCAAGAGCTTTCTTCGATGGGAAGTGGAAGGTGAGTGAACAGAAGTTAAGGTGGCCAGGCTGCCAACACGAGTTCATTCGTTCAAGGGCAAGGTACACAGGAGAGAAGAGTTTAACTTACAGAGTGATCTGTTCCCTCACCGCTCTCCAGAAGCACCTTCCTGGGCTAAAGGCATTTTCAGAGGATTGGAAGGGAAGGGGGGACATACAGAAGGTACCAGTTCCAGCCAAACTCAAGTGCACACATGTTCGTTTGTAAAGCTAGTAGGATACTTAGCAGTTGGTCCATGGTTTGAAGTCCTCATAATCCTGTTTTAAAGAGGAAGGACCGAACAGTTTGGACTTGGGGGTGTCCAACATCATTCAGCAGAGAGAAACACCGCACAATCCAGCCAGCTCTCCTCTGGGGCATCCCATCAGCCCTAACCTGCTGCCTCTGGTGTGGTCAAGGTGTCCCTGGCCGACAGGCTGAGTGGCACCAAAGGAACCACACAGGCATGCGGAGCCTCCCACACTGAACAAGCATTGGGCATAGGCCCTTTAGAAGGTGGGCTTGAGGAGCAACCCTCTCCCCCACTAAATGGGTCTGGGAAGGGTTGCATCCACAGTGGCCATGAACTTCATCTATATTGATTATCTTGGGGGCCTGGTAATAGCAAGAGCAAATCCTCCTTGAAGAAGTTTTCCCTCTTACATTTTCCTCATCTTTGATTTGTCGAATTTACTCAGCTGAATTTCTCCCACTTAAAAAAAGGCCAGCTGGTGAGCCTGCTGCTTCTATTTAAGGAGAAGTGTTTATCCAGTGTTTACCAAAGTGAGGTGCCTGCCCTCCGCGTCTGGCAGCAAAACCTAAATCAGGGAAAAGTAGCACTCAAGGTGGCAGTGGTGGGTTCGGAGCAGGGGTGTCATCACGGGGACAGTGGACAGGGGAGGATGGAGACCGTGAAGGGGTGGGGGAGAGAACTGGGGACTGACATGCCACCAGCACTACAAAGTCAGAGCAGGGCTGGGATTTGTGTCTGGGACTCTAAGTCCAGAGTATAAGGGAGAAGGTTAAGGATGGATCTTTTTCCAAGTCCCCTCATTTTCCACCCTTAGTAAGGCTGAACCAGTGCTGTCTGAAAGCAGTTTGAGACCAAGAATGGAACAGAATCACCCACTTGCTAGGAAGAAGATGACATAATTTATAATTTGCTGCAGAGACATGCAAGAGGGTTCTAAAACAGCATTTCTTTTTTTTTTTTTAAACCTCACTCTGTCGTTAAGCACAGTTTTTAAAATTGACTCCAAGACCTAACAGCCTTGATGGCCTCCCCTATTCCTTGTCACCGTCACGGCTATGTGACGGCCTGCAGGGCACACCATTCAAGGTCTGCTCTCCGCTCACAGGCTCCTGGGGGGCCACCACCCACCTCCCACACTGAAGCCGCAACTCACAAGGCCTCACTCCCTTGACTTTCGCAGCAGCACTGACCTTGCCCTTTGCTCCATTTAAACAGTCCACCAGTGGAATTACATCACTGGACCTTGTCAGCACTTGGCCGTGCTCCACTTCTAATATCTTGACATCCTTTCACCTTGGTTCCTAAATAATCTGTCCTTTCTCTTTCTCTCTCACATTTTCAATCCCCATGAAGTTGTTTCTCTTCACTTTTTATGAGGTAATATAGTTTAGTAGCCTCCGTTACTAGCTGTGTGACCTTGGGAAAGGCACTTAGCCTCTCTGTGCCTCACCTTCTTCTATGGAAGGAGAATGATAACAGTATCCTTCTTACAGAGTTGTTGTAAGGATTATGTAAACTAATATATGTAAAAGCATGTAAAAAGTAGGGCCTAGCACTCGGTAAGCATTTTAAAATATTGCTATTCTTTTTATTTTTCTTCTCACGATCTCCCTCTCTGAATCACATCTGGGTCCCAACACATGAAAGGCCAAAATCGGGAAGGGCTTGGAGCAGAAGCCAGGAGTGAGGTGAGGCTGGTGTGGGGTATGAGTGGTGAGCAAGGATTCAAAACAAGCAAGAAAATAAACAAACAGAAAAAGATTCTGACAGGAGTGTGGTAAAGATTCTTCCTCATCCCTTTAGACTGTAAATCAACGAGTAAATCCTCAGACTCAGGCTGTATTGACTAAACTCTCCAATTTCACAGGAAAGCCTCAAGCACACTAAACAATAGAGAGCTAATCATCGAACCTTCTCGTAGGGTCTGGGGGGTCACAAATAACGCACTCAGGAGACAACATCTCCACAAGGGCAAGATTTCATCAGTTCATATCTGTACATCCCACAGCTCTTTGCACACCTAGCAAATGTCAAGTTGAGATGCTGACCCTGTCTTCAGAAAGAGGCAAACGTCTTAGGAGGAATATAAATTAGATGCTAAAAGCGGCCAACAAAGGAAAATACTATTCCCTATTGGAAGGATTAAGATTCCATGGAGATGCCCAGTGAACTATCTAGCCTTTGAAACTATTCACGACAATCCAAGACTATAGCAGGAGGAGTCATAGAGATGGGCGTCCGGGGTGAAAGCAACAGCACGTGGAGACAGCACTGGAGGGAGAAGCAATGGCGGGAATGAGGTGATAAATTCAATTTAGAAGCAGGCTGGTTTAAAATCCTTTTCTAAGACACAGGCCCCAAAGTCTTATTGGACACATAGATCTTTTTAATTTCTAAAATTCCTACCTTTGCTTCTCTGAGAAAACATGTAAACATATGACCTTTCTCAGACAGGTGGATATAAAAGAAAAGGAAGCATACATGTTTTTCCTACTCCAGGGATACTAAAACCTTAGTTTTGTCTGAAGTCACTCTACTGACAATCTTTGATGATCTACTGACACCCACCCCCCCCTCCTTAGTGATTGCCATTTGTAAGCTGTACCAACTGAGACAAGAGAGTGGAGGAAGTGGCCAAGACGTCAGGTCACATAGTGCTGTGTGGAGCCCAAGCATGGACCTAGGGAGCAGCATTGCATTATTTTCTCTGCAACCCAGAGAGCTATTTTCCCACTTGCCCCCCCCCATTTTTAAATATTAGTTTCAGAAGCACAGAACTGGATTAACCAAATTCCTTGGTTCTTGACACACACTCATCATTAGGTCATGTGAGACTATATTTTCACTTACTGACTGGTTTATCTATTTTTGTTTTTGTTTATTTCTTCACACCTAATATTATAATAAATGAAGAAACCAGCCCCATCATAAAAACTAGAACGTCGACACCAACTTACATCTACTTCCTCATCCTATTGCCTGTTCACCACTTCCTGCTTTCATTTTTACAAAGAACAATCACATCTATTTGTATTCCTACAAGGCAGATTTTTTTCTTGTTTTGTCTATTTTTTACTTTTTAATAAACAGGTTATCATGATATGAATAATATTGGGGATGATTTTCACTCCAAATTATGTTGCTAAAATTCTCCATATAGCTGTAGTACATTGATTTGACTGCTATATAATAGTCCACTCTATGACCTACACCGTAATTTAGGCCTTAATTCTTATGATGATGAGAAGATGAGTTGGGTTAATTCCAGCTACTCATCTAGCTAGGCTTTCCATTCTGAATAAACATCTACTTGAATTTCCAGAGGCTCAAGTCTTCCAAAGAAAAAAAATCAAAAGAGTAAATCCACTTTTATGTAATATATTCCATGGACAAAAAGAAATGCTCTGTGGATCATTTGTTTTTACACATTTGTCTTTATATCCCTTTCCCTCTCATTGTTATGGAGAATCAAGAGTTAAATGTAAAACTAGACTCTGCATTACCCTAACCCAATTTTAGGACCCAACATGCCCAAGGTGACCCTTAGTCCTAGCGTTTTTCTGACCTGGAAACCCTATAATTTCAAGAATTACCTGATGTCGTATTGGGTTTGGCTTAGGTCACTCCATGACCTAGCCCCTTAGCTTTGGCAATGAGACCAGCCCATGGACATGAGAAGCTGACCCAGAGTTACTGGACCATGCATATAACCTCAGTGAGGGAGAAAACCCTTGTCCCTCACAGGGTGGAGGAAGGGGGACAGGTGGCGGCTTAACGCAGCCCAGAAGGTAGTTAAGTACCTAGTTCTAAGACCAAATGCTGGGTTTGAGTCACAGGTGAGGGACGTTTCTGAGTCTTAAAGCAGGCCCCACTGTTTTAGAGAAGGGGGAGCTACTGTATAAACGTCTCTATGTTAGAAAGCAACTGGCTTGGTTTAGAAATGTTAAAGGCAAAGCAAAGATGTCCATCTTCTTTCACATCTAAGCCTCTACATGGTAGAGCTGATGTTTGGTCGCTTCAAATCATCTTTGTGAATTTAACTAGGTCTGTGGAGCAGGTCTGCTAATTATAGGGTAGACTTTAAACCATCCTCTGCCCTAGAGTCACCAATCCTCCTCCTATTCCTCTAAGACAGTGGTTCTCAAAGTGTGGTCCCAAACAGCATCAGCATCACCTGGGAACTTATCAGAAATGCAGATTCTCAGATCCCACCCCAGACCTACAGAGTCAGCAACTCAACACTAAAGTTTGACAAGAACCCCTATTCTAACGCACCCTCTGGCTGAGATCACTCATATATCGGCTTCCTGAATGGCTGCCTCTGAGAAATAGAGCAGCTGGCTTGACTGTGATTTAAAATATAGCTGCGGGGACTTCCCTGGGGGTGCACTGGTTAAGGATCCGCCTGCCAATGCAGGGGACACGGGTTCGAGCCCTGGTCCGGGAAGATCCCACATGCTGCGGAGCAACTAAGCCCGTGCACCACAGCTACTGAGCCTGCGCTCTAGAGCCCGCGAGCCACAACTACTGACGCTCACGTGCCTAGAGCCTATGCTCCGTAACAAGAGAAGCCACCGCAATGAGAAGCCCACACACTGCAATGAAGAGTAGCCCCCGCTCGCTGCAACTAGAGAAAACCTGCGTGCAGCAGCGAAGACCCAACGCAGCCAAAAATTAAATAAATAAATATATTTTAAAAAAGAATAGTAAAAATAAATAAATAAAATAAAATATGGCTGCGCATCACAGCATACATTTTGGGAATCATTTTTACATATTTCACATTCAAAATGTGTCAGTTTCTTACTTTGCTTGGCACAATACCGAGTGTTACTAGCCATGCTTCATGAAACTGACAATACATATTTAACAGCTGTGGCTAAAAGCAGATTCTAGCATTGATGGGTTCCAAGAGAAAATATCTGATCTTTCAGTCAGTGATAGTGTGGCCTTGGCAATCGCTTAACCTCTCCACCCCTCAGTTTACTCACTCTAAAAAGGGATTCCATGCCTATCGCATGGCACCATTGTTAGGATTCAGTGACATAATGGGGACCGCCGTAAGTGTGCATTAATATTCCTCATTATTATTATTGGCCTACTTACCCCTATGTTTGGTATGTGTTGCTAAACGCTAAGTTTCTCTAAGCATTCCTGCGTATGGGCACCATAAATTTTTTTTTTTTAGTACAGTAAGTCCCCTACATACGAACAAGTTCCATTCCAAGAGTGAGTTCGTAAGTCCAATTTGTTCGTAAGTCCAACAAAGTTACCCTAGGTACCCAACTAACACAATTGGCGATACAGTACTGTACTGTAACAGGTTTATAATACTTTTCACACAAATAATACATAAAAAACAAAGAAACAAACAATAAAGAAAACATTTTAAATCTAACAGTACAGTACCTTGAAAAGTACGGTAGTACAGTACAACAGCTGGCATACAGGGGCTGGCATCGAGTGAACAGGCAAGAAGAGTACTGACTGGAGGAGGGAGAGGAGGTGGGAGATGGTAGAGCTGAAGGATCCTCAGCAATAGGAGACGGAGGGAAAGCTGCAACTTCACTCATGCCTGACGTTGATGGAACGTACGTTCGCATCTTTCAAAGTTCACAACTTGAAGGTTCGTATGTAGAGGACTTGCTGTACCATGACTTAAATAAGAAGGTGAAGACTTTATTACATGACTAAACTCTTAATATAAGTGATGAGTTTATTACAGGTCACCTGGCTTCTCTCAGTAATGGTCAGAAATGGCTTATTACGTTCGCACACTATTCAATGTGCTTTACGTGTATTCTCATTTAATCCTCACATCAAGCCTATGAAACAGGTGCAGTTTTATTCCCATTTTACAGATGACAGAAGGAGAGAACAGGTAATTTGCTCAAGGTTAAACAGCTTGTATATAGTGAAGCTGGGATTTGAAGGTGGGCGTTTAGGCTTGAGAAATACCACAATAGGAAATGCCCTGAACACTAAGAATGCACACCTGCACAAAACTTCAAGAGTTGGGGAAATTTTACCTTCCCTGTAAGTGCTTGTTTGCCTGCTCTTGTAAAGGGCTTGCTGAAACCTTTGAAAATTCATTTACAAACCATCTGCAGCAGGGGTCTTAATAAGATTATCACCCTCTGCTCTGCATCCCTTACCAGAGAGCAAACAATTAGCGAACACAGGCCACACTAGCCAGGAGACAGCTCTTTATTTTTTTTTAGTACATGAACCCATGGGGCTGAGCCATTCACCTATTTTCAACAAAAATAATAGGATTGAGTCTTCATTCTGAAATGAGAAGTTAATATATTGTGAATACACTTAAAAGATTGCCATTTTAAAACATCGAATAGATGGGGGTTTTGATGGTGTGATCTGAGGCCCATCTGCATCAGTGTCACCTGGATACTTGCTGAAAATAGATTCTTGACTCATATCCCAGATCTGCCCACTGACATTTCCTCAAGTCATTCCTGTAATACACATTTTTACAAATGCCCAGGTGATCTTTTACGACACTAAAGTTTGAGAAACACTACAATAAATGGCCCTGGTTTTCAATACTTAATAATAGATTGCAGCCACCTACTCAAATAGGTCTGTAGTAACTCCGTGATCCGTCTGCTTCTTCGCATCCTGAACGCTCCACCCCAGGCCATGATCATTTCTTGCTGGAATTATGACACAGCCACACACTGTGTCCCAGCTGCTCTGTGTGGCTCCAAGCATTCCATCTTCCACGCTGCTCCAGAGCATAAATCTGATTAGGTGATTCCCCTGTTGAAACCCTTTAATGGTGCCCGTGTCCTTTAAGATAAAGTCCAAACTCCATAGCATGGAGTGTCCGTGCAAGTCCCCCATACCTGGGTTATTTTCCTGTCCCTCTGGGACTGGCTAACTACTACCTGTTCTTCAGGTCCAGGTTAGCCTTGATCTTTTACTCCTTCAGGAAAGAGATTAGAAGCCCTTCCTTTATGCTCTCACCCCACCCAGAATTTTAACGAGCATTTATCTCATTGTACTGCAACCGTCTGCAATTTCCCAGCACACTGTCAGCTCCTTGAGGACTCGTCCATTATTGCATATCCCAGTGTCTAATGCAGCGTTAGACACACAGTAGGTGCTGTGGCCTTGAAAGATTTCACATCAAAAGTTCCTCCATACTCAGTATTTAGCAATGGCTCCTGGAAAGGCTCTCTACTGAGTTACCTTCCTCTTTCTCTCCTTTTAGGTTGGGTTGACGGCCTGGCGTTACTTACAGTTAGGATAAATATTCCCTCCATTTCTACCTACATCCTATATGCCCAAATCCCTTAAAATTCAAGTTTTCAGCCCGAAATTTAGCATGCAAAAACCATGCAGTCTGTGGGGAGACCTCTGTCTTGCTCATCACTGTATCGCCCACACCAAGCACAGTGCCTGGTATAGAACAGACTCAGAAGAATATTTATTGAATGAAGGAAGAAAGGTACTAAAAGAACTTACAGAAATAGTTGTGGAAATACTACCAGTTCTTGAGAAATCACAAAGCAAGAGAGATAGCCAGTTGGAGATGGACAAAAAGTACACAGATTATCAAAGCAGAGGAAAAAACAAATTCTGGAAATCATAAACTGCTTAGTTTGGTGTTTATCTCCAGTAAAATTGTAGAAAAGGTCCATCCCTTAATAAGGCAAGTAGAAGCCAGCGAAAGTTCACTAAGAACCTATAGATATAAAAAAACAATTCTCACTTCCTTTCTTGACAAGAGTTATGCTTTGGGGCTGCCACATAAATCAGCTACCTGGAATTCAGTAGGCATTTAGTCACAACACTTAGGAAAGTCTTATGAACAAGGGTGACGTATGCACTGGATGACAGCACAGTTCAGGACCCAGAGGATGTTGACTAATGGACTGTCTGCCAAGCTCAAGGGAAATCTCCAGTAACGTGTCACCTGGCTCCGTCCTTGCCCTTATCCTATTTTAACATGCTTTATTAATGACATGAATGAAAACACGGACGGCCTGGTGCTGACGGCAGACTAGAGATTACACAAACCTTGAAGGGATAACTAAAACAACAGATGACAGAGTCAGACAGTAACATTACTAGCCGTTGTGTACTAAAAGCCTACTTCATCAAGAACTCTATCTCTGCTATTTTCTTGAATCTAAAGATGTATGTTCTAAAGACATACAGGGTGTAGAAGAGGAAACTGAGGTTCTGAGTGGTGATGAGCCTTGCCCAAGTCACAAAGCTAGTAACAGCAGAGCTAGCCCTTCTGACTCCAGAGTTGGCTTTCTTCTTCGACCACTCTTCATGGGACCTCGTCATCAGAATTCACAAAGATCTAAGAACTGGAAACCAAGATGACAGCATTCAGTTCAGTCCATTTCAAATCCGTATTGAGCTGTGCACAGGCTAAGGCACTGGGAGGGGGGAAAACATGGAGAAGTACAATCCCAGTGCTCAAGGCTCCTTTCAGGAGGAGACAAGCTATAGAGACAAGCAACTAGGATACGAGAGGACATGCTGAGTGCAATACAGAGAGAGGGCACTAAGGTACCACAAAGGAGGAAGGAATACTCTCAGACAGGGTGAGTGGAACAGGGCAGGGACTATGTCAGGGAAGAGATACCACTTGAGATGGGCCTTGAGCAGCCGGGGGAACACGACCAACTGCTGGGGGTGCAGAAGGAAGCAGATCTTTAGTGAACGGGGGTGGCATGAACTGAAACCCAGAGGAAGGAAAACACAGGGCATATTTAGAATATATTGAACCCCTTCTTTGGCTGGAGTACAGTGATCAGATGAGAAAGCGCAGCCAAAAGGGTGAGTTGTAGAGAGCTGAAGAATGTAAAGCTATGCTAAGGGCCTCTACTCTGAAGGCAAGAGGGAGCCATGGCGAGTTTTGAACAGGGTGTTCACATGAACAAAGTGATGCTTTATGGAGATCTTGCAGCAGTAATATCTGGAGGTGCGACTGCAGGCTGGAAGGCAAGGCAGGTTACTATTACAGTTAGAAACTGGGCCGTAAGGGAAGAGGGAAAGAGTCCTGACTACAGAGTCCCTCTCCACATAGCTCTTAGGTTCACAAACTTAACCACATAGGTTCAAAATCATTTAAAACCCCAGGTGAACTAAAGGCTTTAAAACAGGAAAAGCATAAAGCAAGTTAAACATTAAGAGACACCTCATCTTATGTTACACACTTGACTGCAGTTCTACCCACATAAAAGAACAACTGAATGGTGATATGTATATTTTCTGTACAACCAAAGAGGCAAAAAACAAAACAGGAATTTATCTCAGTCAAATGAAAGGAAAAATGTCTCTTGTATGGCCCAAGGACTATGTGAAAAACTGCATAATCTAATCAGAATGGATTGAGCTGCTCCAAGATCAATGCTGCATTTACCACTGTGTAATCCATGTTTAATGCAAATATTTTTTATTTGCAAGCACAAATGTCAATGAAACAAAAATAAACAAGCTGGGTAAATTCTGGCCATTTCTGGCATCTGTACAGAGTGTTAGAACAAAAGCAAATGGAGCGAATGGGTTTGTTTTAATTCAGACATGTGTTCAAGGAACTAAAGTGAGAATTGCGGAGGCAGGGAAAAATGAAGTCACCTGGAAATGTTTCCAGAAGAAGGCCTGGCAACACAACAGAGAGGATTTCTGGATGAGGGGAGGGACGGGCTTGGAAGAAAGCAGATGCGAGGCAGGTGGACCAGCTCCCGCACTCTTCCCTGGGACAAGCAAGGCCAGCGGAGCCTGGCACCTCCCAGGGAGGGGACTTCACCCAGATGCTACGCTCCCACTGTGCCTTCAGAGCTGGGTGCTCGCTGGGCAGAGAGGCAAGGCACTCTGCGAACCAGCTGAGCTTCCAGCAGCAAGCTCCCACGGTCACCTCACCCCACTGTTTAACCCAATGAAGACTATTTAAACTCTCAAGCTTCTGAACGAAATGTTTTTGAATGTCCCTCTGAAAACATCCTCTGCTGATTTTTGTGTGCTGCGTAGCATTTAAAAAGAATGAAGCTCTCTTGTGATCAGATTGTACTCTGCACACAAATTATGCTCTGCATTGCCATGGATTTGTTTAATGGAACCTTCCCTAGGATCTCAACTCAAAATGACGTCTGGCACGGAGCACACGTCCCCCAGCCAACACTTGGCTGGCCCAGGTCCTCTGCCCCACCCCCAACACAAGTCAACTTTTTTTTTTTTTTTCCCCCGCGGTATGCGGGCCTCTGGGATCTTCCCAGACCGGGGCACGAACCCACGTCCCCTGCATCGGCAAGCGGACTCTCAACCACTGTGCCACCAGGGAAGCCCACAAGTCAACTTTTAATTCAAGTGTACTCGGTGTTCTCTAGTCTCTCCACCTCTCTCCTCCCCACCCCACAATGTTCTAAGAAAAGCCAAAATGGAATGGAAAAGCAAAGCTGATTATTACAAAAATATTAAGGCCACTCTCTTTAGGACCACTGGAGAGTGTTCGCATGGCGATAAAATGAGGAGGGTAAGTAGGAAATGGTAGTCTCGAAGTATCCCCAAACAATTCAACAGTATGTAACTCATTCCTGTGGCCTGCTTCTATAAGCACCCCAAAGAGACAAAACCAACAAGGCTCAAAAGGAACAAATCCACTAAAACTGAATTCCAATATCTCCTTGGTGTAGAGCATCACAAAAATATCTTCTACGCTCTAGCAGGGCATATCCATCTGTTTACAAATATCTAGTAAGGACCTACTAAGTTTTAGGCACTGTGCTAATTATGGAGGGCACAAAGGCAAATGGCTCCATGTTCAAAGTTTACCCCTGTGCTCCAACATATTTTTAGGGACACATACCTAAGGTGGTAAAAATTATTTTTTAAATGCAAGGAATTGATAAAACACACATTTGAAGACAGTAGTTACCTCTGGGGAAAGGTAGAGAATGGGATCTGGGAGAGCATACAGGCAGCTTCAGTGGTGGTAATTCTTGAAGTGAAAGGTGGGTCACAGTGTTTGCTTTATTGTTATACTGCATAGCTTACGTGTATGTTATATCTGTTCTTTATCTGCGTCATATTATATACATAATATTTTAAAAGAAATAATGCAGCATAAATAA
This sequence comes from Monodon monoceros, assembly GCF_005190385.1. Taxonomy (NCBI): domain Eukaryota; kingdom Metazoa; phylum Chordata; class Mammalia; order Artiodactyla; family Monodontidae; genus Monodon; species Monodon monoceros. Next base: position 25,287,396 of record NW_021703770.1, on the reverse strand, counting down.
ATTTTAAATAGAAAATAAAATGGGGGTGTGGAAGAAGGAAGGAAGGAAGGAAGGAAGGGAGGAAGGAAGGGAAGGAAGGACGGAAAAAAGCATGGTCCATGTCCTAAAGAGGCTCACATCCTAGTAGAGGAAAGAGCCATCTAAAAAATAAGTATTAAATACAACATGGTAACCATGACAATAGAATTTTTTTAAAACTCTAAGGAAGTACACAGTACTAAAGTTAACAGCAATGGCATGTAAAATTTAGATCCCCAAGTGTCTTTGCACTTAAAACCGAGTTTTACCCTTTATAAGTGTCAATATAGCATTACTTCCCCTGGGACTCTTTTCAGAACCCCAAAGTCTGGGTTCCACGGCCCTCCTCTGTGTACTCACGGGACCTGGTACTTCCCCCAGAAACATATCACATCACACATGTACAGGGAGCCCTTGGTTTACTGTTGTATTTCGGTGCCTGGCTCACTGGCTGGCACATCAATAGGTGCTGAAAAAACCAATGAGTTGAAGCAACTGACAAAGGATTAATCTCCAAAATATACAAGCAGCTCATGCAGCTCAATATCAAAAAAACAAACAACCCAATCCAAAAATGAATGGGCAGAAGACCTAAACAGACATTTCTCCAAAGAAGATATACAGATTGCCAACAAACACATGAAAGGATGCTCAACATTACTAATGATTAGAGAAATGCAAATCAGAACTAAAATGAGGTATCACCTCACACCGGTCAGAATGGCCATCATCAAAAAATCTACAAACAATAAATGCTGGAGGGGGTGCGGAGAAAAGGGAACCCTCTTGCACAGTTGGTGGGAATGTGAATTGGTAAAGCCACTATGGAGAACAGTATGGAGGTTCCTTAAAAAACTAAAAATAGAACTGCCATATGACCCAGCAATCCCACTACTGGGCATATACCCTGAGAAAACCATAATTCAAAAAGAATCATGTACCACAATGTTCATTGCAGCTCTATTTACAATAGCCAGGACATGGAAGCAACCTAAGTGTCCATCGACAGATGAATGGATAAAGAAGATGTGGCACAAATATACAATGGAATATTACTCAGCCATAAAAAAAACAAAATTGAGCTATTTGTAGTAAGGTGGATGGACCTAGAGTCTGTCATACAGAGTGAAGTAAGTCAGAAAGAGAAAAGCAAATACCGTATGCTAACACATGTATATGGAATCTAAAAAAAAAAAAAAAATTGTTCTGAAGAACCTAGGGGCAGGACAGGAGTAAAGACACAGATGTAGAGAATGGACTTGAGGACCCGGGGAGGGGGAAGGGTAAGCTGGGTCGAAGTGAGAGAGTGGCATGGACATATATACGCTACCAAATGTAAAATGGATGGCTAGTGGGAAGCAGCTGCATAGCACAGGGAAATCAGCTCGGTGCTTTGTGACCACCTAGAGGGGTGGGATAGGGAGGGTGGGAGGGAGAGGTAAGAGGGAGGAGATATTGGGACATATGTATGCGTATAGCTGATTCACTTTGTTATACAGCAGAAACTAACACAACAATGTAAAGCAATTACACTCCAGTAAAGATGTTAAAAAACAAAACAAATGAGTAGCATTACTGGGTTCAGGTCTGTTAAGTGGTGGCTGAGACTGAAGAGAAAAGGAAGGGTGGAAACGCTAAGTTGGAGAATCCTATCCAAGACTCAAGAATGCCCCAGCTTTGCACAGATAAGACCCCTTCATTGTCCCTGATAAGCTGGGCTCGGCAGTGTAGAAGACCACAGCACCGCCCGCAGATCCTGAACCACTGCTCTCTATGCACTAATGTTTCTCAGCTTGGATCCTTTGCTTCTTCCACAAACGCTAAGGGGAAAAACATTGGATGTCAGGCAGTAATCCAGTATCAGGTTCAGGCATAGCCTCCATCTCTCAAGAACAGTCAGGCCTGCCAGTCGCCTGGGCAGAAATGAGATCTTCCTGGCAGAGGCTTGCAGAGCCTGCATATCTCAGCCACAGGGGTGAGCACAAGAGGCCAAAGATGCGGGAAGATCCAGTTTCTCTGAATAATGTGTGCTGCCACACAAGACAAGGGGACATCCTTCCCTCTGAAACTGCCACAAACTCCCTCAGATGCAAAAGGACTAGGCAAATAGAACTGTCAACTGAGACCTCAGAATGCTCCTCAGATGTCAACAAAAGGATGTGATCCCCAGCTCATGACAGCAGCACCAAGCACCTAACAAACACTTGACAAATTGTGCACTGTCAGAGCATGTGCCTGTCTGATTAATAACAATGGAAAAGGAAGTGGGTCATTATTTTGGTCACGGACCAGTATCATACAGATAAAAGGTCACCGTGCTAGTGGGGATATTGCTATGGGTTTAATTTTTGCCTTGAAACATTGCAAGAGACGGCTTATTCTAGCTTGATTATCTGAGTGATATTGCAACAGAAATCGTGTTTAGCAGAATATATTTAGCTCTGTGTTTGGACATACAGTGAGTCCCAAGTTCCCAACCTCTAGAGACCTCATTTTAAATTGCATCCTACAAATGTCCTCCCCTTTTTTTCCATTCAAGCAAATTGGTATAGCCCTTGTTCTACTTGCCACATTCTTTCCAGGGCAAACAGATGGAAGGAAGAGAACATGCCAGAAAGAAGAAATGGAAACTGAAAATGACATTACAATGAAAATAAAGCTGCAAAATATTATCTGGGTCAACTCTTCATACGTTTTAAAATCAGCACCAGCAGGCTCTGCACATATGGCATTGGTTTTATATTTTTTTGGTTCAGATGTCACACAGGATTAGTGCAAAAGGAAAAATCCCAGCATGGAACCTATTTTTATACAGATTAATCAATCATTTCGCATCTCTTCCTTTCCCATCATTCCCCAAACTTTCAACTTAATGAAACTGCTCTCATTCAAAATATGTCATTTACTGCACTCTGAACGGAAATCCTTTCAGGAAAGGAAGTGGGCTTAGAATTTGAACCTAGGTTTTTAAATGTCACATTTTTAATTCAAGTTATAAATATTAACTAGACTTATGCTATGGCCCAGCCCCTTTTAGCTTACAGCCATTGTGGAATCCTACATATCCCTCAGTGGCAGCAAAACAAACTGGCAAACATTTTATTATGTAGATATAGATATAGCCATTTAACGAAAACAGAAAGCCACACATTTGAAAAGAGAAACCTACTGCATATTTCACGTTTTGTTCTGTTGTCTACATTTTCAAGTACATTGAATGTCATAATTCCCATCGGAAAACCAAGCACACAGTTAGGTTCTTAGTAAGTATTTGCTAGGAGATTTGATAGGCTGAATGGCATCAAACCAAAGAACCGTTCAGGTTATTCGCTACAGCCTCCCTTAACCACAAGGCATTGTGAAAACGATGACGATGACGCTTACAGCGATCATAGTGCAACAGCAGTGACTATTTAGTGTATGTCATGTGCCACGGATGACGCCACTGAATTGTCAAAGCAGCCTTGTGTCGTAGGTACTATTATTATTCCATTATACAGATTAGGAAACAGAGAGGAAATTCCGATATTTTGAGGTTGAAAAAAATTAGATTTTTTTCAAAATTAGACAGCCTGAAATTTTCAAAATTAGACAGGCTGAAAAAACCATACAATGCTGGTTTTCAGAGATGGGCAGAAGAATTGATCACAGACACATTGAAAAAGGGAAATGGAGCCTTATAATACTCATGAGGTGAAAAACTTTGGAGAAAGTGTCATCGACATTGTTTCCAGGTCTCCAAAACCATGATCACTACAGAGTTCATCATGCACCTTTATTTGTCTGCTGCCCCTTTGATGGGTGGAAATTATATTTATAAAATATTAAGGCAATGACCTAAAGCTCGACCTCAGTGACAAAGTCAGAGCCAGAGGAGCCACCAGTAGGTTCACATCCTCAAAGGGTGGTACCTTTTCACCATTTGGGGCAATTAAAATTGAGCCATGACTAACAGTTAGAAGAGATGACATTACACTGGTTGTCCTTTGCATGAATGGTCAGTCATGAGTACAGAAAATAAGAGACATTTACAGTCTAGTGTAATACTCTGTGCTCCCTCTTTTATACGATTAAAAATGAATCTCTCTTTATAACAATACAGTACATGTTCTGCTTTTTGTTTAGAGCTGCTAGATGCCAGCTACCTTCTGTGGACAGCCTGAAAATCTAATTTTACACAATTTTAAAGTTATTGAACTAGACTTAGTGTTACCATACACACAGTCTTTTGTTTCCACTAATTAATTTTAACACCACAGGCATTAATCATTTGCCCAGCAAATGAAAATTGCTTTAAGGTGACTCATGTGTTTTACAACATTGCAAACCCAACCCTTATGCTCTTGGAATGTACAGTAAAGAGGAAGTATTAGAGCAAATCAGTTAATAAAAAGAAAATTCTTCCACATCCCAATTCCACAGTCATGAAGAGTTTTAGAATTTCTACTGGATGCTACATGAGAAAAGTAAATTAAAACTGGTTAGAGAGATGGTCTCCGAATAATTTCCATGGTGAACTGGCAGATATGAGCACATGAGCGAGATCTCTCTTGACAATAAGCACATCGAGTTTCAGTCTACACAGAGGCCCACTGCAAACTCTGTGCAGTGCCAATTAGCATTAACTGTGGCTGTGCTCATCTATTCCCATAGCACGTCGCTGGGTAAGGCCAAGCTCTGCATTTACAAATGCAGCATGCAATGCTCAGAGTTAGAAGAGCATTCTAAAATGTAATCGTCCATGGTCAATCTTTTTCCCTTTGGCTTTGAATGGCAGACTCACAAATGACAAGGGGTATTTAAAACAATATATGTGTGTATTTTTAAAAGTTTAGATCCAGATTCTGCATTCAGAATATCTGGAAGGCGAGTGGAAAATTTGTTTTTAGACTACACTTTTAGCCTACCACAACTAACTTGACACACACATATACACAAAGAGCATATGCTCTGGGATCCAATATAATTATTTACTTACTGTGACTAATATGACTTACTTAGAAGGTAAGCTCCGTAGACTTTCATGGCAAACACTGCCTCTGCAAACAGCCTCCCACCACAGGCTGGGCTATGTCTTGTGCAGAAATACAGTGTGTGCAGCTCAGCTCATCTCTCCGTGGAGTACAGTCTCAGAGTGGGGTATCCATGGAGACCGAGCCTCCTACTTGTGCAGGGCAAGGAAGTTACTCCGCTGGGCACCATAGCAACAGGAGGCAGAGGGGAGGTTGGCCAATCAGGGAAGAGCACAGGAGCTTCTCCCTGGTGACTGCAGCATTTCAAATGAAACCATCGCCCTCATGAATGAACACAAAGCATTTAAGGAAACATCAAATTGTCAAACAGAAGTAAATGCGTACACAACAGTCAAGGCTAATCGTTTGACAATTATGGAGCAACATTGTGAGTCTTTCTACAATGATTAAATCCCAAAGATCAAGGAAGAAATTACATCCAAACCCCACACAGTCCTACATTTAATGGCAAGCATGTGATGCTTTGAGGAAAATACTTGGTGTACTTCATGAATTCCAGCTATTTAAATATGCAAGGCACTTCACAGTGCTTCCCAGGAGACAGGAACAGGAGACATCCATTGTTCTGATGGGGGAGAATGGAGTCGAGCGCTCCCTAGGACAACTGTTGGCATAGCGCTTCCAAACAGGAGTTTGCTTAGAGTAATAAGCACGTTTATCAAGCTTCCAGCAAAGCCCTCCATTGTATCAGAATAATTCTAACTAAGAAGGCATCCATGATAAAATAGGGCCAATGCAGATAAGACGGTGAGTGAACATTCAAATGCCTTAAAGCTGTGCTATTTGTAAACTCTCTTCATTTCTCATTTAATCATGGTAACGATCATTTATTGAGCACATACTGTAGACTAGGCAAATACTGTAACTAGAAACACAACTTCTTACCAGATGCAGACTCTGATCTTTGCAAAGATACAGGATGTTCATGTTTACTTCTTAGTGCTGTGTAGTATTTACTCCACGCATATACAGGCCTATCTCATTTCATTGCGCTTTGCTTTATTGCACTTTACAGACATTGTGTTTTTTTTACAAACTGAAGGCATATGGTAACCCTGAGTTGTCAGATGATGGTTTGCATTTGATAGCATAAAGTATTTTTAAATTAAGATATGTATATTTTTTAGACATAATGCTATTGCACATTTACTAGACTACAGTACAGTGTAAATATAATTTTTATATACTCCGGGAAACCAAAAAATTCATGTGACTCACTTTATCACAATATTCACCTTATTGCAGTGGTCTGGAACCAACCCACAGTATCTCTAAGGTAGGCCTGTACTCTGTTATATACTTAACATATTTTACGATTCTCACAGCGACCTGAGAAGGATAAGCATTAATTGTTCCTCCATATTATAAAAAAAAAGAGAAAACATTTCCTTATGTTTACAAAAGAAACTCTCCTGCCCACTGACTCCCCCTCCCCTCACTGCTGGGCAGGTGACCTGGTCCACCCTATTCAATGTCTAAATACAAGGTGAGGTACCTTCCTCCTTATATTAAAGTTGTTCCAAAGCCTCTTATTATAGAGCTCTCTCTTATAATTACCTTCTTTGAACAAAAAGTGTCATCTGAAAAAGATACATCAGTCTGAATTGACCTCAGTCGGTGCTAGTTTGGGCCGCCTTCAGAGATCAACTGATGGGATTGTTTAAAATGAAGAAGGCCAAGAAATTCAAAACCAGATTTTGTAATTATTCCTGTCATATGACTCCTCCAACCTTTTAAGGATCAATTTAAATAGCAATAGTCAATGGTTAAGTTGTAGAGACTGAAAAACATATTCTTTGCTAACTAAACTCAGTAACTGAATAGCTTTGGGTAGTGACGGATACTTACATTGCATCTACAGGAAAACAGAAAAACCAGCTGTCCCGTGCTATCCATGGATGTTGTGACAGCCTGCTCTTTGCCCTCCAATGTCCACCTCATTCTCCCCTTCTTCCGTAATAATAGGTGCCCAGGTGACTAAGATGTCCTGGGATATAATTGGAAATGACACGTGTCACTTCTGTGCTCTGACCTTAAAATGACTGGGTGAGTATCCCCCGGTCCCTCTCCCCCTTCCTTCTGCCTGGTATAGGACAGCTGACCTGACACAGCTGCCTACCAGCCTCGGTCAACCAAACACTTATGTACTGTTTTATGAGACAGATCAACTCCTGTCTAATTTTAACCTCTGGATTTGGGGGCCTCTTTTTACATTAACTTAACTCATACCCTCACAGTACTTGTAGGCTTGAAAACAATACCCAATAAAAGCACCAGACATGACTTCGAAACTGCTTTATATTAAACAAATTGGGCAGCAGTGAAGATAATTTGCTCTGGAAAAGATGGCTGAGTTGAAAGGTAGCTTGAACGATAAGCAAGACAATAAATTTTTTATATTAACTATGAATAACAAGATCAATGTTACTAAATTAATAAGAGTATAAATTGGTATGTTTAACTAAAAAAGTAAATTTAAAAAACCTATCGGATATTGACTATTTCATCCATCTCTAAAGGTTTACTCCAGTTAGCAAATAAAATAAAACATTTTTAATCTCATTAGGAAAATGCAGGGCCTTATATTCTGTCATGTAACTGTTTCCCTACACTTTGCTATTTTCACTGCCTTCTCATTAATGTACCTGCTTCCAGTTTCATCTCTTCATAATCCGAGTTCCACAGAGCAGCCAAAAGGATCTTGAACATATACATTAAATCGTCTCTCTTAAAACCAGCCAGAGGTTCCCATTGCTCTAAAGACACAGACCTCACCTGCGACAACTCTTCTCCCTTCCTAGGTCACTGCTCTGCCCACTGCCCCCCAAACCCTCCCCAAATGTGAAGGAATATGACTAAGTTCTCAGCTCAACTGTCATCTCCCCAGACACTCCCTGCCCCATGCCCATGACTGTCTATAGCATTACCTTGTTTTCCTTGTCACTATCTGAACTTATCTTGTTTGTCTGCTTGTGTGTGTATCAGCCATCTCCCCATGTTAAAGGCAGGCTCCAAAAGAACAGGCATCTTTTCCGTTTTTTCCACTCCTCTATCCCGAATGCCTGGAACAGTGGTGTCAGCACAGCGTAAATGTTTAATAAACACTCGTTGAGTGAATGAATGAAAGCTGGTCAATGTATAGCCAGGATTCAAACTGAGGTTTAGCAGAAACCTTACACATGGTGAAGTGAGGGTTGCTGTCCTTCAGACTCCTACACAGCGATCACCTTCCTGCAATGCCACACTCTAGTCCATGCATCTTGGAATGTAAGCCCGTTGCAGTCAGCTTCCTGAAGCTTACCTCACTTAACCATGGGCTGCATTCACGTAGCTTGCTGCTGTCCCTTGGCTGCGCTCAGATACAGGTTCAGGTGGTAGTAGACCTTAATTCATTGAATTACCCAAATGAACTTACATGACTTTTGCTCAACGCGTAACTTTTGTCAATAACCCTACAGTCCACCCAAATGCCACACAACAGATTATACTGGCGAGGAAGAAAGAGAGGTCAGAGTACTTATCCCTCTGCCTCCTTTCTTGTCAGGTGCTTTGTTCCTCTACCAAAGTACACGGTTCCCTCACATGTAGCCTGGGAATTCTCTCCCTCTGGGTCCTGGGTATCTCGACCTTCCTCTGGCCTCTTCAGGATGGGGGAAGGGCTCCAAGCCATTACCATCACCATACTTGTTGGATTTCCTTAATCAGGCCCATTCCTGTGTATGCAGTCTCTTCAATAAACTCTTCTCAATCAAGACAAAAAAAAAAAGCCCAACCTAAAGAATGTATCTGCATGATTTATAACTCTTAGTTTATAGGTTTGTGTGTAAAAGAAGTTTCCAGGTTTATTTCTCTTATGCTGGTAGTTGATAAATATCTTTAATGGTGGGTGTGTGGTCTGCTGGAGTGTCTGCTACGTATGAGAGACCCATAATGCTTCGTTCTCAACACATTAGAGCACTTAGCATCTGGCAGGCTCTCACACCGGTAGCTAGCACACTGTACATGCAATAAATCCTCGTAGACCTGGGATCTGGATGGCAGGGCCTCTGGGAAGAAGAAGATTATAATTCACTAATTCTTAGGGAAAAACCATTAGCAGACCATTTGGCACCGTTACATTGATTGGGTGCATCATCAAAAGCACAGATGGGAGAAAGGCATGAGAGTAAATATGTAAGTAATCCTGCCATAAAGATAAATACTCAGGTCTCCTCATCATATTTAAGCTTTTTTTCACTGGTCTGGTCTCTGCTGGGGGGAAGGGATAGACTATAAAATAGTTCACCATAAAACATTCTCTGCTGTATCCTGGGGGAACGTTGTTTCTCTCAGAGCGAAAGAAAGTTTCAGAGATCGATTTCTGTATCAGTGCAAAAGCTCTTGTTTAAGTTGACAAAGCCTAATGATCTTTGTTTACGAAAGGATTTTATTTTTTGCGAAAAGTATTAACGACATGCAGGGCAGCACATAAAACATTGTGACAAGTACAGAAAGGACTAGTTCATGATTAAGTAGAAAATCCTGAAGACCTTAACATTTCTTTGATGTTGACATCCTCAGGGTTTATTTTACTGACCTGCATCCAAACAGCCTCCTGTGTTTAACTTTCTGTATTTCATTGAAGTTACACTGAGGTTCACTGATTCTGTTACCAGCAACAGCTAGCATGATCTGTATATGGACTGTATCAGCTAATCTATAGGGCTCTACAGATATTTTTTAAAAATCCCTGTCTTATATCAATACATCTTTCTCAATTGTCACACTCTCCTATTAATTAGGAATAATTAAAATTATTCCTTTGAAGACAGACCTTAGATGCAGTGCAGTAGTTAAGAGTTAGAAGCAAGACTACCCTGTTGAAAATCCATTTACAAACTGTGTGACCTTGCATGAATTAACCTCTCTATGCCACAGTTTCTCCATCTGTAAAATACGGGAGAATGATATCACTTTCTCACACTGATATTGGGATTAAATGAGTAAAGTCCTTGGAATTTTGCCTGGGACAGTCAGGGCTCAATAAATATTAGCTAAAACAATTTTTAATCAAACTTCAGAGTCATGCAAGCCCACAATTACATTTAATATATTCTTCCAGATATCTTCAGTATCTGAAATAGACTTAAGCCTTTATTTGAGGCTGGGCTTTGCTGCTGGAAGAACTTTGATTGAAACTGTAAGCTATTAGAAAAGTACTGCCCCTTGCCAAAGAATGCAGCATGTTTCCATTTAACCAAAATCTCTTTTAGCACTAAAATTTTAATTTTTCCACTCTATGAAAACATTTCTAAAATGTTCAATATTTTCCTGCCCTCATACACATTATTTTCTGCCAACTCCACCATCACACTGACTCAGTCTGTTTCTGGAACATTAATTATTGCATTAAGTGCTACAAAACATTTAAAGCCTGAAACACTTAGAAGGCCACTATGCTTTTCAGTGGTCTTTTGTCTGCTTTTTCATATTTTCCCATCTCTTTCTTCATTGTCAAGCCAACAGCTGTCAATTAATGCTCTTTTCAGTGCCCTCCTATAGCAAACACTCCCCCCCATGTTATGTGAATTGGGAGACATGACCTGCTAGAATTTTGTTTTAAATAAACATATAAGTTCTGTGGATAGTTTTAAGGGTTTTCCTGTAAACAAAGTGCAAGGAATTTCTGATATCTATTTTAAGAGCAACAAATGACCATTCTTAACATTTACTAAGGAGTTACTTTGTGCTAGGTCCAATGCTGGGCATTTTACATTCTTTAATCTGTTTAGTTGTCACAATAACCCATTTTACAGATGCTGAATACCAAGTTTCCGGAAGATAACAAGTAGCTGAAGAGTGCCCAGTTATAAAGAGGTGGTATGGAACTGTGAACCTAGTATACTGGGCTCCTGACTCTGGTGGTTAGAAGGTGTCCCCCCAGCCCTGCCCTCCCCTCACTTTTTTTCTGAAGAAACAAACTGGGTAAGCTGTGAGTCTCCTCTTTGTAGCTCAAATTATTTTAAGAATGTATGTCCCACCCGCACCCCATCCTGTAAATTGTCTCTTTTATTTCACAGAACTAACTTTGAAGTGAAAGGGACAATGCTTGTGATAAGCACGGGAACAGCTGCAGGCTATCGGCTGTGTGTGAAAGAGCCTCAATCTACTAAGGGAACCAGTGTTGATTAATCATTAACCCAGTTGGTGCCTTCAGAGTTTTCCAGCAAATGCCTCTGAATGTGGGAAAGCGTCTTCTTAAAGAAACCCATCCTCTGTTGTTGTTGTGAGGTTATTACAGTTCATCTGGCCAGGTCTCTGATTTCAAAAGCCTGGGCGGTGTCTGATGACAAGGGAATACTAACTTAGTCTGAATGCTGATGGCAGAGGTGACATCTTTCAAATGCAGATTTCAACATTTCAGTTTCTAAATGTGGGTTTCTTTTCAATTATAGTGACCCTAACCATTTGCTCCTGACCTATCTCCTTAACCGGGAGGTGTTTTTTTCTCCCTTTCACATTTTCTAAATATTTGTTTAAATTGTGTAATTCTTTCCCAGCTCTCCCACAAGCCTTGTGTAGGAAGGATTTAGTACTTGCATTTGTAGAACAATAACACTGGGTCTTTTTCTCCTTTGGGTTAAGATGCTCCCCAAGTAGAAAATCAAGCATTAAAGGAGGCCCAGGAATGTCATTTAATGTCCTAGCACAGAAATCCAATTAGGCCTTTCCTTTCTAGGTGAGAAAAATCTCATCAGGAAAACTGACTGTGAACTACATATAGGAAAAGCACCTGGGAGAAGGAATGGTAGCACCGCAGATCCCTAAAAAAGTATTGGGATTTTATATACACACTACTATATATATAAAATAGATAACTAATAAGGACCTACTGTATAACACAGGGAACTCTACTCAATAATCTGTAATGACCTATATGGGAAAAGAATCTAAAAAAGAGTGCATATATGTGTGTGTATAACTGATTCACTTTGCTGTACAGCGGAAGCTAACACAACATTGTAAATCAACTAGACTCCAATAAAAATTAATTATTTAAAAAAAAAGTTCCCAATCAGAATGCCTTCATTCCCTTCCTTTTAATCTGTACTGCAGCCCAGATTTATTGTAGTTTTCTGCCTTAAATGATAAGGTCCCTAAGAGCAGGGATGATGTTGAGGTCATCTTTGCTTATCTTTCCCATGTTCCCCCCACACCACACATGATTCCTTGTACACTCTATTCTCAGAGAAGTATCTACTGAACACCTACCTGATGACAGACATTGTATTACACTCTGGAGATTCAGTGTTAAATGTGTGCTGAGTTGACATGAAAAAGGCAAAGCCATTATTCAACTGAACTGCAGGGGTGTTTTCTTCCGCTCTTTGGTGGTAATTTTTAATTAAATCTGCATAGGCATTAAGTGATAGAAGCCAAAATGACAGAAGGCTCACTGCCTCCAAGAAGTTCCAACACGAGTCCTGCTTGGAGGAAAGCCGGGCTTTCATGCTGGGCGCGTGCCACAGTACCCTGCTGGAGAGGTGCTGGCGTGCTCAGCTCACCTTTCAGAGCCCTTCCTGGCATCCTGTGACACAGTTCTCTTCTCCTTCTGCATTAGATACTCAGTAAATATTATTAGCTCTTTATCTGAATGACCAAAGGGGCATTTCTATAACTCCCTTCTGAGATGAACAGCAGTTTCCAGAATCTAGAACAACGGACCTAAAATAAAACGAGCCCAGGTTAATGTTAAAGGGCCCTTGAGCATCTGTATAAGAGACACTAATTGCTTGCTATTTTAATAAACTGGTATTGGTCCTAATGAGTCGATTTATTTAAAAAAAGTAGAGCGCACATCAAGAGCGGAAGATGAGTTTAGGCTGAGGGGAGATGGTCACCTGGGGACAGAGGAGGCGGAACATTTTAACCGGAGAGCAGTATCTTCTTGTGGTTTAACAGATTATGTCTCTGCATTTTATAATTTTTGGAGTCACCCAGGGGCCTCGGTTCCAGGATTTCCTCTCTTCCTATTTATGAGAATGACAGATTTATTCTGCTGAAAGTTCAGAGAACTATAGGTCACGGTGCAGACTGTTCTAAATACAAAGAGCTTACTGTCCAGAATTGGGGCCCAGTCAAAAACTCGAGCAATGGTTTTTAGTGATGACATTAGGAATTTCAGGCAACTAAGAAATAACCTTTAGGGACCCCTGTGACCTTGATAAAATGCAAATAAATCAAAAAATCACGAGTTCAGCACTGCTTAGGTGATACGTTTGCCTCTGAGCAATTAAATCAGAAGCAGTTGACAAAGGCCCTGTTTCAGGCTCTGCCTCTGGGCAAGGGTCATTAAACTAGGAGTCATAAATCCTAATAAAGGAGACCCATGAAACCTCAGAAATAGTATGTGATATTTTGTGTGTGTTTTTCTGGAGTATGGCTCTGTGGCCTTCACTATTCTCAAATGATCCATTATCAAAACAGCATGAAGAACAACTCTTGTTTTCTTTCCTCCCTTCTTCCCTCCCTCCCCCCTCCTTTTTATTCTTTTTGTCTGCATGTTCTTCATGAAAGCATAAGGCTTAAACATTCTCAGCAAGACAAGTAGTTGATCTTTAGCAAGTGAGTATCTTCTGTAGGAACCAGATTTGCTGAGGGTGGATTCTGTATATACACATAGGGTTTTAAATCTTTCGTTAAGATATGATTATTCTTATTATGACTATTGAAACAAGGAAGGGCAAGGATAATCTTAACTGCCATTTAAACTTAGGTTGTTCTTGCTGCACCACACTTTTGTCTTTTTTCACTGTTTCTTTGTATTGTCACCACCGTAAAATGTTTTTGGAATGGGGCCAGGGGGTGGAGGGGTGGTGAATAACAAAAATGAAATAATTTCAGGTTGCATTCAAGTCCTACAATACCTTCACAATAAAAATCTACTTTTTCTTCACAATCCATGAAGCGGACATTCTTTCCTGCAGCATTTCATATTCTCAATCCCATAGCCTACCTTTGCTGTTGAGGTCAACCAATGTTGATTGTGCCCTCGATACACACCGGCCCCTGTGTGCTAGGAATACAAAAAGAGGATGACAGGGCTTCTGCTCTTAAACTCACATCCTGTATGCTACAGAAGCAGACTCCATTGGTGACTGCTCCCAGGTTAAAAGAAAATTGAGAACATTTCTCAAAGGAAGATATACAAATAGCCAATAAGCACATGAAAAGATGCTCATCATCGGGCTTCCCTGGTGGCGCAGTGGTTGAGAGTCCGCCTGCCGATGCAGGGGACACGGGTTCGTGCCCCGGTCCGGGAGGATCCCACATGCCGCGGAGCGGCTGGGCCCGTGGGCCATGGCTGCTGAGCCTGTGCGTCCGGAGCCTGTGCTCCGCAACAGGAGAGGCCACAACAGTGAGAGGCCTGTGTACCACAAAAAAAAAAAAAAAAAAAAAAAATGCTCATCATCTTTAGCCACCAGGGAAACGTAAATCAAAAGCACAATGAAATACCACTTCACACTCACTACAGTGGGTATAATCAAAAAGATAGCCAATAACAACTGTTGGTAAAGATGTGGAGAAACTGAAACCCTTATACATTGCTGGTGGTTTGTAAAGTGGTGCAGCCATTTGGGAATACAGTTTGGCAATTCCTCAAAGGGTTAAACATAGAGTTGTCATATGATTCAGCAATTTCATTCCTAGGTATATACCCAAGAGAACTGAAAGCATGCACAAAAACCTGTATATGGATGTCCATGGCACCATTATTCATGATAGTCCCAAAGTGGAAACAATCTAAATGTCCATCAACTGTGAATGGATAAGCAAAATGTGGTCTGTCACCACACTAAGGCAAGATGTTAATAATAGGAGAAACTGGAAGTAGTGGTAGTGAGGGGGGATATAAGAACTCTGTTGCTGTCTGCTCAATTTTTCTGTAAACCCAAAATTGCTCAAAAAAAAAGTCTATTTTAAAATGTGGTATATCCATACAATAGAATATTATTGAGCCATAAAAAGAATGAAGTACTAATACATGAACCTTGAAAACATTATGCTAAGTGAAAGAAGCCTAACACAAAAGGCCACATATTGTACGATTCCTTTATATGAGATGTCCAGAACAGGCAAATCAGACAGAGGGTAGGTTGGTGGTTGCCAAGGACTGGAAGAAAGGAAAAGCAGACAGTGACTGCTAATGGGTATGAGGCTTCTTTTGGGGGAGATTAAAATGTCCTGAAATTGGACAGTAGTGATGTTTGTATGATCTTTTTTCTTTTTTTTTTTTTTTTGCGGTATGCGGGCCTCTCACTGTTGTGGCCTCTCCCGTTGTGGAGCGCAGGCTCCGGACGCGCAGGCTCAGCGGCCATGGCCCACGGGCCCAGCCGCTCCGCAGCATGTGGGATCTTCCTGGACCGGGGCACGAACCCGTGTCCCCTGCATCGGCAGGCGGACTCTCAACCACTGCGCCACCAGGGAAGCCCTGTATGATCTTTTGAATATGCTAAATACCACTGAAATGTACACTTTAAGAGGGTGAATTTTATGGTATATCAATTATTTCTTAATTAAAAAAAGGAGAACTGAGCTGGGGGAGGGAGGAAGACAGTTCTGGTTCTTGAGTACACAAGGTAATGGTTTATTTCTCGGCTATAATTACAGGACACTCTTCAATTCATTGTCTCTGTCTTAAATATTGGGGGTACCCAACACCTTTTTTACAATGTCCATCTTTCTCTTTTATGTGCTGTCTTCTCCATTGTGTACCATTCTCTTTCTTTTTTATATTTTTCCGAAGCAAAGGACTGTTAACAAATTCATCATGACTAACATTTACCAGGAACTATTAGGAAACAGGGGATTTCTTCTTCATACAGTTTAAGTTTTGCTCTCAGACTAAACAACATTCTCTTTGGTTGACCAAAAGCAAGACGAAGAATAATCCATTAAGATATGCTATGCATGTCAATTATTCAGGAAGAACAAAAGCAGAGAGAGATGGAAGAGGACACAGGACCTTCCAATGGAAGCGTACACAGGACCAACCTTTGGCTCCACTGAAATAAAGCCATCTATAGCTCCTTGCACGATAATGATATCACCAAACAAAAATTAGAAGACAAATGTAAGGAATGGGGCTCATGCAAGCCATTAATCTGTCTTTTCAGGCTCATTAATATGTATAGTACAACTGGTGATACCGTAGAAAATAATGCAATATAGGGGTTGTCTCTCAATGCCAATACTCAGGTTCTTTTATTTTCAAGTTATAACTTTAATTTCACTAAAACTATATTTGTTCATATACTGTACATATTTCTGAGATGGAAAATATTTATTTATATATTGCAAGTTCTGAGAACTGACCTTTTCTGATGTTCATGGCATCTCATTCACTGTAATAAAAATCTCCATTTCACCTCATAGCTTTTACTATTTTGTAATTATTGAACATTCTATGTATATATATATTGAATATATAGCATCATATTCATATTTAAATCTTTAAAAGCAAATAAAATAACTAGGTCAGCAAGTATGCCCAGCCCTACAGATGTGCATCAAGATAACCTGTTCTTTTCACAATTTGTGCACACTTTAAATGGTACCAAGTAATTTCTTAGTATAATTTATGCTAGACTTAATTATATAGTTTAAGTGTCTGTTAGACCATTCAGTTAACATTTCTTCAAATTTCCTCCCTTTTTTACATGTCTTTATAACGGACACATATGTCACTATGCATTCTCAATTATTAACAACTAGTACAGAAAATATTCCACTCTATGCTCTACCTCTTTTACTTAAAAAAAAAAAAAAAAGATGTTTCTGGGTGCTAGGTACAGCATTAGTGTTCCCTACCTTGATATCCAGGTGTTTCATTTCAAATTTCATTTGAAATCCCTCTAGTCATATTGCTCCAATAAGAACATGAAGAGTTTACGTACACTCACCTGGCTTTACAAGGCCTGACTTTGGTTCCTTCTTATGTCGAGCTGACTGGATGCTTCCCTCACCAACCATTCCAACTGTGCATTTCTTTCTGATAAAGTCTTCATCACTTCCAGGGCAAAAGCCAACAGGGCTGCTGCCAGCATCCGAGGGCGTTTTCACGGGAGATACTGACTGACTACTAGGACAGCCTGTGTCATCTGGAAGACAAGAATCAATGAGTGTTTAATGAAGAGGGAGGAAATCAATAATGGCAAAGGGAGGGCAGGCAGTGAGCCATGCCCACACGCGCTCACACACGTACTCTGCTCAAAAGGCCCAGGTTGACTCCTGTGGGTGACTTGCCTTTTATTTTCCATATTCTGGCCAATCGTGTTAACAAAGGAAATATCAGCTATTATAAAACATATTTTAAGGCAAAACCTTACAAGATTTTGCATCACAAATATTTCTGTAACATTCTTGTTGTCAAAACCTAAATTAGTTTGTTTTGACCCTTGAGGTAGTATACTTTTGGGTCATAATCATCCATAAATTTTTGATGGGATAGGTAAATAAAACGTTTGCCAGAGCAATTCAGGATTATTAATATGAAGTCTTCGGGGTTGTCGGTGTTAGGAAAAAGTTACTTGAATATTATTGACCACACCCAGTTTTTGATTACTGGGCCCATCAAGTGGTTAACAGAGTTTGATAGAGGCGAGAGCTGGCTTTAGGAGTTCAAGGAAGCAGAAGGCAGTGATCCTGTTTTATTATAAAACACACTCAACCCAAAATACATCAGTCAGATATATTGCTGCTTGGGGTAAATGTGTAAAATAAAAATGATATTCAAATTAAAAATATTCCCTCAACTTTCAAGTTATATATTACTACCATGGTCATTACTATAAGTTAATATGCATGATATGAAGTGACCTGTGTAGATGCTTATTAAGCAAACAGGAAAGTCACATTGCTGACTCCTATAAATGCTTTCCATATCTATTAAATATTTATAATGGTTGGTTAATTCATTTATACTGTGGTGAGAACTGTATGGGAATTTAAAGCCAATCAACATTACTTAACAGTATGTCTACTCAAACTAATCAATTAGTGGTAAATCTTCACTGCTAAATAATTCTTTATTACATGGAAATATTTTGATGTCAGAGTTATTTTAGTAACTAAGTGGGCAAAAAAATGAATAAGGACATTTAGTACTAATAACTTTTAGGACTCTTACACTTTTATAAATATTAAAGGAACTAAAATAATTTGCCATCTACCAAAGGCTATCTTAAAACTTCATAGCTTGAATGAAGACAGAAACAGAAGTAGTTCTGAATAAAATATACTGGTTGCCTGAATTAAGATGACTAGAATCCATCTAAAAAGTAATTGCCTTTGCTTCATTTTTGGCCTTTATTTCAATTTTTATTATGAAATATCTAAGTTCTTAGAACAAAGTGAACTTGGCACTAGTAAAATGATGTATTTCTCTTGTATCTTTTTTGACTTTTGGACATATTAGTCTATATAGACCTCAGTGGTCTGTTTCTGGAAGTAAATGGTTTTTAGTGCACGGTTCATACCTTCTGTCTTTGTTGCTCTTTTAAATGTGCTATGTTCTTCCTGAACTGAAAAGACTTTGTCCCTGAATCACGGTGATGAGACTCCTCTTGGTCACTACTGCTCAGCTATTTTGCTATTGTCCCTGGCTTTCTCCTACATTTGCATGTCCCATGCTTCAATCCAAAGAAATCTGAGTGCAAAGTTGCTCATTACTTAGATTCCAGCACTTTTAAAAGGTTCAACAGGTCTGCACATGGCCTTAGGAGAACCTGGCTCCTGATTCCTATCCCAAAGCAGAGAAGCTCAAATGATTGAGGTCTAATCGTCCAAAATTACCTATTGTCTTTAAAAGTATTTCCCTATGAGTCAGTTCCATAAATTACTTCTTTTAAAAGAGAGATGGCCCAAATTAACAAAGATCCATGCTTCAGATTCTCTACCCTAAAAGGTAATTTTTCTTGAGAACTCTCAGACTCAAAGGGACAAAATTAAACAATTTCCAGTATTGAGAAACACCGTCGAAATTGTAATTTAAGTAAACAGAAAATGTGTTTTGTTCGGTTCTACTATCATTTTGCCAGAGTTAATAAGAAGGAATGTGGATATGTCATGTTTTCAGTACTAGTCATTTCAAGGATTAAGTACTAGGGTCTGATTAAAAATTGGGAACTGAAGTGATTCAGAATGGTGGCAGTTTAGGGAACGCAGTAGCAATTTTTCACCTGGCATGTATGCCTCACCTGTCATCAATATTTACAGCCAATAACTCCGGGGGCAAGGACTGAGGAGATGAATACCTAAATAAATCTTTAACTTCAGGTACCTCGTACAGCAATTGGAATCATTACCTAGTAAACAAGCGTTCATTTATCACCTCTTAACTGTCTGGTACTGCACTTCACATTGTGGGGGAAACGAGAGGGATATGAGACATCGTCTTTCATTAAACAAATATGTATCAAGTCCTGGCACTGAACCAGCCACAGGCACTGTACCCAGCCCCCATACTGATGGAGCTTATAAGTAAGTAAAAGGGGCTGGTAAGCATCACTTCCAGCACATAGTTCCTGTAAGCTGCTAAGTCTGTTAAGGCAAATCCATACCTAAGAAAAACTGAGTTATCAGAGAAGCTTGGGGCATTTGCCTGTTTTGTCTAATGGGACCAACACTAACAAAGGAATCTGGTTTTGGAAAGGGCAGGGCCATTAATTTTCCTACTACAGAGACCACACTTTAAGTTATGCAAAGTAAGCCCCGAGCAAAAGCGACAGAGCTTCAGTACCAGAGAGTCATCTGGTCACCTGTGGCACCTGAGGTATTTTCCTCTGTGCAGCACTGAAGAAGTGGTTATTTTTTCAAAAAGTCTTGTTTAGGGCCCCTTCCCTCCTCCCCCTTCCCGTTCCCTCCTCTTCCTCCTTTTTAACTTCATGATCAGAGCTGGAAGCAGACCACCAGTCCAGATGAAGATAATATCCCTTTCCAAAATGCACTGCAAAATATTCTTAGTTCACATTTACTCCAAGATTCTAAGAATAGGGAGCCAAGTTGATGTTCTTTGCTTGTTCATGTCTAATCTTATTATGTGCCAAACTACATGTGGATCCAGCACATATTAAAGAGATTTATTTATTAAGCCTGCTTCAGTGAAGCACTCTGTGTGTGCCCTCTGTTCTTTGCTGTTACCTTGACTGTTGAATTTGTCTTATAGAATTATAGCTTTTATTAGTTATGTTAGCATAAAGAAATTATCAGTGAGAAAAACTTCTAACATGACACCATGAAGAAACTGTTTCTGGGCAGGAAACGGCAGAAATCCTGAATGATTTACCCAGAAAAGTGTGGGTTGTTTCAGATTTCCAGAATGGAGAAAAGTAAGAACATTTCAGCCTGGTTTTAGCATAAGGGAAGCGTTCCTCCAGGGCTTTAGGAAGAGAGTGTAGGAGACTCAATTCTACTGGAGAGAAATGGGTTTTTCTTTTAAAACACACTTAAACACGCACCCACACCAGCTCTAACATAGTTGAGTTTTTACATCTCTTTCTCACTATTCATGGTTAAGTATAACTTCATTAAAAAAATATATACACGCAATAGGACCATTTTCCATGTTTTACACAGTGTGATCCATTTGGGATGGGTCCATACGAGATGATTTCCTTCCAGGATCAACAATTTAAAATCCCATTTACTTGGGTCCGGGATGGCCCCTGGTGGATCTCAGGTAAAAGTGACCCACGTCAAGGCTACGTCTAAATGATCACCATCTGCACTGAAGGAGACTAATTTACATGCCCTGTTTTATTTATACTGAGGAATAAGTTCTTCCGCTGATTTGTTCTTGTTTATTTGCTTTGAATACGCCAACCCACAGGATTAAGGATAACTGAAGAATATTTACAGATCCAGGAACCTCCAGAAGTTGTGGCCCACCTCAAGTGCTGTAAGAAATATAATACTGACTAGTTTCCAAATTGGTTTTAAGGGAAAAAAATTTTAATGTCTATAAAGACAGATGATAGAAGCAGACATCTAATATAATTTTGTAGTCTGGAGGTTGTTAAAAAATGATTTTTAATCTACTTTCCTCTCCCTTTACATTACAAGCTTTTTGAGAATACAGGATATAGTTAATAATTGTAAAATGACTCTACTTACAATTCTGAAAAAAGTGTGTATAAGTATCTTTTAAGATAATTTGTATCTTATTCTAAATGGACTAAAGAAACTTGCTAAATTAAAGAAAATCTGTTGGGTTGTTAAAATTTTAACAGATTTTTAAATTATAAAAGTAATAATCTTTAATGCAGAAGATGTAGAGTACAGAAAAGTACAAAGAAGTAAAAAAAAAAAAGGGGGGGGGGATAATATTTTCCTATAATTGTACTGCCCAGAAAAAAAATTTAACTATTTGGCATACTTCTTACTGATTTTTTATACATAGGATTTACTTGCTTGCTTGCTTTTTGTTTTGTTAAAGTTTCAACATACATTATAGTTTCATCACTCTGTTATCGAAAATTTCTCCCTGGAATTTGTCAGGCTAGAAAGAAAGAAGCTATTAAGACTAACAGTAGCCAACGCAAAGGGGCCCCACTGGCCAAAGATGGAATAATTTGAGCATCAAAAAGAATAATAAATGCAAATGACTGATAATCATTGGATATACTTTAAAGGTCTATGAGTTCATAGTAATACAAAATAAAACTAAAAAAAGAAAGGCCCTTTCAACTCCCCCAAAATCCCAACCCACTGGAAATCTTTGGAAGTGACCCAGGGGCCAATTCTTTATATTGAAATTTGGCAATTAAAAGGAAAGAAAGAATTAACATGTATCCTGATTGTAGAAAATGTTACTGGACAAACTGTATTTCAGGATAACTTAAATCACTCATTGATATTGGAAAGTTCTCCCTTACAGAAGCATTCTGGTTAATGAAAGTAGATGGAATAGCAGAAAATTACTACAGTTGACCCTTGAACAACATGCGGGTTAGGGGTGCTAACCTCCATGCAGTCGAAAACCCACATGTAACTTAGCAGTGGCCCACCACATATGTGGTTCTATACCCAAGGATTCAACAAACAGTGGATCATGTAGGACTGTAGTATATCTCCATTTTAAAAAATCTGAGTATAAATGGGCCCACACACTTCAAACGCATGTTGTTCAAGGGTCAACTGTATTTTGCAATCATTTATATTGAAATACTTGATTTAGGCAACAAACATAATGGATGAAACCATCAGACAAAAGGCTGGTGGACAGTCTGCAGTAGAGGGATCAAGCCTTACCCATTTGTACCAATTGAGTATTCTTAGCATAGCTGACAGTGGGGTAACAGACATTATATACCTTCTGATGGGATGTGAGATGAAGCACACAGCGTTCTCCACATTCTTGCCACAAAAAAACTGTCCCTGAATCTAATCAAGCTTTAAAACTAATGTCCACCTTATAAAATAGATGGAGAACAGTAATGGGTTAAATCAGGGGTTGGCAAACTGCAGCCTGCAGGCCAAATCCTCTCAGCTGCCTGCTTTTGTAAATCAAATGTTATTGGAACACAGCCCAATACTTTACATAGTGTCAACTGTGGCTTTCAAGCACAAAGGTGAATAATTACAACAGAGATCATCTGGCCAGCAAAGCTGAAAACATTTCCTAGCTGGTCCTTTTCAGAAAAAGTTTGCTGGCCTCTGGATTAAATGATACCATGAGGAAGAAAACAGGCACTTTTGAGACAAGTAGGGCTAGTAGTTTCAGTGTTCTCTAGCGTACCAAGGAATTATGCTAAATTCCTTGTTAAATCATGTTAGTAATGAAAATGGCACTGTGATTATGTAAGAAAATGTCCATTTTTTTAAAGAAAGCATGCTGAGGTATCTAGATAGACATGAAATAACATGATGTCTGGATATATGCTTTAAAGTGCTTCAGCAAAGTAAAAGAGAGAAGAGAAAAAGGGATAGATGTCGCAAATATGACAGCATCTTGCTATTAATCTGGATAAAGTGCACAAGCAGCTTATTGGTGTTCATTGTGGTATTATCTCTTCTTTGGGTATGTTTTTAAAAGTGTCAAAATGTTTTACTTAATTTCTCAAAAACATTATTTTAAATAAGTAACTATTTAAAATAGGAACACAGTGTTTCTAAAAATCAATTCCTTCTTGTAGGGTATTTTAGGATGCTTCCAATTTTCTATCATTGAAATTGCTTTAACACCACATTTTACAGATAAATCTCTTGTCAAAATTTTTATTATCTCATAGAACATATCTCTAAAAATGGATTACTAAGACTTGCGAGAAATTTGAGGCAATTTATATTCCTATTATATTGTATGAGAGTATCCCACTTATTAAATTCCTGCCAATAATGAATACCAGTTTGTTTGCATTTTTGCCAAGTTAATGATGCAAAGTGTATTTCTGATGTCTTAGCTTGCATGTATTTAATTATCAGTGAGGCTTAATGTTCTTCATATGTTTGCTGGCCTTTTATTTTTACACTTATCCTATGTATTGTTCATGTCCTCTGACAACTTTTCTATTAAGGTGTTAAGGAATTCTTATTGATCTGTAAGAAATCCTTATACATGAAACGCATAGCCCTTTGGCACATTTCACCAAGTTTGTTTGCTTTTAGTTTATAATGGTTTTGACAACCAATTTTCTAATTTCTAGTTGTCAAATTTCTCCATATTTTCCTTTGTGATTTTTTCCAATGCTTTAATGCTTAGAATGCCCTTATTAACTCCAAGATCAATTAACTATTACCTACTCTTTCTTCTAGATTTTTATAATTTCAGTTTTTATTATATCAAATCCATCTGGAATTCATTTTAAAATGCAGTGTAAGGTTAGATGTTAACTGTACTATTATTATTATTTTCTTATTTAGGAAATTTATCCTTTCCATATTACTCTGAAATGATTTTCTGATAAAATTTTGAAAGCAATGAATATTTTTTGCAAAGTGAATATATATATACACACACATATATACATCTGTATATATTTTTTTAATCCACATTTTAAAATATTAGGATTGCCCAAAGTGTGTGTGTCATATAATTTCCTGATATTTAACTAAAGTGTCTAACAACCAGTGCCATCCAACACATTTGGTGGCAATTAGGATGACCAAGTTCCTACTTCAACTTCCTTGTAACCTAAAGATTACATATAAAATATTTCTTCAAAGTCCAAGAAACATCTCTAGAACTTCTGGTTCACTTCTGAATTTAGATCTCAGAGCTCATTTGTTTTCCGAAATGCTGAACTAAACAATTCCAAAAGACATACTTAAAAATAACATCAGGCGGAAGAAAACGTGGTTTTGTGCCATAATGTCTTGAAACATTCAGTTATGGTTTGATGCTGTTCAACGTTCAGTTGCATAATGTGGAGGAAGAATCATTTCTATTTTAAGGAAACATTACTTTAAACTATATAGAAATCTAGTTGATTCTCATGAATGACAAAAGTGTTTACAGCCTATTTATTCATCCATTCAACAAATATTTACTGAGTATCTACTACGTGCCAGACACTGTTATAGGTGTTACTAGTCTTACTGATCCAGACGCTGACATTTTTTAAGATAGTCCAATGGAGACGGATAAAATGTCTATAGCTTAAACTCATGGTTAATCTGAACCCTGTGAAATTCTTACTACAAACCATTCAATGCTCTGAAAGGGGTAGGTAGGTAAGAAAAGTAACATTTATTAAGTAGCTATCATGTGGCAAGGATACTAATTTTTATCATATAATTTTAATAATATCTCATTTTTATAGGTGGAAAAACTGAGGCTCAGAGAGATTAACAAATCCAGCCACACAGCTACTAAGGTATGGACCCAAAGATTCAAACTCAGGTTTGTCTGACTGTAAAGTCCTTGTTTTTCTCAGCACCACAAGCTAGCTGTTTTCTAAGTTTTCCTACCTATGTTTGTTCCAAGAGGAAACAGCAGAAATTCTGGGAATGCTCAAATTAAAAACAGACAAAGGAAGCTGTTAGAAAGAAGCCATCCCATCATAAACAGACCACAAAATTTGAGACAAGAAACTCTAGTTGTTTCCAGTTTTTGCTTCAAAACAGTAACCATTTAATGCATGTCGTTCAGATAATTTTGCATTCTAGGCTTTCAGTAGCAAAATTTGAACTTCTATTCCTTCACCTAATTTTAGCATCTTTTCGGAGTGAGAATTCACAAGTCTACAAGTCTCCACACTAATTTTGATTCAGTATTATACAATGTGACACTACACAACTGCCAATGTTGAAGTGTAAGAATCTCATTCATCCATCCGTCCATCCATCCTTCCCACAAATGATTACTGATTCCCTATTGTGTGCCAGACAGTCTTCAAGATATTAGAAACGTAATGATGACCAAGACTCCAAGATCCTCGTCCTCAAGGAGTTCACATTCTAGTGGTGGAGACAGTTAATGAAGAAGTAACAAAACACACAGAGAAGAAATTTTGATTGTGATGTACTGTTAATGAAACAAACTGGGTGATATTATAGAGACTAGCTGGGTGGGAGGTCGGAAGGTACTTCATTAGACAGGTTGTCATGGAAGGTCCTGAAGAGGTAATTTGAATTGAGACCAAAAAAATGAGAAGGAACCAATCCTGGAAAAGGCAGGGAACAGAAAAGTCCAGGAAGAGGGAATAAGGAGTTTGGTGCATTGAGGAAACTGAGAAGAGGCCCAGAAAGCTGAGGGCAGAGAAGAACTGCTGATAAGGATTATAGGCGGGAAACCTACATTAATCTCCAGTGCAATGCAAGCCATCGTGTGCATTAAGCAGGAGATGACCATGACTGGTCTGTGGAGAACACACTGAATTGGTGATGTTATGTCTTGCTAATATTTATTGAGTGCCTACTAAGTACCAGGTATGTTTAGAATACTAAATACTTAACGCATTTAGTTAACTTAATCTCTTTGAGACAGACACTAATAAGACAGGCATACAAAACCAGCACTAGCGCTTAAGCCACCTCCCTGAGGCCACAGTAAGCCGCGGATATGAGTCCAAAGAGGCTATAACTCCAGAGGCTCCTTCTTAGCCCCTATGCTGTGTGGCCCCTTTAGGAATGAAGGTTTAGAAGCAATAAACCCACGTGGAGACCACTGTCATAGTAGAAATGAGAGATGACAGTGGTTTGGGGTGGTAGTAGTAAAAACTGAGAAAAGGAAATGGATTTGGGATACATTTTGGAAACATAATTGGAAGCATTAAGATATGACAATGAGGGCTTCCCTGGTGGCGCCGTGGTTGAGAGTCCGCCTGCCGATGCAGGGGACACGGGTTCGTGCCCCAGTCCGGGAAGATCCCACATGACGCGGAGCGGCTGGGCCCGTGAGCCATGGCCGCTGGGCCTGCGCGTCCGGAGCCTGTGCTCCGCAACGGGAGAGGCCACAACAGTGAGAGGCCCGCGTACCGCAAATAAAAAAAAAAAAAAAAAAAGATATGACAATGAAAAGTAGGAAGGGGTCAAGAATACCTTCTAGGTTCTTTGCTTAAGCAATGGAGAATATGGTGGTCACTTCTGAGTTTGGAGAAAAATGGGTTTATGCGTTTGTGGGGGGGTGAAATTAAGAATTCTGGTTTTGATACGTTAAATCTGAGACACAAATTAACCAGGACACTGGAGATATCAAGTAGGCAGTTGGATATGTGAGCCTAAAGCTCAGAGGAGAGGTCGGGTAGCGAAGCATCACCATCCTACAAGTGAGGAATTTAAAGGTTTGAGCCCTTGGGGAGGGCAGGAAAAGAGGACTGAAGACTGAGGCACCTGAGACTCTCAGAGGGGGGGACCTCAGGAGCCAAGGAGGAAAATCTTTCCTAAGAACGAAGCTTGTTCAACCGTGTTGAGTGCTGCTGGGAAATAAAGGAAAATGAGGACAGACAAGAGAACGTCAGATTCGCCAACGTGGTCACTCACGTGCTTGACGAGGGCAAATTACGGAGATAGGATTTTGGAGTTTTGCTTGTGAAGAAGGAGCAGGGAAATAAGATGGCAGGTGCAAGGTGATGAGGGGTCAAAGGGAACTTAATTTCTCTTAAGGATGTGTAAACGCGAGCGTATGTGTGTGCCGATGGAGGTGAGCTTGTTAAAGTAATTGGAACGAAGCACCTCCACGAAGACATGCAACCCACGTCTATAAAAACCAAGTGGAGAACTGAGAAATTATTTAATGAACGTTTCCCTGGTTTCTTGGAGACAAAATAATCATTTCTCATATAAACATTCCCGGGATTTCTGAGCTATTTTGGAGCCTTGAGTACTCCCATAAAAGTCATTCTGGTGCAGCACTCGGCAGCAAAGGAGCACGTGAAGTGAGGTGAGGCAGGTCCATTTCTTCACAGGACTCGTGCTTTCTCTCAAACAAGGGTCTCTACTTGGTTTTCTACCAAGCGCCAAGTTGTCTGATTTGTACGAGCAACCACAGGAGGAATTTGCAGGGGAAAATATCTTGGTCCAAATAATCAATGTAGTATAATGACACATTATCTAGGAGTTTCGGTGAGGGAGCAGCCGATGCTGAAATTGGGAACCAGGGTGGCTCAGTCACTGCCAGGAGACAGGTGAGCCCCAGCAGGGGGGTGGGGAATTCTTCTGTCTCGCAAGCTTTTATTTCTCTTGCTCTTTCTTTCACAGGGTTATGATCTTTCCAAAACAGGGATGTTACTAATACTTCTGATCTTCCCTCTTCTTAGTAATATGAGTTTATTTGCAGTCTCTAAGCCATACCTTTATAAAGATTTGTTTTTTTTTTTAAGGTTCCTTGTTGGGAGAAGATAGCAGAGAGGGAGAAGGGGAGAGGGAGGAAGGCGAGCTGGAAGGTAGGAAGGAAAGAATAGAGACACAGAGACAGACACTAAGAAGCTATCTCTTGATCTCTTGAGAACCTTGTAAGAAGGAAACTGCAAACCACTCTTAGGACACCTGAATTACAGTGAGCTCTTTTGCAGCAATGTAAATCCTTTCCCCCTTCCTTCTATTTTTTCTCACATTGAGAATTTGAAGATAGTGCTTGTCAAGATGGAGTAAGTCATAAAAATGGAGAAATGTTAAAGAACATTAAGGAAAAAACAATGCTTATTATACAGTTTGTGTAACTGCTACATGTCAATTTTTTTCTATTTGGAAAAAAAGGATTTGTTTTAGGGAATATATGTGAAGCATGGTATTTACTTCACTTTAAAGAAAAGGTACAAAGAAAGAAAAGAGAGAGAGAAAGAAATACGCTCAGGAACAAGATAGTTCCAGTGACATTCACAAAATGAAATTCTGAATTTTGAAAGTTAGCCTCAGAGATGAAACATCCATCCACAGAAGAATGGCTGAATAAATGAAGGCCCTCCAAACAGTGGAATACGAGCTGTCATTACAACGAATGGGGGCACTTCTATGGACTGACAAGCAGTGACAGGTACAGGGACTGCCTGGAATACACATTCCTGGAGGTCAGGAGTCCTGTCAGGGTTGTTCATCCCTCTAGTTCAGCTCCTAGGATAGCACCTTGCCCACAACAGGTGTTCAGTAAATATTTATTTAAATAAACAGAAAGGGTCATAGGTCAATACAGCGTGATCTCACTTTGGCAAAAAGCAAAACAAGATAAACCCTATAAATGTGATTACGTCCACTCTGACATATGTGTTTGCACATGGTTATTAGTTTTGAGCTGAAAACATATAATAATTAGCATTAAGGAAAAGATAATCCTCACAAACACCTCAGAATACATAGAAGGGCAGGTTAAGGCCCACAGGGTCTCAAGAATTCTGAGAACTGGGTCAGCGTCTAAGATGAATCCTACCTTCAGGGACTCCCACACTAAAGAGGAGAGAATAAGACAGAGCCAGCCAGGAAAGAGGAGGCGTCCTGTGAAAATTCACACGGAGCAGGGAAAAGTTGAAGGATGGGTTTCTAGGGGATGGGCGTGAGTGCTGGGCAAGCCCCCATCATGGGCACTGGGAAGTTTGGTTTGGGTTCCCTTAAAAGTGGGAGCAGTCAGCCCAACACGACTGGCTTCCTGGAGCCAGAGCAGTGTAACCCAGGCAGCGACTGGAGGGCGGGCACCACGAACGTCCAGCAATGCGCAGAGCAGCTGGGCAGGATCTCAGCTCTGGCAGGCGAGGGGCTGGACTGGGTCTCCAAAGCAGGAGATGCCACAGTCCAAGCCCGACAGCAGCGGAGGTTTAGAGTGGTTACTGTGAGCAGACACCAGCAAAACCACCTTACAATACAGGCACGCCCAGCAGCCTCGTGGACCCCAAGTGCATGCATCTCCCCTGGGGTTTCTCAGAGTAAAGTCCACCTGGGCGGTGGGGCGGGGTGGTGGCCAGGGTCAAGTTGAGTCCTGGGAAACGTGGGTATGTGGCTTTGTGCCGAATTCCTTCTTGACTCTAAACTGGGCTGCTGTTATCTAGATGAAGCGGGTGCCATTTACTGAGATGGGAATTCAGGGGGGACGAAGAGGTGAAGACAAAGAATCCACCGTAAGATTTGGTGGAGGGCACTGAGAACTTGGCAGGTGTCACTTCAGTGGAATAGAAGGAAAGCCTGATTAGAGTGGAATAAACAGAGCTCAGGCATCACTTCCTCCAGAAAGCTTTGCTGATAGCCAAACCTTCCAGTTCTCCCACCACCAGGCACACAAAACGTGTGCACACCTCACATACTCATATACAGTCATACACATGTATGAGTATATCACTCATGACATATCCACACACACACACACACACCAATCACACACACGCATGCACCTCACACACACATCTCACACTTACATATACACACAAAAAACTAAACAAATAAAAAATAAACCGGGCTGCTGTTTTTCTCCTGGCTTCCGAGTACCAACTCTTGAGTGGGGTATTTTCTGATTTTCTTAGCAAGAGAGCTCTCTTCTAGCTACCACAGCACTGGAGGCATGGTCCTGTTATGCAAATGACTCTTTTTGACATTTAGAGACGCTGAACTCCTCTGGACAGGAATGTTTCCTTCACTGAATAAACCTATTACATTGAGTACTGGGTACCGTTCTAGTTGTTTTACTTCCCCAGCAACTAAGTATCCTGCTCTCAATGCATTAAATGAATGAAAATATTTCACTTGTCCTGTTCTCCAAATTATACCTTCTACCAAATTCCAATAAATACTCATTAAGCAACCGCTGTGTGTCAGGTATAGTGCAAGGAACTATAGTGTTCCTACCTTCATGGAGCTTACAGTCTACCGGAGAGTCAGGTAACTAAATATGAAAATTTCAAACCAGGTCACGCAGTCTGATAGAGGGAGGATAAAGAAGAAGCACCTAACCTAGACTGTGAAATGTATCCTTCAGCTACCTACCCTGACCTATGAATAAACTTACCTATATTCACCTCAAGCCTTTCTTTTCTTTCCATATGTGTCTTTCTTGGTCTACCTTG